>NC_061098.1:29414321-29419962 GCF_015104395.2 Macrobrachium nipponense | reverse complement strand
GACGAAGAAAACGACTTTCTCCTCTTATTGACCTGTTACTGACTCCTTCTAGAAGATTCGCACACATGACGTCTAATTTTTTTTTTTATAAGTTTTATGTCTCCAAAATATTGAGATTCTCCCCTAAATGGTGAACAAGGAAGTAGAAAGGAAAAGGTGGTGAACAATGAAATAGAAAGGAAAAGGTAGTGAACAATGAAGTAGAAAGGGAAATGTGGTGAACAATGAAATAGAAAGGTCAAAGGTAGTTGAAAACAATGAAGTTGAAAGGAAAATGTGGTGAACAATGAAATAGAAAGGAAAAGGTAGTGAACAATGAAGTAGAAAGGGAAATGTGGTGAACAATGAAATAGAAAGGAAAAGGTAGTGAACAATGAAGTAGAAAGGGAAATGTGGGGAACAATGAAATAGAAAGGAAAAGGTAGTGAACAATGAAGTTGAAAGGAAAATGTGGTGAACAATGAAGTAGAAAGGGAAAGGTGGTGAACAATGAAGTAGAAAGGAAAACAAAAGAACATCGATGCATCTGAATTTCGGTGACCTCAGCACAAGGCAGGAATTAATTTGGAGATCGGAAGACTACACAACTGCAATAGGGAAACCTATTGCAACTTTTAGTCGTATATCCATAATAAAAGCCATAGATTTCTTCTTAAAACTGGCAATGACATTGAACTTTATATCACCAGTAATCAAATCATTTTATTAAGGATTCTTATTCTGCGATTCAAGTAAATATTCAGCCAACATAATTTAAGTAAAAGAACTGGTATGTTTTCTCTCGTTGAACAAGGAACGGTAGGAACATTCACCCTTCTAGGTTTTACGAGAAGAAGGCGAAGAAAAAAAAAAAGACACTCTCAGTGTTCCACCAACATGAAATAATACCAAACAGAGACTACTGATTATACAAAGCAGAAAAGTATTGATTATAAATAATTTATTAAAGTTTACACTCGATAATGTCACAATTTTCTGCACCACAGAAAAAGCTCTATATAAATTGTCTGTTGATAATTTTGCCTCCTGTTTGGAGACAATGCTCACACGGTGTCCGTTCCAAACAGGAATACAAACTATACGATATTTTGATTGTATGGAAACTGAGGGATTAGTAAACCCTATGCCGTGTTTATCATCATTAAAACTAAGTTGGTGTAATAAAGATTTCCTCTGTATAAGCTGCCGCCATAAATCCCGTTATTATTAGTCTCTAACAAACAGTTTCATATGACAATTCAGTTGGTCATATTGGGGCGCGCGTGCACCTACAGTCAGGCGATTTTAATGTAATGCCAGAGCTCAAGTCACAAATCTCCTCGGAAACCTTACAATTTTATGACGAATACGTCTCAATTTGTCATAAGAATATGATCAATACGTTTAGTTATCAATTATAGTAATTTTAATGGCAAATACACAAATTTATTCAGCCTTGCTATCGAATAAAAACAATAGGCTCTTGTTTTCCTGAGGATGACCAATAGATGGAGTTATAGTAGATTCACATCAGCCGTGCATTTGATATCTTGGCCAGTCCTTTACGACGCTCCTGATTGGCTATTGATAAACCAATGACAGGGCTGGAAACTTTCAGTCTCTCGAGAGAGTTCACATAGGCAGGATGTATGTTCCATCACTGCTGAGGTATACGTCTTTCAGGTGAGGTGGAACATACATCCTGCCTATGTGAACTCTCGAGAGAGATTGAAAGTTTGCAGCCCTATCATTGGCTTATCAACACAAATCAGGAAAATCGTAAGGGACTGGCCTAGACGTCAAATGCACGGTTGATGTGAATCTACTATAGTAGTATCGTTTGCAGATAAAATATCTGGATCAAACTAGATAATGGCTGAGTGATGGATTTCGCCTCGGGCGATCGCCGGTTTGAATCGAAAACTGTGCCTTGACAGCAGTTACTGAACTGGTGGTTAATAGTTCTCTTTGCAAAGCGTTTCTATTGATGAGTAAGTTTTATGAATTCTACGCTTAGATAGATATTATCAGTGTTATATATAACAATAATTTATAGCACGTATATGGGGAAGGTTACCTTAATTTTTATCATTTTATTGATTTTGTAGTGTTCTGTCATAGTATTTTCACGTGTAAATAATAATATTAATAATAATAATAATAATAATAATAATAATAATAATAATAATAATAATAATAATAATAATAATAATAATAATAATAATCTCAATCTTCGTAGTAGCCATGATTCCCATGACAAAAGTACTACAGAAGATTTATGCCGGGTACCAACTCAAGAAAAGAGGCAACAAAATTAACCATCTGATGTTCATGGACGACATCAAGCTGTATGGTAAGAGCATCAGGGAAATAGATACCCTAATCCAGACTGTAAGGATTGTATCTAGGGATATCAGGATGGAGTTTGGAATAGAAAAATGTGCCTTAGTCAACATACAAAAGCGCCAAGTAACAAGAACTGAAGGGATAAAGCTACCAGATGGGAGCAACATCAAACACATAGATGAGACTGGATACAAATACCTGGGAATAATGGAAGGAGAGTATATAAAACACCAAGAGATGAAGGACACGATCAGGAAAGAATATATGCAGAGACTCAAGGCGATACTCAAGTCAAAACTCAACGCCGGAAATATGATAAAAGCCATAAACACATGGGCAGTGCCAGCAATCAGATACAGCGCAGGAATAGTCGAATGGACGAAGGCAGAACTCCGCAGCATAGATCAGAAAACCAGGAAACATATTACAATACACAAAGCACTACACCCAAGAGCAAATACGGACAGACTATACATAACACGAAAGGAAGGAGGGAGAGGACTACTAAGTATAGAGGACTGCGTCAACAGCGAGAACAGAGCACTGGGGCAATATCTGAAAACCAGTGAAGACGAGTGGCTAAAGAGTGCATGGGAAGAAGGACTAATAAAAGTAGACGAAGACCCGGAAATATACAGAGACAGGAGAATGACAAACAGAACAGAGGAATGGCACAACAAACCAATGCACGGACAATACATGAGACAGACTAAAGAACTAGCCAGCGATGACACGTGGCAATGGCTACAGAGGGGAGAGCTAAAGAAGGAAACTGAAGGAATGATAACAGCGGCACAAGATCAGGCCCTAAGAACCAGATATGTTCAAAGAACGAAGACGGAAATAACATCTCTCCCATATGTAGGAAGTACAATACGAAAAATGAAACCATAAACCACATCGCAAGCAAATGTCCGGCACTTGCACAGAACCAGTACAAAAAGAGGCGTGATTCAGTAGCAAAAGCCCTCCACTGGAGCCTTTGCAAGAAACATCAGCTACCTTGCAGTAATAAGTGGTACGAGCACCAACCTGAAGGAGTGATAGAAAACGATCAGGCAAAGATCCTCTGGGACTATGGTATCAGAACAGATAGGGTGATACGTGCAAATAGACCAGACGTGATGTTGATTGACAAAATCAAGAAGAAAGTATCACTCATTGATGTCGCAATACCATGGGACACCAGAGTTGAAGAGAAAGAAAGGGAAAAAATGGATAAGTATCAAGATCTGAAAATAGAAATAAGAAGGATATGGGATATGCCAGTGGAAACTGTACCCATAATCATAGGAACACTAGGCACGATCCCAAGATCCCTGAAAAGGAATCTAGAAAAGCTAGAGGCTGAAGTAGCTCCAGGACTCATGCAGAAGAGTGTGATCCTAGAAACGGCGCACATAGTAAGAAAAGTGATGGACTCCTAAGGAGGCAGGATGCAACCCGGAACCCCACACTATAAATACCACCCAGTCGATTGGAGCACTGTGATAGAGCACAAAAAAAAAAAAAAAAAAAAATAATAATAATAATAGTTACAGAAAACATGAACTATTCACTGGGATGAATAATTGATTTTCAATTGCTTTGATGTTGCCATATTATGGGCGTTTATGCTTTCAATAAGCAATTATAAACATAAAATCTTTGATGAACAGCTTCATATTGAAATATAATCACTTGAGGAAATGATAGTATAGGAGAGGGTCGACAGAAAAAATATTTTTCAGATCCGAGAGTGGGGTTTATCACATGAATGCTATTATTAGCTACACAGAAAAAATATAAAAATGAATGCAATGGATATATATATATATATATATATATATATATATATATATATATATATATATATATATATATATATATATATATATATATATATATATATATATATATATATATATATATATATATATATATATAGCCATGAAAAAATATACTTTTGACTCTGTTTTACGTAATTACGTCGAATTCAAGTTTTGCAATTGAAATGAAAATAATAAAAATAACGATCATTGAAAAATATTGGACATAACAATGATTAAAAGTTGTTAGATACTATTTTTTAAAAATATTAAGCATAACACTTTTTTTTAATAAAACATTAAATATGGCAATATTAAAAAATAACACATATAGAACTTATCCAAGCATATTAAATATAACAAAAATTATTCAAAAATATTCAATGTCACAATTATTCAAAGATAATAAATACCACACGAGTTAAAAAATATTAAATATTACAACTACAACAATGAATGTAACAATTATTAACAAATAAATCAAACATTTGCTGAAAAATAATAACTATATCAATTAATAGAAAAATATTAATTAGAACAATTTTTCAAAATTAAATATTGATTGATAAATTAGAAACAAAATATTAATCATAACATTTACTACTATTTGTGTCTGTTGTAAATTTCCCATGAAATAGTCTTACCTCATGTATCAACTAGAGCATTTATTAGAATAATTACGGATGACAGTAGCGCTCCAAATTGCTTAGATTTTATGTATCTGCTCATTGAAATAGAGATTATCTTCCGGTTCACTCAAAAGCTCACAACATTAGCAGTGTCTTGCCCCTAAAGAGCGGTCTCAGCAGCACTTTGTCTGTCCCATGTAAACCCTACATAATTAAGCAATTTTAAAATCATCATAGAGAGAGAGAGAGAGAGAGAGAGAGAGAGAGAGACGGACGGACAGACAGACAGATGGTTATAACCCACGTTCCAGGAAACATTCGTTTAATCCCAGACAGACACCACAACTGTTCCCACGAAATATTCATATTTCCATCCATTACGACGCATTATGAATATTCCACACCTAACAGAACTATTCAAGTTGATTCATCGCCTTATTTGAATGATTTATGGGCATAGAATCTGAATTAGGAGGAAATAGGATTTTTCTCTCCATGATATATATGGTTGTTTTATCCAAAACACAAAATATAAAAATGTATAAGCAATGCAGTTTCTAATCACCTTTTCACAGATGTATAAATAGAAACATTTTTGCTTTATAAATATCGCATAACAATATATTAGTGACAGATAAGTTATTAACATGATATAATACTCATATTTATATGGTATCGAGACAAACACTCACATCTACAATCCACCTAAACAATGATAGCATTAATCAGACAAAGTGGTGAATGAAACTTACAAAGGGAATAAGAGATTTAAGGTTCAGATAGACAAAGAGAATAAAGATATATGATAAAACTAGAATAAGAACAAATAGGGATAAGTGGTCTTTTCCACAAAAACTGTGTGGAGCAATTGAGTCAGTA
>NC_061098.1:29399321-29411821 GCF_015104395.2 Macrobrachium nipponense | reverse complement strand
AAATGTTCCAGCTAAGAACATCCACAAGCCAACTCACATATTAATGATAGAATTCATTTCGGCGGTTTGGAAGATGCTGCTGTCTTCCCGGATTCTTTCAGCCTCAAGGAATCCGGAAGAGAGTTCTGAGGAAGTCGAGACATTTTCCAAAACTCTCTTCCCGGATTCTTTCAGCCTCAAGGAATCTGGGAAGAAAGGTCTGAGGAAGTCGAGGCATTTTCCAAAACAAGGCCAAGTGATAGGTTGCATCTGTTGAGCAACAAACCAATATGAATATTATCGAAATGTTTAGTGTACTGTGGATGTTCCTAGCTGGAACATTTATGTGTTGTAGTGGCCTCGGAAAGGAGGCTTCTTTGTCACTTGGCCCCAGATCTGTGGAAGGTCGGGGATATGGATTTATATCGATGAAAAGAGGACAGAAACGTTCGCGGAATAGGAGGAAGACTAGGAAGACGATACTTCAGCTGATTGATCTGATAAAGGAATTGCAAGACTCGGGACTTGCAAGACAATCTAAGGAAGACATAAAACGGAAGGCTGAGCGTCAACCTGCGCAAGGAGTGCGGAAAGAGCGTGACCAACGGAAGGCAGCTAAAGAACCTACTACCATCATGCCCAAAGGACACGATAAACGATTGGCACCAAAACCACATGCTACCAAGAAGCCCAAAGACCACGATAAACAGAGGGCAGAAGTATCCTTCGAGGAAAAGCCCCAAAAAGGTGGTCAAAGGAAAGGCGACAAAATACCTGTTAGGCCTAAGAAATGGAAGAATATAGAGGAAGAGAGAAACGGACTAGTGATTGCATTATTAGTCCAGATGGAGGATGTCCCCTTAGTCTCGAAAAATGTCGCATTTATAAACCACTTGGATAAACATATTTTTGATCTTGAAGCGGCCACGAAGGACGATTTGGGAAAGGTGATCCTAAAAGTCCAGCAATGCCGCTGTCAAGACCCAAAATGGAAGAAGAAAGAAAAGGATGAGACGCCAAAGCCTCGCATCGGCCAGCGGAAACTGAAAAAGTTGCTGGCAGAAAAGAGGCGATTAATAGATGAACTTCATTTACAAGTAGAAAACCTTGATCCAGTCGACGAAAACGTCCCTATAATATATCACTTGGATGGTCACATATTGGACCTCCAGCTGGCTGGAGAAGGCACGATGGGCGCGGTCATAGCAGAGACCAAAAACTGCCAGTGTCAAGCCTATCCAGAGGACAACGACGAAGAAATATGCTATTGGAAATGGAAGAAGCTGATAGCCGAAAGGGACGACTTAGTCTATGAGCTAATGGTCCAGGTCGAAAAAAAGGATCCAACCTCGGCAAATCTCGAGGTGATAGATCACCTAGAAAACCACATCTGGGAACTCGACTTGGCTTCAACAGATGAACTCAAAATGGTGATCAGAAATATAATGAAATGCTCCTGTCAAGCTGCACTGCCTAAGGACTATAGGAAAGATCGGAAGAAGAAGAAGCCGCGCTTTTGGCAGAAGCGTTGGAAGAAACTTCTAACAGAAAGGAATAAATTGGTAGAGAATTTGTCGGCACAAATAAAAGAAATTGCTGACAACTACAAAGAATATTCCTCGATAACAGTACACTTGCAGAGACACCTGTGGCTCCTCCAAAGAGCAAAAGGAGGAGACATTGAGTTCCTTATAGAAAAAATACTAAATTGTTGGTGTCAGACTTCATGGCAGAATGAAGATTATGAAGATTACGAAGATGCACCAGAAGATGCACCAGACGACATTGAAGAATATTCGTCTCCTTATGAAAAGTCGTCCTATTACGGATTGGAAACCGTACCAACCGGCATAGACGAATATTCGTCATCTATTACAGATGAGATAATTGACAAATATTCGTCCTCTGCTTCTTTAGAGAAAACCGGAGAATCTTCGCCACAGGAACTTTCCCCACAGAGACAGCAGAGAGGAGAGTTCCAAGGTCGGGAGACTCGCAGGAGAGGTGATATCCTCACCAGCCTCGATGCAAGCTTGAACTCCTGCTCTCGCCAACATCGTCGGGCAGCAAATCCTACAGCAAATGAAAGAGGGGAAGAACGCATTCATTGAAAAGCTGAAAGAGTACGATGAAGAGAGAGAGCTTTTAAAGAATGAGAGAGGTGCTCTTGATGCTGAAATGGAACTCCTCAACCAGGGAAAAGCAGAGCTGGACATTGAACGACGACAATTCCATGAAGAGAAGGTCGCCTTTGAAATGGAACTCATTCAAAGGGGGGCCTGGATTTGGAGGATAGGATGTCCTCCAGAGAGAGTCGCCTTTGAAATTGGCGAACTTCATTTCAAAGGGGCCTTGAATTTTGGAAGGACTTAGGGATTGTCTCATCCAAGGAGAGTAGGAGGAACTTTCTGGAATGAAGGAATTAGTTGAGCATGAAGAAGGGAAAAAGAACTAGAAGGGAAAAAGAGAACCTCACCAAGACTCAAGCGAGGTTCGATAAGGATGCAGAGGACTTGAAATTAGAGAGGGAAGCCCTTCAAAGTGAATTGAGGCTCTTCTGTACCCAAGTCTTTAAAATGAAAGAAGAACTGAAAGAGGGAGGAAAGCGAAGCCCTCATCATGGCGCAAAAGAAGCTCGAGATGGACATTGCTGCCTTCACCAAGGAGAGGGAAGAATTCGAAAGAGATGTTAAAAGACAAGGCCTAAAAGACAGGGAAGAAGAACAGAAAGAGGATTCAAGACTTCAGGAAAAGTTTAGGAATATAAACAACAGATCAGTCGGCACTCAGACAAAGAGACCGGGGACAAACAGCATGCAGGATATGAGAGAGGAATTAAGGAAATCTCCAGAAGACAAACTCGAGGAGAGGGAATCTCGACAAGAAAAATACACAAACGAAAAATATTCCGCAGAAACGAAGTGCCCAAATTCTTTGGTCCTAAACGATCTTATGGACGATATGATAAGTGAACTTAGTAAAATCTTCGAAAGGATACCCATGCTAGAAAACGAATAAAAATGGGGAAGAACTGAATGCAGATACAGAGGAGAATTCTGAAAATGGTTCGACAGATAGAAGGAAGTGGAATCGTTGTACAAAGTCGAACGCAGATAGAAAGAAGAACGTTCTGGAGACAACAATAAAAGATGATCGGAGGCTGAAGATAAGCTCTGAGTATGAGAGCCTACAGCTGTTCGGAGGCTGGAGACGAGCTCTCAGGATAAGAGCAAATAGATGTTTGAAGGCTGGAGGACGAGCTCTCAGGATGAGAGCAAACAGCTGTTCGGAGGAAGGAGGACCAGCTCTCAGGATGAGAGCCAACAGCAGTTTGGAGGCTGGAGGACACGCTCTTAGAATAAGAGCCAACAGCTGTTGCAGAATGAAGAATAGTTTCTTCTAGTATGCTATGTCCCTTGGTGAACATCTTGTACAAGATATTTGTCATGTGGACAAAGGTTCAATATCTAGATCTATTCTTTCAGATATCCCCCCATTCTGAAGGAATAATCTAGAAGATGGGCTTTGCAGAAGGAAGAATAGTTTCTTCTAGTATGCTATGTCCCTTGGTGAACACCTTGTACAAGATATTTGTCATGCGGACAAGGGTCCAATATCTAGTTCTATTCTTTTAGATAACCGCCATTCTGAAGGAATAGTCTAGAAGATGGGCTTTGCAGAGGAAGAATAGTTTCTTCTAGTATGCTATGTCCCTTGGTGAACATCTTGTACAAGATATTTGTCATGCGGACAAGGGTCCAATATCTAGATCTATTCTTTCAGATAGCCCCCATTCTGAAGGAATAATCTAGAAGATGGGCTTTGCAGAAGGAAGAATAGTTTCTTCTAGTATGCTATGTCCCTTGGTGAACATCTTGTACAAGATATTTGTCATGCGGACAAGGGTCCAATATCTAGTTCTATTCTTTTAGATAACTGCCATTCTGAAGGAATAGTCTAGAAGATGGGCTTTGCAGAGGGAAGAATAGTTTCTTCTAGTATGCTATGTCCCTTGGTGAACATCTTGTACAAGATATTTGTCATGCGGACAAGGGTCCAATATCTAGTTCTATTCTTTTAGATAACCGCCATTCTGAAGGAATAGTCTAGAAGATGGGCTTTGCAGAGGGAAGAATAGTTTCTTCTAGTATGCTATGTCCCTTGGTGAACATCTTGTACAAGATATTTGTCATGCGGACAAGGGTCCAATATCTAGATCTATTCTTTCAGATAGCCCCCATTCTGAAGGAATAATCTAGAAGATGGGCTTTGCAGAAGGAAGAATAGTTTCTTCTAGTATGCTATGTCCCTTGGTGAACATCTTGTACAAGATATTTGTCATGCGGACAACGGTCCAATATCTAGATCTATTCTTTCAGATAGCCCCCATTCTGAAGGAATAATCTAGAAGATGGGCTTTGCAGAAGGAAGAATAGTTTCTTCTAGTATGCTATGTCCCTTGGTGAACATCTTGTACAAGATATTTGTCATGCGGACAACGGTCCAATATCTAGATCTATTCTTTCAGATAGCCCCCCATTCTGAAGGAATAATCTAGAAGATGGGCTTTGCAGAAGGAAGAATAGGTTCTTCTGGTATGCTATGTCCCTTGGTGAACATCTTGTACAAGATATTTGTCATGCGGACAAGGGTCCAATATCTAGTTCTATTCTTTTAGATAACCGCCATTCTGAAGGAATAGTCTAGAAGATGGGCTTTGCAGAGGGAAGAATAGTTTCTTCTAGTATGCTATGTCCCTTGGTGAACATCTTGTACAAGATATTTGTCATGCGGACAAGGGTCCAATATCTAGTTCTATTCTTTTAGATACCGCCATTCTGAAGGAATAGTCTAGAAGATGGGCTTTGCAGAGGGTAGAATAGTTTCTTCTAGTATGCTATGTCCCTTGGTGACATCTTGTACAAGATATTTGTCATGCGGACAAGGTCCAATATCTAGTTCTATTCTTTTAGATAACCGCCATTCTGAAGGAATAGTCTAGAAGATGGGCTTTGCAGAGGGAAGAATAGTTTCTTCTAGTATGCTATGTCCCTTGGTGAACATCTTGTACAAGATATTTGTCATGCGGACAAGGGTCCAATATCTAGTTCTATTCTTTTAGATAACCGCCATTCTGAAGGAATAGTCTAGAAGATGGGCTTTGCAGAGGGAAGAATAGTTTCTTCTAGTATGCTATGTCCCTTGGTGAACATCTTGTACAAGATATTTGTCATGCGGACAAGGGTCCAATATCTAGATCTATTCTTTCAGATAGCCCCCATTCTGAAGGAATAATCTAGAAGATGGGCTTTGCAGAAGGAAGAATAGTTTCTTCTAGTATGCTATGTCCCTTGGTGAACATCTTGTACAAGATATTTGTCATGCGGACAAGGGTCCAATATCTAGATCTATTCTTTCAGATAACCGCCATTCTGAAGGAATAATCTAGAAGATGGGCTTTGCAGAAGGAAGAATAGGTTCTTATAGATCTATTCTTTCAGATAGCCCCCATTCTGAAGGAATAATCTAGAAGATGGGCTTTGCAGAAGGAAGAATAGTTTCTTCTAGTATGCTATGTCCCTTGGTGAACATCTTGTACAAGATATTTGTCATGCGGACAACGGTCCAATATCTAGTTCTATTCTTTTAGATAACCGCCATTCTGAAGGAATAGTCTAGAAGATGGGCTTGCAGAGGGAAGATAGTTTCTTCTAGTATGCTATGTCCCTTGGGTGAACATCTTGTACAAGATATTTGTCATGCGGACAAGGGTCCAATATCTAGTTCTATTCTTTTAGATAACCGCCATTCTGAAGGAATAGTCTAGAAGATGGGCTTTGCAGAGGGAAGAATAGTTTCTTCTAGTATGCTATGTCCCTTGTGAACATCTTGTACAAGATATTTGTCATGCGGACAAGGGTCCAATATCTAGTTCTATTCTTTTAGATAACCGCCATTCTGAAGGAATAGTCTAGAAGATGGGCTTTGCAGAGGAAGAATAGTTTCTTCTAGTATGCTATGTCCCTTGGTGAACATCTTGTACAAGATATTTGTCATGCGGACAAGGGTCCAATATCTAGTTCTATTCTTTTAGATAACCGCCATTCTGAAGGAATAGTCTAGAAGATGGGCTTTGCAGAGGGAAGAATAGTTTCTTCTAGTATGCTATGTCCCTTGGTGAACATCTTGTACAAGATATTTGTCATGCGGACAAGGGTCCAATATCTAGATCTATTCTTTCAGATAGCCCCCATTCTGAAGGAATAATCTAGAAGATGGGCTTTGCAGAAGGAAGAATAGTTTCTTCTAGTATGCTATGTCCCTTGGTGAACATCTTGTACAAGATATTTGTCATGCGGACAAGGGTCCAATATCTAGATCTATTCTTTCAGATAACCGCCATTCTGAAGGAATAATCTAGAAGATGGGCTTTGCAGAAGGAAGAATAGGTTCTTATAGTATGCTATGTCCCCTTGGTGACATCTTGTACAAGATATTTGTCATGCGGACAAGGGTCCAATATCTAGATCTATTCTTTCAGATATCCCCCCATTCTGAAGGAATAATCTAGAAGATGGGCTTTGCAGAAGGAAGAATAGTTTCTTCTAGTATGCTATGTCCCTTGGTGAACATCTTGCACAAGATATTTGTCATGCGGACAACGGTCCAATATCTAGATCTATTCTTCCAGATATCCCCCCATTCTGAAGGAATAATCTAGAAGATGGGCTTTGCAAAATGAAGAATAGTTTCTTCTAGTATGCTATGTCCCTTGGTGAACATCTTGTACAAGATATTTGTCATGCGGACAAGGGTCCATATCTAGTTCTATTCTTTTAGATAACCGCCATTCTGAAGGAATAGTCCTAGAAGATGGGCCTTGCAGAGGGAAGAATAGTTTCTTCTAGTATGCTATGTCCCTTGGTGAACATCTTGTACAAGATATTTGTCATGCGGACAAGGGTCCAAATATCTAGATCTATTCTTTCAGATATCCCCCATTCTGAAGGAATAATCTAGAAGATGGGCTTTGCAAAATGAAGAATAGTTTCTTCTAGTATGCTATGTCCCTTGGTGAACATCTTGTACAAGATATTTGTCACGTGGACAAGGGTCCAATATCTAGATCTATTCTTTCAAATAACCGCCATTCTGAAGGAATAATCTAGAAGATGGGCTTTGCAGAAGGAAGAATAGTTTCTTCTAGTATGCTATGTCCCTTGGTGAACATCTTGAACAAGATATTTGTCATGCGGACAAGGGTCAAATATCTAGATCTATTCTTTCAGATATCCCCCCCATTCTGAATGAATAATCTAGAAGATGGGCTTTGCAGAAGGAAGAATAGTTTCTTCTAGTATGCTATGTCCCTTGGTGAACATCTTGAACAAGATATTTGTCATGCGGACAAGGGTCCAATATCTAGATCTATTCTTTCAGATACCCCCCCATTCTGAAGGAATAATCTAGAAGATGGGCTTTTGCATAAGGAAGAATGGTTCTTCTGGTATGCTATGTCCCTTGGTGAACATCTTGTACAAGATATTTGTCATGCAGACAAGGGTCCAATATCTAGATGTATTCTTCCAGATAACCCCCATTCTGAAAGAATAATCTAGAAAGATACGGCTTTGCAATAGGAAGAATAGTTTCTACTAGTATGGTATGTGCCTTAGTGAACATCTTGTACAAGATATTTGTCATCCGGACAAGGGTCCAGTATCTAGATCTATTCTTTCAGATAGTGCCCCATTTTGAAGGAATAATCTAGAAGATGGGCTTTGCAGAAGGAAGAATAGGTTCTTCTATTATGCTATGTCTCTTGGTGAGCAGCTTGTACAAGATATTTGTCATGTGGACAAGGTTCCAATATCTACATCTATTCTTTCAGCTATCCGCCATTCTGAAGGAATAAACTAGAAGATGGGCTTTGCAGAAGGAAAAATAGTTTCTTTTAGTATGCTTATCCCTTGGTGAACATCTTGTACAAGATATTTGTCATGTGGACAAAGGTCCAATATCTAGATCTATTCTTTCAGATATCCCCCGCATTCTGAAGGAATAATCTAGAAGATGAGCTTTGCAGAAGGAAGAATAGTTTCTTCTGGTATGCTATGTGCCTTGGTGAACATTTTGTACAAGATATTTGTCATGCGGACAAGGGTCCAATATCTAGATCTATTCTTTCAGATAGCACCCCCATTCTCAAGGAATAATCTAGAAGATGGGCTTTGCAGAAGGAAGAATAGTTTCTTCTAGTATGCTATGTCCCTTGGTGAACATCTTGTACAAGATATTTGTCATGCGAACAAAGGTCCCATATCTAGATCTATTCTTTTCAGATATCCCCGCATTCTGAAGGATAATCTAGAAGATGAGCTTTGCAGAAGGAAGAATAGTTTCTTCTAGTATGCTATGTCCCTTGGTGAACATCTTGTACAAGATATTTGTCATGCGGACAAGGGTCCAATATCTAGTTCTATTCTTTTAGATAACCGCCATTTCTGAAGGAATAGTCTATAAGATGGGGCTTTGCAGAGGGAAGAATAGTTTCTCTAGTATGCTATGTCCCTTGGTGAACATCTTGTACAAGATATTTGTCATGCAGACAAGGGTCCAATATCTAGATGTATTCTTCCAGATAACCCCCCATTCTGAAGGAATAATCTAGAAGATAGGCTTTGCAATAGGAAGAATAGTTTCTTCTAGTATGCCATGTGCCTTAGTGAACATCTTGTACAAGATTTATTTTCATCCGGACAAGGGTCCCAGTATCTAGATCCATTCTTTCAGATAGTGCCCCATTTTGAAGGAAATAATCTAGAAGATGGGCTTTGCAGAAGGAAGAATAGGTCTTCTATTATGCTATGTCTCTTGGTGAGCAGCTTGTACAAGAAATTTGTCATGCGGACAAGGGTCCAATATCTAGATCTATTCTTTCAGATAACCGCCATTCTGAAGGAATAATCTAGAAGATGGGCTTTGCAGAAGGAAGAATAGTTTCTTCTAGTATGCTATGTCCCTTGGTGAACATCTTGTACAGGATGTTTGTCATGCGGACAAGGGTCCAATATCTAGATCTATTCTTTCAGATAGCCCCCCATTCGGAGGGAATAATCTAGAAGATGGGTTTTGCAAAAGGAAGAATAGTTTCTTCTAGTATGCTATGTCCCCTGGTGAACATCTTGTAAAAGATATTTGTCATGCGGACAAGGGTCAAATATCTAGATCTATTCTTTTAGATATCCCCCCATTCTGAAGGAATAATCTAGAAGATGGGGCTTTGCAGAAGAAGAATAGATTCTTCTAGTATGCTATTGTCCCTTGGTGAACATCTTGTACAAAATATTTGTCATGCCGACAAGGTCCAATGTCCAGATCTATTCTTTCAGATAACGCCATTCTGAAGGAATAATCTAGAAGATGGGCTTTGCAGAAGGAAGAATAGTTTCTTCTAGTATGCTATGTCCCTTGGTAAACATCTTGTACAAGATATTTGTCATGCGGACAAGGGTCTAATATCTAGATTTATTCTTTCAGATAACCCCCCATTCTTGAAGGAATAATATAGAAGATGGGCTTTGCAGAAGGAAGAATAGTTTCTTTTAGTATGCTATGTCCCTTGGCGAACATCTTATAAAAGATATTTGTCATACGGACAAGGGTTTAATATCTACATGTATTCTTTCAGATAAACCCCCATTCTTGAAGGAATAATCTAGAAGATGGGCTTTGCAGAAGGAAGAATAGGTTTTTCTAGTATGCTATGTCCCTTGGTGAACATCTTGTACAAAATATTTGTTAAGCGGACAAAGGTCCAATGTCTAGATCTATTCTTTCAGATAATCCGCCATTCTGGAGAAATAATCTAGAAGATGGCCTTTGCAGAAGGAAGAATAGTTTCTTCTAGTATGCTATGTCCCTTGGTGAACATCTTGCAAAAGATATTTGTCATGTGGATAAGGGTCCAATATCTAGATCTATTCTTTCAGATAGTTCCCCATTTTGAAGGAATAATCTAGAAGATGGGTTTTGCAGAACGGAAATTTTTTTATTCTAGTATGCTATGTCCCTTGGCGAATATTTGTCATGCGGACATGGGTCCAATATATAGATCTATTCTTTCAGATACCCCCCCATTCTGAAGGAATAATCTTACGATAGGCTTTGCAGAAGGAATAATAGTTTCTTCTAGTATGCTATGTCCCTTGGTGAACATTTTGTACAAGATATTTGTCATGCCGACAAGGGTCCAATATCCAGATCTTTTTTTTCAGATACTACCCCATTCTGAAGGAATAATCTAGAAGATGGGCTTTGAAGAAGAAAGAATAGTTTCTTCTGGTATGTTATGTCCCTTGGTGAACATCTTGTACAAGATATTTGTCATGCGGACAAGGGTCCAATATCTAGATGTATTCTTTCAGATAACCCACATTTCTGCAGAAATAATCTAGAAGATGGGCTTTGCAGAAGGAAGAATAGTATCTTCCAGTATGCTATGTCCCTTGGTGAACATCTTGTACAAGATATCTGTTGTGCGGACAAGGGTCCAATATCTAGATGTATTCTTTTAGATACCTCCATTCTGAAGGAATAATATAGAAGATGGGCTTTGCAGAGGGAAGAATAGTTTCTTCTAGTATGCTATGTCCCTTGGTGAACACCTTGAACAAGATTTATGTGTGAGAGAGAGAGAGAGAGAGAGAGAGAGAGAGAGAGAGAGAGAGAGAGAGATTCGAAAACATAAAACGCTGAATACTGGGGCCTCTTTGTGCTTAAGTGTTAATGGAGTTAAAAGCTATTGTAGTATAATACATACCATTCTATAAAATACGGAATTTGACAAAATTTAATTCAACATTTTACGCGGAATTATTTTGCATTTATATTCACATTAACGTACATACGTACAAATGTGAATCCATTCTATATATTTGTATGTGTGTGTGAATGTATCTATTTCGTTCCGTTTTACAGTTGCCCCCAAAACAACCTCGGTTTTCTGTCCAACAAACTTCTAACTTTCTGATACCACCACTTTATGTTTCCAAGTCCATCTTAAACCTCCAATAAACACATATACCTCCAGCTGAGATTCAGCGACCTCGTCAAGGAATATTACGTACTTTTCACAAAACGGCTTCATTTATGCTTCCATGACACAAACTCTTGCCAACAACCTTTTCATTGAGACATAAGCCTTCCATTTCTGTGCGTATCACTATCTATCTATCGTATTGCCTGTCTTTGACGTTGGGGTCATTTGCCCCCACCTCTCTCGATCTCCTGCCGCTTCTTGCATTAGTTGATTTACAGTGTAATCTCCATCCAAGTCTCCCACCAAGCTGTCCCAAGTATTTTACACTTTGTCTACCTCTCGCTCTCCTCCCCTCTATCCTTCCAGTAAGGCACAAATGCTCCTCTATCTCCTCACTTCTTATTATATGTCCAACGAAATTCATTTGTCTCTTCCTTATTTCTCTTACAAGGGCTCTCTGTGTTCCTATTCTTGGTAACACCTCCTCATTGGTCACTCTGTCTGTCCATGATATTCTCAGCGTTCTTCTATAAAATGTATCACATATTAAAAAAAAAAAAAAAAAAAACTTCCATTAGACTGACGTCACACGGACAGAAGCCAAACAGTGTCCGGAGACCAACAGTCCAGTCCGACACGCTGAGTGAAGCAACAGCCCGTTAACATCAACAAAACCCACATCTCGAAAACCTGCAGCATTTTTCCAATTACTTTAAATTACAAATTTCCGTCGACGTGGAGTGCTTTCATAACCGGCCCATTCCACCCCCACCCCCCCAACAAATAGCTGTCATCAAAGTCAATGTTTCGTACGGAAAGCAAAATCGGTTTACTGAAGGCATGGAATTCTTGTCCCCTACTATTTTTTAACTCTTTACCGAATTACTGTTGCATTCAGAGAATTTGACCCCCTTTTTTTGTCGCTACGAGGTGATTCGGGTAAATGCATTGGATTTTCACCTTCTTTGCAAAGTGGCATAAGGGTGCTTCTGATTTAAATAGCCTGTGTCATCATTGAATTGAATCAAGAGCCGCACAAAGTCATAGTATGTATCTCATCCGAAAGACGAGTGAATCTCATATATATATATATATATATAATATATATATATATATATATATATTATATATATATATATATATATATATATATATATGTGTGTGTGTGTGTGTGTGTGTGTGTGTGTGTGTGTGTGTGTGTGTGTGTGTGTGTGTGTGTGTGCGCGCGCTTGTTGTTGTATGCACGCATGAAATGCAGTAATGCTCTCGGGGAAAGAGACGTCCAATAATTCATAAATAAATCGTTCCATTGAGACGTAAATGCAAAACATAAAAGAGAGCAGAACTCTCTTCGAAGTTAGTAAAGGCGCCATTTAAAGTTGGAATTGTTCTGCCAGCCAAGTGTAATACAATAGATGAAGATATCCCAAGAGAAAAAGTTTATAAGTGTAGCCGCAGCTAAACTGGAATCATCGTAATA
>NC_061098.1:29391821-29394321 GCF_015104395.2 Macrobrachium nipponense | reverse complement strand
ACCCAGCATCATTCAAGAGGCAGAAAGTCCTTTCTCTTTTGTTCCTAACACACCTGAGCTACATTAGAGCATAAGATTAGCTGTCCCTTGAGCCAGGGCATTACAAAAAGAATGGTCGTCATATAATAAGACTTTGATGGCGCCCGCTACCCAGCGCTGGAACCCGGCGCCGCCCGGCATGTCTCCCCTAACCTCCAGATTCCTTACCCGACCTCCAGCCGGGGCGGACAAGCACGAAAGATCCACTCGGATTTTATCATCATCGATAACGACAACTACGCCATAACACACGAAACCAACGTTGAAATAAGCTAAAACACGTACACACGATGCAAATGAAATCGAATAAAATGTATTTCATGCGCACCGCTGAGATTATTGAATTCAATCACGTGAATTTCCATATTGGAAACTCAATTATCTGGTCGGCTATTCAATGGGATGTGGTGGTTAATTTACCATACGATATGGCAACAGTTCTTCATAGAGAGGTTTAGTTGCTAGATTGCAGCTCACGCGTCGGGTTCAAAATTCGAAGCTTTGGCAGCCATATTGGTTTCCCACCAAGGTCAGAGAGAGAGAGAGAGAGAGAGAGAGAGAGAACTTAATGCTCTTAAAAGAATTTATCATCAGCATCACTTGAAAACTTTATAATTTTATGTTACCAGAAACTTCGAATAAAAAAATGAATAAATGACTCGATAAGAAGCAAGGTCAGACTACTTAATTAAACTTGAATACAGTAAATGAAGGAACTTCTAAGAATAAGAAGGAAATATTTGTGTGTGTAATTGTTCAAGATCGTCATCAACAAACCTCTTGACTATAATTAAAAGGATTTGAATGACAATCTGGTAAAATCAAAATCCTGTAATTCATAGGTATTGAGAAAGTTTCAATAATGCATTAATTACAGTATTTTATGATTAGGTATTGAGAAAGCAGTTTATTAACTCCAGTATTCTTGACAATTCTCACAAAAGCAATAAAAACCTAGTCGAGACAGATAATAATAACTTATCATATTTCGTCAACAAAAATAAATTGCAAAACAAATAACAGATATGGAAAGGAATGAAAGAAAAAGTATATAGAGAAATAGAGAGAGATAGGATATTTCTTGGTGTGGTATCTGTACAAACAAAAGATGAGAGGATCGAGATATTAAGATTGTTTTATCAAAATCATCCTAAGACAATATACTATAGATATTACGTCAACAAAAACAAATCTCAAAATGCGACCTCAATCAGTGCTCCTTAGACAGCCTACAAACATTTCTATACAAACAAAAGATGAGAGGATCGAGATATTACGAATATTTATCAAAATCTTCCTAAAACAACATACTTTAGATATTAGGTCAATAAAAAGAAATGTCTATAAAATAAATGACCCAAAAAACGCCACTGGTCAATCTGAAATATTGCAGAGTCGTCACTCATGTTCAGAGTAGCTTATTTTCGTAATTATGTCCGCGTAGGAGGTTGCTGAAGAAACATACGTCACTGGGTGAAAAAAGAAAAAAACATACTTCAAAAGATTCAAGCATTTCCAGAAATAAATTCGCTGGTGGTTTCTTTGAAGGACGAGAGAGAGAGAGAGAGAGAGAGAGAGAGAGAGAGAGAGAGAGAGAGAGAGAGAGACGCAGATCCGAATTTTCTATCATGATTTCTAAGACAGTATGAAAGTTAATGCTTTACATTACTTATAATTAAATATTCATAATTTATGTTTGACATGTTAGACAGCCAAGTACGCAAGTCACATATTAACATAGAGAGAGAGAGAGAGAGAGAGAGAGAGAGAGAGAGAGAGAGAGTTTCTTTGTATCCCACTTTCTTCATTCCAGTGATAATTAAATGTCCCTTCAAGCATGAAAAGCAGGTTTTGGTAAACCGCCCCCCCCCCCCGCCTCCCCCCCCGCGCGCGTCTCTGTGAAGTAAAGCTGAATGCATTGCAATGATAAACGAACACAACTGCGTCGGAATTGTCAGAGAGAGAGAGAGAGAGCTGACAACAACGTTTAAAAATCTTATTTACTTGTGCGAATGAACTCCGTTCTGTGTGTTGCTGATTAATTTTGTGTGCGTGTGTATTTAAATATGTATATATATATATATATATATATATATATATATATATATATATATATATATATATATATATATATATATATATATACATACATACACATATATTGCTATAATAGCAAGTGGCACCAGAACATGAATGACAGAATATGTTAAAATGAATACAGATCCTCACAAACATACTGTATAGAGTTTCTCCTGTTTCATACTACTACTGTCAAACTATATATATACATTCTGTAGCATCAACGCTATACAGTGAGCTACAGAATCAACTGTACGATACAGACGTCTTTAGAAATATTCGGCACCTGCATCGCTAAAACCGACGTAAAAAAATCACAATGCATCGAAATGAACTGGAAGCGCACGTCTGTTAAAACGCAATTCATCCAGTGATGAGCTGG
>NC_061098.1:29386701-29391321 GCF_015104395.2 Macrobrachium nipponense | reverse complement strand
CGATGATAAAGGAGGAGGAAAAGTTGGGCTGTAAGGGAAAAAGTAATTATTATACAGGAGACGTGACAAAGGTCTCGAGGGAACGCGGGAGGCAAAGATAACCTAAAGACCGTCAGTCCTTAG
This sequence comes from Macrobrachium nipponense, assembly GCF_015104395.2. Classification (NCBI taxonomy): domain Eukaryota; kingdom Metazoa; phylum Arthropoda; class Malacostraca; order Decapoda; family Palaemonidae; genus Macrobrachium; species Macrobrachium nipponense. The sequence goes on along the minus strand of NC_061098.1, from coordinate 29,391,198 downwards.
GGACAGGAAATGATAAAGGGTATGGCAGGATGGCTGAAATGTCTGGAGAAGAGAGGAAATATGATATAAAAGAATGTGCTAGAGAGAGAGAGAGAGAGAGAGAGAGAGAGAGAGAGAGTTAGTCTTTTGTATGTGTGAGATAAAAAGAGAAAGCGAGAGTTAGATATTTGCAGAGAGAGAGAGAGAGAGAGAGAGAGAGAGAGAGAGAGAAAGAGAGAGAGAGAGATTTAGTCTTTTGTATGTGTGAGATAGAAAGAGAAAGCGAATGTTAATCATTTGTGAGTGGAGAGAGAGAGAGAGAGAGAGAGAGAGTTAGCCTTTTGTATGTGTGAGATTGAAAGAAAAAGCTAGAGTTAGACATTTTTGTGTAGAGAGAGAGAGAGAGAGAGAGAGAGAGAGGAGAGAGAGAGAGAGAGAGAGACAGCTTTTTGTGTGTGTGAGGGAGAAAGAGACAGAGTTAGTCTTGTGCGTGTGCGTGAGAGAGAGAGTTTTTCTGAGAGAGAGAGGGGAAGAGAGTTAGGCTCTTGTGTGTGAGAGAAGAGAGAGAGAGAGAGAGAGAGAGAGAGAGAGAGTTAATCTCTTGTGTGAGAGACAGGGACAGAGTTAATCTCTTGTGTGTGAGAGAGAGAGAGAGAGAGAGAGAGTTAATCTCTTGTGTGAGAGACAGACACAGTTAATCTCGTGTGTGTGTGTGTGAGAGAGAGAGAGAGAGAGAGAGAGAGAGAGCTCTGAAGAAGGGCGAGCAAATACCCACATGTCAAAAGGAAGACGAATTTTTTTTATCGGAAGACGGAAACAATTAATCACGAGGCAAAAAATGGAACAAACGAATCTTCATCTTTTAAGATTACTATATAAATAATCTCTTAAGATTACAACTAACCATGAATCCACAATATCAAGAGTGTCAGAGCAGGGAGCAGAGGTCACTCGACAATCGACATATCACGTGATTCGTATTTTTATCCCTAAATAATCTGCGTCATCTACGATTCCACACTACAAGACTCACCCTAATGACAATGAAAAACAATACACTCAATTTAGCTCACACCTCAATCAACAACGCATAATGGCGTGTTTAATATCATTATCCAAATGCCTGCAGCCATCTATCTTCTCTTTCACGGAGACTGGAAAGTGATTACGATAATTATCCACTAATTTGCGTCACTAGAAGGGTACCATTATCTCTGAATAAAGGATGGGTTATCTTGATAACCTTCATAATGTAATACTTCAAGTCTCGTCGATATGAACTGCGAGCAATAATCGAATGTAGTCATTCGAAAAAATATCTATAAAGAGTCAGGGAAGCTAGTTATTTCGCAAATGCATAAACACACCTGCTGAACGGAATACTGGTCTGGTTTTTCTAATGTTCAATGCCCAAGACTTCAGTGACATTCGCTAAAAATGTCAACATGATGAGAGAGACGTCTAATGAATACAGTCATACAAATCCTTGTCAATCCGTCCTCAAGATATACCTTCAATAAATCCACCCAGGCTTAGGTGGGCCAAATTGCCTTTGTTCTTGTATTGGAAAAACAATGAGAGGCAAAAAACGAAATGCGTCCAACCATGCACACAGGACAGTGACATATTTTGCTCTCTCTCTCTCTCTCTCTCTCTCTCTCTCTCTCTCTCTCTCTCTCTCTCTCTCTCTCTCTCCGCAATTAGAATGCAACTCCTCGCGTCCGAAACATAGAGCCTTTCTCTTTGTACAATATATTTTTTGTGCTTCTCAGTTTAGGGGAACTTTTTTTTTTTCCATTGGCCCAAGTTTTTTGTTTCTTCTTCTCGTCCAGGTGCATCAGTTTTACAAACCGTCCAAATTGTTGCTATCGGGAGACGGGGGAAGGAAGGACTGCTAATTACATTATTCTTTCCTTCCGGTATTTCGGATGTGTTTACCATTCGGTTTTAGAATAGAATACAACATACACTTCAGGCCCGGACGCCAAGCGCTGGGACCTACGAGGTCACTCAGCGCTGACTGGAAAATTGAGAGTAAGAGGTTCAGAAGGTGTAACTGGAGGATAAGATGGAAGAAAGAATATGAAAGGAGGTACAGTAAAAGGAACGAAAGGGGTTACAGCTAGGGGCCGAAAGGACGCTGCAAAAGAACCTTAAGTCATGCCTACAGTGCACCGCATGAGGTGCACTGACGGCATAACCCCCTTTTAAGCACAGAGAATTTTGTGTTTTTTAATCTTGACTTATGTTTTTTTTTTTTTAGCTTTACTAAAATTAAAAGAAAAGCAATCATACTACGAGAGAGAGAGAGAGAGAGAGAGAGAGAGAGAGAGAGAGAGAGAGAGAGAGAGAGAGAGAGAGAGAGAATCTTTTTACTGCTATGGGGCTAATCGGAGTGTCCAACATTCCATAACATTATTTGTCCCTCAATACTGAAAGGGGCACGTTCTTTTTTTTTTGTTTTTTTTTTTAAATAAACACTTGCTTTTTCACGGGGGCATGTCACGATCTAATTAGCGAACTGTTTTTCGATGGATGTAAAGGGAAAATACCTCGATCATTTTCCGTTTTCTGCTTCCTTTCCTTAGCACTGCCTGAACGCGACCGAGCAAAATAACACCGTGGCAAGAATTGCAATACCTTTAAGAACTTTTTTCCACAACTTATTTTTCTGACCAGTAATTATTATTTTCCCACTTCTAACCGCAATAGTTCTGAGTATAATTCTCTCTCTCTCTCTCTCTCTCTCTCTCTCTCTCTCTCTCTCTCTCTCATACACACACACACAATGTAAATTGGAAATAAAGAAATGAATTTGAACTCTCTCTCTCTCTCTCTCTCTCTCTCTCTCTCTCTCTCTAAATTGGAAATAAAGAAATGAATTTGAACTCTCTCTCTCTCTCTCTCTCGATAACTCGAACGGAAAACCGAACAGGTGAAAGAAACAGCAATTACCAAAAAAAATAAAAAATAAAAAACTTAACTTTTGGTAACACTTGCTTATCTCTTTCTTTTCCTCTATCGCCCGAGCATGGTCTTCTTCTATTCAAGCGATATAACCATTAAACGTTATCCACCAACGTTAATGCAGGCTGTTAGTTCCGCGGAAGAAAACACCGAAAGTTTCCTTATATACTTTATATCCTTATATCATTCTTGACAAACAAGAGTTTTGCAGAGATTTAAAAGCTGTTTACCGGAAAAGTACACACACACGAGAGGAGAGAGAGAGAGAGAGAGACGAGAGAGAGAGGAGAGAGAGAGAGAGAGCGAATTTCAAATTCAATTCTTTACTTCGAATTTACTTACATTGGTGTGTGTGTGTGTGAGAGAGAGAGAGAGAGAGAGAGAGAGAGAGAGAGAGAGAGAGAGGATTTTAAAAGTTATAAAACGATGAAAACTGGGGCCTGTTTGTGCTTAGTTAATTGGAGTTAAAAGCTATTGTAGTATAATACATACCATTCTATAAAAAGTGATTATTTGAGAGAATTTAATTCAACCTTTTACGTGGAATTATTTTGCGATATATATTAGCATTAACAAGTACTTACGTGGAAATGCGAATCCCTTTTATATATTTGTATGTGTGTGTGTATGTATCTATTTCGTTCTGTTTTTTGCAGTTGCCCCCAAAACAAACTCTGTTTTCTGTCCAACTAACTTCTAACTTCTGATACCACCACTTTATGTTTCCAAGTCCAATCTTAAACCTCCAATAAACAGATATACCTCCAGCCGAGATTCGGCGACCTCGTCAAGGAATATTACGTACTTTTTTTTCACAAACGGCTTCCATTTATGCGTCCATGACACAAACTCTTGCCAACAACCTTTTCATTGAGACATAAGCCTTCCATTTCTGTGTACGTATCACTATCTATCTATCGTATTGCCTGTCTTGGACGTTGGGGTCATTTACCTCCACCTCCTCGATCTCCTGCCGCTTCTTGCATTAGTTGATTTACAGTGTAATCTCCATCCAAGTATCCCCACCAAGCTATCCAAGTAATTTACTCTTTGTCTACCTCTCGCTCTCCTCCCTTCTATCCTTACTGTAAGACACAAATGCTCCTCTGTCTTCTCATTCTGCTTTTTATAAGTCCACAAAATTCATTTGTCTCTTCCTTATTTCTCTGTGTTCCAATTCTTGCTAACAAAACCTCAATTGTCATTCCGTCTGCCCACTGATATGCTCAGCATTCTTCTATAAAACGTATCACATATAAAAAAAAAAAAAAAAAAAAAAAAAAAAAAAAAAAAAAAAAAAAAAAAAAAAAAAAATTCATTAAGAATGACGTCACACGGACAGAAGCCAGACAGTGTCAGGAAACTCAACCGTCCAATCCGATACACGAGTGAAGCAACACCCGTTTGCTTCAACAACCCAAAACCCCATCTCGAAAACCTGCAGCATTTTCCCAATTACTTTAAATTACAAATTTCCGTCGACATGGAGTGCTTTCATAATCGGCCCATTCCACCCCCACCTTCCATACCAAATAGCTGTCATTAAAGTCA
>NC_061098.1:29366701-29374201 GCF_015104395.2 Macrobrachium nipponense | reverse complement strand
TATATATATATATATATATATATATATAATAAATTGCAAATATCAGTCACTTTGATTCAAACTTTCGGAAATTAATACTTTCTTTATTAAGAATTTTCTTTATTAAGGGGGTTATATGGGGCTTATATAAAAACTATCTTTAATAACAAGTATGAACTCTTGCCTGAACATTTCTATCTAAAAGCCTCTCGTATTCTCTACATGAAAAGACAAAAAAATAAATAAATAAATAAATAAACAAAACGATATTAAGAATGCCACGGACCGATAATGGTGTAAACACTATTGTTATGCGCTAGATGAATTACTTCGTTAAAAGCCCTCCGCGAACGTTGATGCTCTCTCTCTCTCTCTCTCTCTCTCTCTCTCTCTCTCTCTCTCTCTCTCTCTTTTCTGACAATGATGATATACCCGAGGAATTCATTTCCCTCTTCCCTGAGAACACAAGTATAGATTGTTAATCAACGAAGAAGGGGAAACATGAAGCAACTCAGAGAGGAAGCTCTCATATCTCTTTTGATCTTCGAAAGGATCTAGAACAACAAGGCAGAAGGACAATTCACGTTCCATGAGACCACCTTCACCGAGCATGCGCCTGAATTCAGAGAATTTTCTGTGACGTATCACAACAAAGAATCCTTATTCACACAAACCTACTTCACAACATTAATTTGTGGAAGACAAAGCTTCACTATGCTGGAGCGCCTTGTTTAGTGGTTAGTATGGTATGCGCCACTCAGCTGTGGTGGGTTCGTGTCTTCCCTTCCCCGGGGTGATGGAAAATCACTGGCTCTGTATCGTGATCAGTTACTGCTGCAGTGTTGTGGGGGAGGGGGGGGGGGTTTGGTATTTAGCGGTGGGAGGTTGAAACCAACGTTTTTGGAAGTTTGAATTTAAAGTCAGTGGCCCCTTGGTGGGCTTTTACATGTGAATTGGTTCCATGTACTGCAATAATAATAATAATAATAATAATAATAATAATAATAATAATACTCAATAATAATAATGTTGAATAAAATGGCAGAATACAGCGAATTCTGTCATTGTCCATGGGCAAATTATTCGTAAATAAAATGTTCTATGTGCGAAAGGGATTTCACATATCTTTGGAAATGAACGTGGAATCTTCCTTTGTCCTCGTGTTACATTTATTACTCCTACAGAACGATTACCATATTTTTTTTAATATCTCTAACTAAATTCTCAAAATAACAATTCTACAAATTATTAAATTAAACAGTTTATGGTGAGGATCCACCTCATATTAATTACAGTGTAATATAAATCACGATTACCATGAATTTTTAATATCTATGAACTAACATAATTCCTAAGTAAGATAGATATACCCAATGTAAATTAAATAGTTTATCTGGTGAGTAGACCCCCTCATAAATGAATTACAGAGTAATTATATGAATTATCTCGGCAAATTTCTCAATCTCGGTAAATTTCTCAAATTATCTCGTTCAATTCCTTAAATTACCTCGGCAAATTTCTCAAATTATCTCGGTAAGTTTCTCAAATTAACTAGGTAAACTTCTTAAATTATCTCGGTAAACTTCTTAAATTATCTCAGCAAATTTCTCAAATTTTCTCAGTGTCTTTCTCAAATGATCTCTTGAATATCTCAAAAGCAGCACCAATAAAGTAACAGACCATTTTGCGACTTTAAACCTGATATACATTACACAAGACGTTAATAATTATCAATAAAATGGCACACAGAACAACATTACATTTATTAATAGGATTAAATCCATATCAGGACTTCACTCAATAGAAAGCCAATACGATGGGTGTGTTCAAGAGGAACTCACACTACCACGTGAAATGAGGCACGAAAGACGACGAATGAACGAAATACCAACAGATCCATAAAGAAGAATGCAGAACTATCTGCGATCGAAGTATGCAGTCTAACATTTTGAAATATTCGCCAGTGCCTGGGTAGGGTATGCAGTTACTTTACAATTTCTACAACGTCAGCATTACACTGGAAGGCAAACTCAATTCGTCAGTACGTAAGACTGCGTCCTCCATTAACAGCCACTTAAGGATGGCAACAACGTTGAAACTACGTTAAGATGATAAGTTATGTTAAGCCATAATGGACTTGCATTTGTCCTTGGTATCACAAGAAAGCAGGCGCAGTTACTAACTGGAATTTCTAACCAAGCAGTTATAGAATCATAAACCACAAGTCTAAAACCAAAAGCATAATGAATTACCGAGGACCAATGTATTCCAAAATGGCTTAACTTGGTTTGTTGTTTTTCCTTTTCACATTTTACAGAATGGAAACACAAACTGGACAAGTCTCCAATCAGAACTGTCAAGAAAGGTTGTCTGGGATTCTGCGTAAAGTACGGTACCTTCGTATGACCTTTAGATTCCCCTTTTTCATAAGTAACTGCCAACGGCCAATAAAGCCTCTTACCTGGTTGCTTCCGAGTGGCACTCGAGCTCCAAATGATGGCAATAATTTGTCTACAGTTTGGTTTGGTCTTCCTGAAAAATAAAATGAAAGATAATAATTGGCTTTTAATTAAACAACGCAGAATGCAAATCGGTTTCAAATTATGTTAACATATTGAATTCATTTAGATAACAGCTTTCAAACGTTAAAACAATTCAGACTTCAAATAACTTTCTAATTATGTTAACATATTGCATTCATTTTTCTATAACAGCTTTCAAAAGTATTTCAATAATTTTATGCACGCAAATATAGAAAATTTAGCTGTAAGAAATAAAAGCCGTGTACATGACGGATTGGAAGGATTCTGTTAGGTTTGTTTCTGTCAGTTAGGTTATTAATTCTGTAATGGCTGATTTTTATTTTAACTGCAGATCAATTTATAGTCCTGATTTGGGAACTAAAGGTTAAGGTTCAATTTACAGTCCTATTTTGGGAACTAAAAGTTCCATTTACAGTCCTGAATGGGTAACTAAAGGTTCTGACAGCTATGTTGGAAGTAACCTACAAAAGGCTAACTCTGAAGCAGTAACTATAAGTTTGGCTGTGGGAAGATCAAAGGAAGAGAGTCGAGCTTCCCCACAGCCAAGAAGGCCCAGAACCCTAAGTCCTGTTTGGTTGGGATATGGTAGTTAGTGTAATATTATATCCCAGTAGATCCCCTAGTAGACTTTTCCATTTTTCAGCTATGTTTAAATGAATGATTTGTATGTTAGATGAGAATGGAATGGAATATAGAGTTTTAATTGAATGGTTTAAGTGTCAGATGAGAATGGATTGGAATATGGAGTTTTAAAGGAATGGTTTAAGTGTCTGATGAGAATAGAATGGAATATAGAGTTTTAAATGAATGGTTTAAGTGTCAGATGAGAATGGATTGGAATATGGAGTTTTAAAGGAACGGTTTAAGTGTCACAAGAATGGAATGGAATATGGAGTTTTAAAGGAATGGTTCAAGTCTCAGATGAGAATGGAATGGAATATGGAGTTTTAAATGAATGGTTTAAGTGTCAGATGAGAATGGAATGGAATATAGTTTAAATGAATGGTTTAAGTGTCACATGAGAATGGAATGGAATATGGAGTTTTAAATGAATGGTTTCAAGTCTCAGATGAGAATGGAATGGAATATGGAGTTTTAAAGGAATGGTTTAAGTGTCAGATGAGAATGGAATGGAATATAGAGTTTTAAATGAATGGTTTAAGTGTCAGATGAGAATGGATTGGAATATGGAGTTTTAAATGAATGGTTTAAGTGTCACATGAGAATGGAAGACAGAGTTTTAAATGAATGGTTTAAGTGTCAGATAAGAATGGAATGGAACATGGAGTTTTAAATGAATGGTTTAAGTGTCAGATGAGAATGGAATGGAATATGGAGTTTTAAATGAAAGGTTTAAGTGTCAAATGAGAATGGAATAGAATATAGAGTTTAGGCCAAAGGTCAAACACTGGAACAAGTGAGAAGCCGCACTGTAGGTTAGGCTAAGTCAAGATGTGTCCCTGTAGGAGTATAAATCATACAAATAATTTTTCACCAAACACATGAACCATATGCTATTCTGTCTATTGACCTCGTGATTTCATACATTGCTGACCACCGCTGCTATTGCAAACTTTTAGTTTTTTGGGGTTTCCCCTATCTCTGCACCTAACCATTTGTAAGGACCAAGATGGAAAATGATTGACTATACCAACAGCCAAGAAAAATAGGCAAAACCACATGAGTGAATAAAAGTGCATATAGTTCATATATGTGATTGTTAACAATCCTTAATAAATAAATAAGTAAATGCAAGAAAATATGGCAATAAAAATTACATTAATACATCACCTTAGCTCAACCTACCCTAGGACTGGCTAGGGGTTTTGTATAACACCCCATTCATATTTGTTCAAGAGAAATTATAGCACTGGCAGGTATTGTACTAACGTAAACTGATCTGTCCTTACAAAACAATTAAAGTCCCACCTGTCTAAGGTCCTTGTAACCCTCAAACCTATCTTGCATATTGTAGTATGCAGTATTTCCCAATTTATGACTACACTCACTGGTTTTGACAATCAGTTCCAAGACATGTTTCTTTTATACCAAACTTATCACAAAGGTATACATAGTTACTCTGATATTTGTAAGATGGAAGAATTATACCTTGTAGTGGTGAACAAATATTTTGTATGGAAATGAACAAAAGATTTGTCACAATAACATAAAAACTATTGGAAAAAAATAATTTTCACCAATTTTACAATGAGCAGGAACAGAGTAAAAGTCCACAGAATAATGGGGTACCATTTTGGGAAACCACGGACCTAGGTATTAATTCTGATGATGATAATGATAGCCCCTTGAGTAATTTGGGAGGGAGGGGGGGAGAGAAAAGGCCGACCAATTTTTTAGAAGTGTAATATATAGGTTAGGATAGTTACCAAACCAACCTAACCTAAGCTAACCTAGTAGAATGTGTTACCTGACAGTGGGGAGCTCGGCACCAACTGTAAATAACCCCACTTAAAGAAAGGTAATTTTAGAAGTGTAACATATAGGTCAGGATCATAACCTAAACAACCTAACCTAACCTAGTAGAACATGTTGCCTGACCGGGGGGGCCCGCCCCCTGCACCCCCCTTAAAGGAAGAAGGTAATCTTAGAAGTGTAAACATATAGGTTAGGATCGTAACCTAAACAACCTAAACCTAACCTAACCTAGTAGAACATGTTGCCTGACTGGGGGTGCGGACCCCCCCTTAAAGGAAGGTAATCTTAGAAGTGTAAACATATAGGTTAGGATCCTAAACAACCTAACCTAACCTAGTAGAACATGTTGCCTGACCGGGGGGGCTCGGCTCCCCTGTAACCCCCCTTAAAGAAAGGTAATCTTAGAAGTGTAACATATAGGTTAGGATCGTAACCTAACCTAACCTAGTAAAACATGTTGCCTGACCGGGGGGGCTCGGCCCCCATCCCCCTGTAAGCCCCCTTAAGAAAGGTATTCTTAGAAGTGTAACATATAGGTTAGGATCGTAACCTAACCTAACCATAACCTAACCTAACCTAACCTAACCTAACCTAACCTAACCTAGTAGAACATGTTTGCCTGACGGGGTGGGGGCTCGGCATCCCCGTACCCCCCCCTTAAAGGAAGGTAATGCCGACCCCACCCTTAAAGGAAGGTAATCTCAGAAGTGTAACATGTAGGTTAGGATCGTAACTTAACCAACCTAACCTAACCTAAACTAGTAAAACATGTGTCTGACCGAGGGTGCGGACCTTTAAGGAAGGTAATCTTAGAAGTGTAACATATAGGTTAGGATCGTAACCTAACCTAACCTAGTAAAACATGTTGCCTGACCGGGGGGGCGGGGGCGGACACCCCTTAAAGGAAGGTAATCTTAGAAGTTGTAACATATAGGTTAGGATCATAACCTAAAAACCTAACCTAACCTAACCTAACCTAGTAGAAACATGTTGCCTGACTTGGGGGGGCGGACCTTAAAGGAAGGTAATCTTAGAAGTGTAAAACCTATAGGTTAGGATCATAACCTAACCTAACCTAGTAGAACATGTTGCCTGAGGGGGCCGGGGGGGCGGACACCCCCTTAAAGGAACGGTAATCTTAGAAGTGTAACATATAGGTTAGAATCGTAACCTAACAAACCTAACCTAGTAGAAACATGTTGCCTGAGGGGGGGCCAGGGGGGGCCAGCCCCCCGTACCCACCCTTAAAGGAAGGTAATCTTAGAAGTGTAACATAGAGGTTAGGATCGTATTCTAACCAACCTAACCTAATAGAACAAGAAATTTTTATGGATCAGACAGGCACGTCAAGGTGATATAGAAAAAAGAAGGGAGAAAAAATAAATGTGTGAATTGGAATGTCTGTAAAATGAAAAGCTGTAATACCAATTTCACAAAAAATGCAATACCGTCAATTTCAAAAAATGTAATACCATCATTTCACTTCATTAACAGAAAGGTCTCGAAATGTCCTGAAACCGCTTTCAAGTCCCATCCCTCAGGAGACTTTTAGTGGCCATCCCTCAATTGTAACGTAATTTTGTAAGATATATAAGGCAATATTATGAAGTGAGAACAAGTCAGTGCACATATTAAACAATACTATGACAAACGGAACAGATATAAAAGCTTGAAATAATATTACACAATTACAAAACAAATGAGGAAAAGGAATGTATGTAACAATGCATGAATCCAAAAACAAAGTCTCCTATCGCAAACGTAGGGTTAATAATGCATCATGATTGGTTAAATACATGTAACCCCCACCCCCTACAAAAACCCCCCATCATTTCTCTCCTTAGGAACTTTGTGTCTGAACTAAAAGCTCCCTTATACTCGGAGCATGCGTAGTAGGATTCGCCATCGCAATAGCAGTAGCAATAAGTGGATTTTGGCTGTGTATCGGCTCCATTATTGGTTTATCTATCGCTTTATTTAAGCTTGTATTTCGTGTTTCAAATGTCATAGATAAGAGAAAATGACACAATAACACTACAAAACCTTCCCCCAAGTCTTTACCCCACCCAAAAACCCTGCATTCCCATCGGTCCCCCTTACTGTAGGATACAGTTGAACGGAATAATTAGCCCAAGTGTTTTACCCCACCCAGAAACCCCGCATTCCCATCGGTCCCCCTTACTGTAGGATAGAGTTCAAAGGTAAATACACGTTAATTACAGCCGGCCGAAAAAAATATTATCTTACAAATTCTTGTTCAGAAGGTAAAACTGTATAGAAAAACGTCAACTGGCATAGTCTAGTTCGCGCGGAGTAAGGGCTTAGATCTACCCCTTAGAGATCCAAGACAATTCATAGGGTTAACAGAAAACACACAAAAAAGAAGAAGGATTGGTCGTCCTTCATTTTCATTGGGCTGAAAATGAACAAAGCATTTATTGGCCCCTTAAGTGCTTTGCCTACCATCCCACTTTGCAAGGACTTAAGTGGAGTCGGGATGCAGCATCCTAAGTTAGGTTGGGCTGCATCCCAGGAATTACTA
>NC_061098.1:29356911-29366201 GCF_015104395.2 Macrobrachium nipponense | reverse complement strand
TATTCGCGTAAACGGAAGCAATTTCTTGGAAAGACTATGACAAATGGGCGACAAGCAAATGCACGCGCTATAAAAATAATAAGCAAGCACTCTGGACTAGTTCAAATCAGCACAGGAAAGGCTGGAGAGATGACTTTTGCATGGGTGAAATGAGCCGCCATTATAGCTTTATGGGAGTAATATTTTACCAGTTCACGTTGTATCCTTAGTTCCCTGAATCTCCCAACAGACACACTCACACACATACAAACGCACACACACCCACTTATCAGGCTTCAGTGGGCGAGAAACCACTTAAGCCTAGCATTAACTGAAGCAGAATTAACTTATTCCCGTTAAGCAGAGACATCTATTAGTCTATGATCGTCTCACTGAGGGTGCCTGGGTAATATGATATTGCTCAACGTGTATTTGTGTGCGGTTTGTGGAAGGTTCAGAAAGACGGGTAATTGAATGACAGTCTCTTTTGAGTCTCTAGGCAAATAAAGGAGAATTAAATATGTAATAAGTATAAACTGTCTATTTATATAAAACTTACATCTTGACTGATTTCATTTAAAAAGATATATATTGACATAGATTGTGAGATCCACAATACCTCCCGATCTACGCTGGAAGGGGTAATTAAAATTTAACGTTTATATATTTCCCTCTTTATACTTACTATATGCCTATTTTATGTTTATTATACTTTATTGGTAATAAAGTTTTTGTTTCGTTTTATTTTTTTTTATCGTGATGCGAAACTCTACATATTTATATATATATATATATATTATATATAATATATATATATATATATATATTTATATATTATATATATATCTGTATATGTATGTAATATATAAAGAATGCTAAAAGTACAGAATATATATATAAATATATATATATATATATATACTATATATTATATATATATATATATATATCTATATATATATATATATATATGTAAATATGTATGTAATATATAAAGTAGCTAAACGTACATAATATATAAATATATATATATATATATATATATATATATTATATATATATATATATATATATTATATATATATATTATATATATATGTGTGTGTGTGTGTGTGTGTGTGTGTGTGTGTGTGTATGTATACATATAATACATACATCCCAAAACATACCAATTCGAGAGCTAAGATATGAAAACATAAACAAATAAGCAACACAAATGAAAGTAGAGACAAGGATGTATATTCCTTTACAGATGTTTTGATATATTCATAAAACAGGTTTATAATGACTGACATCAAGAAAATTACTTAAGATTTATGAACGTCTAAAAAGCGTTGGGGTAGAATAAGCCGTTGATAAATATTAACCATACCAAGGAGATGAGAGTCAATTGGATCATATGAGGTTTATAAATCCCCATCCGAAAAGATGGTGGAAGAGAGTAGTAGTTGGTTTGGATAATTCTATAGATTATATTTAGTTATATAATCCTCGACCAAGGATGTAAGAGGTAGTGTTAAGAAGGAGTGCTAAATCTGACCAATTCCCGACCGTCATGAACACATTGAAATAATTACCCATTCTCCTGTCGTTATTAACACCAAATATATTCGCCATTAATATACATATTTTCACGCTAATTATATCGGTGACATCGGCGATTTTTGCAATTCTAGTTTCAGGATAATTCTAAGTAATGCTTAACCCGAACTCTCAATTAAGAGGAGAGTTCTGAGAATATCCTCCAATGATAAGTCACATCAAATACATATGCGTATATTATACGTATGACTTTTATTCTTTCTGGTGCTGTAAAATTGGCTCCCAAAAGAGGGTTAAATTTTGGGGGGAAATGGGGGACGGTGATTAAAATATCTCATCAAAGGGTTTCCTTGAAAATGCTAATGGAACTAATAGAACTTCACCAAGGCCTTTCTCTTCAGTAATGTACTATAATTTCAAAGGCTTTGCCTGTTTCCATATTTAGTGTTTAATGCTGGAATCCCTATTTAATTTTTTCGATGTTTATTTTTAAGATGGACGCCATGTCATATTTTGAGAGAGACAACTTACTCTCCAGATACTCAAAAGGCAAATAATTGTTATTGTTTGGAGAAACTCAAATACGGTGAATATATGGTATTCATATAACTACCAGCACATGATTATTAGAGCGTCAAATTTCAATGCGTATTATATATATATCTACATTTCCCCCTTCCAATCACATTTCCAATCAGTGTCCAAATCAGCGTCCTAATCCCTGTACTCTCCGTTCCAATCACAGTACTTTGCGTATTCGTAAACAAGGAAACGCAAGCAGAGGGCGATTCAATAAGAGCATTAAACGGTAATGTCCCAATCTTGATCCACATGCTTCAAAGCACGACTCCCGCGCCTATTACGTGCTAATCTGCTTAAATCCGATAGAGAGAGAGAGAGAGAGAGAGAGAGAGAGAGAGAGAGAGAGAGGAGAGACAGAGATTCAGACCTTACAGCTCGTTCGAGGTTTCCCCAGGTCCCTCAGTGTGAGACACCTTTAATGTCTACCAGAGAATTGCTAATGCATCCTCCGGTATATTTTCCATCTCCCAATAATTGCTTGGATGGTCTGGGATGCAGCTTAGATATTTGTCGAGCTTATCTTAAGCACATCTAAGCTCACTCCAGAGAGAGAGAGTAGAGAGAGAGAGAGAGAGAGAGAGAGAGAGAGAGAGAGAGGCAGCTAAACTGTTGAGAAAGATCTGCCCTACTTGAAGTCAAATTCTGGAATGAAATGACCCACTGCATCGACTAGCCACCAGGTACCTTAATCAATGACTATAGGTGAAAAGGGGCATACTTAATGTTTTTTTTTTTTTTTTTTTTTTTTTTTTTTTAACGCAAATAGGCCTATATGTGCAGTGCCCCGCCCCCACCCTCCACTCTGTGGGATCGATTTCAGGTCTCTTTCAGATAAAGCAGTCATTAAACAATCAAATTCTACAAAAGAAAATTTCCGTGTACAGAAAGTATTTTATTTTTATTTTTATAATAAAACGGAAATCGTGGAAAATTGAAAAAAAAGTGCTTTTGCCAAGCACTTGGAAAGATGAAGTGCAAGAACAGAAATAATTTCCTATAGATCCCACGAGATAAGGAACAGAAAGACTGTTTCTGAGAGAGAGAGAGAGATTTCGCACTTCCCCCTATATCAAAATCCCCATAAAGCAAGTCCCCCCAGTTCCCAAATGAATAAACCTTGGGGATAAAATAAATAATATTATATAAGGCTCTTACGTCGAAGCACAGAAACTTCTAATTTATCAAAAGGTGAGATCATTCTAATTATCAATGGGTGAGATAAGAATTGTCCAGGCACCGAGATTCGAGGAAATGCTGTCATGAATATATTCAATTAAACACCATACATTAACAGTGCGTATGATGCGTATAGTATGTCTGTTTGTGTAATATTACTGTTTGTTTCCCCAGTCACCATTATAGCGATGACAAACGGCCTTTGTTGTACTCGATGCCAATTAGAGGAACCTCGGAACCTGCCCATTTCAGAATTGCAACAATAATACTGGATATATTGGCATGGCCATATCAGTCAGAGTACAAGCTGGACCATCTGATCATTATGAAACTAAAGGGAAAATAAAAAAAAATGAGTCTGTCGAGCCACAAAAATCACAGATACGTAATTTCAATTTTTATCTAAGAAAAATGGATCATCAAACTTTAAAATAGTAGTTCGCGTGTTGATAACTTTGCGATAACATTTAACGTTCATTGCCTTCTAAGCGAACGACGAAAATTAAAACAATGACGTCTAAGTCGGCAGTAATAGCAATAGTAGTTATAGTAAGTTAGATGGGAGATAGTATGAACAAGTAAGAAATGCGCAATCCAGTTTTCTGTACAGCCGCCACAGCGTATACTAATCAAGGCCACCGAAAATACATCTATCTTTCGGTGGTCTCGGTATAATGCTGCATGAGCCGCGACCCCACGAAACTTTAACCACGAAACGGTGGTGGCCTGTAATGTATCGCTGCCAGAAACAAGATTATGGCAAAGTTTAACCTTAAATAGAATACAAACTACTGAGGCTAGAGGGCTGCAATTTGGTAAGTTTGATAATCGGAGGGTGGATGATCGACATACCAATTTGCAGCCCTCTAGCCTCAGTAGTTCTTTAAGATCTGAGGGCTGATAGAAACAGTGCAGACGGACAGACAATAGTTTTCTTTTCAGAAAAATAAAAATCTTTGAACTTTAAAACCATATCATTTAGGTACCGACACTGAGCAAGATACGAGGTAAATAACGCTGCATATAACAATTATTTAAGATATTGAAGACTGAAGACAGAGACATCATGAATATTTGCGTAAATAATCGGAAATCGTCTATAAAAAAAAATCTTGAAAATAAAACGATTTCACAGTCCATTCATAGACTCCATTTCCGCTCCACATAAACATTTCAATAACTGTAATGGGCGGCTTTCACTGTATAGTACTCGTGGGTGAAGCTTTTACGAAAGGCTCTCTGGAATGCCCGAGCTCGCGGCCACCGAGGTGACAAGTCAAGACCAGACCGATCACGCCGCTGAGGAGCTTCCGGTCGAAGTAAAAGGTCTTCGTCTAACCAGGGCTAGGCAGAGCCTTGGTCTTAATCTATCAAGGTTCAGTCTTCCTGTAACTGTACTTTATTGGCTCAATTTCCTCGTTTGAGTAAAGGTAATTCTTGTTTGGGTATAGATACTCCTCGTGTGAGTAAAGATCCCCTACCTACCTCGCCACCCACAGGGGTGGACAAACAGATTTGCAGGAGGAGGGTGGATGTGTCTCGCCTACCCTTACGTTCCCGTACTTCTCTCCCAACCACCAGGGGCGGACAAACAGGTTTGCAGGGGGTAGGTGGCTGTGTCATATCTCTCCTACTGTCACCCGGGTATATATACACTGATATATTAATTGAATGTCGTGGGGCCATTCTGGAGTAGACTGACTGTCCTTTAATCTAAAATCTATTTCGCACATTACTTACGGAGGCTTCATCTCAATAAAAGCTTCGGTGTGAAACCACTGAAGCTTCAAGTTACTAAAACTTCCTTCCGTCTCTGAGAAGATAACAGAATTAATCCCTTCTTTTACTCGTTTTTCCTTTCTCGGGTTTTATTTACTATTAATTATTTTTTTAAGTCAAAATCTTGTCATTCAAATGAAAATGTAAACTTTAGTTGAATTAATAAAAAAAAAATATAAATTTTTTTGTAACTAGTAAAGAAATACTTATTGAGAATCAAGAAATACTCTTATTACTTCTTCTTAAGGAGATTCAAGTAAAACTTCTTCGGCGCAGCCTAGTTTTCCGTATGAGGCGCGGCCCACGAAGCTTTCAGTCACGGCCCGGTTGTGGCCCGTTCTGTAGCGTTGCCAGGCGCATGATTAGGCTAAGTTTAACCGTAAATGAAATTAAAAAAAAAAAAACAATGAGGCTAGAGGGCTGCAATTTGGTATGTTTGATGATTGGAAGGTGCATGATCAACATAGCAATTTGCAGCCCTCTAGCCTCAGTGGTTTTTAAGATCTGAGTGTGGACAGAAAAAGTGCGGACGGGCAGACAAATAGTTTTGTTTTACAGAAAACTATAAACTTACAAAATAAAACTGAAACGGGCAAACATTCATCAAGATTCATCTGCAGTTGAGATCCTCGATTTGGGAGATAAAAGTTTTTTTTTTTTAATAGAAAATAAGGGATTTTTAATTCAGAAGTCCAACACTTGAACGAAATGCATTCGTTTGAGCTAATACTCGTCAAGGGTGAGAAAGAATATGATTCCTTTTTTTATCTATTTTTTTTAAATACAGATTTTGTTTTCACCGAAAGCGCCACATAAATCTCTCCTAAAATAAGTGGAAGGAAACAGGACAATTTTCCCCTTGAAAAATGACTGCAAAAGTACCAGTCTGCGAATCGAGTACTTATTAAGAGCCAAGGAGAGAACGAGAGAGTGAAAAGGGGAAAAAATTATCTATATTTTAATTTTTCCTCTTTCAGAATGAATGGAAAATCGTCAGTGAAAGAAAAAAAACATATATTTTTTTTAAATTTCTCGGGAGTTGACCCTATCGGGATTTTCTTTTATTCTCGGGAGTTGGCCCATTTAACTCCGCAAACACGAAGGTTAGGGAGGAATGACGAACGTGTTAGTATTCCATAAAGAATATGAACCGAATAGAATAGACAATTTAGGCCCAAAGGCCAAGCGCTCGGACCCACGAGATCATTCAGCGGTGAAAGGAAAATCGAGAGTATGAGGTCACGAAGGTGTAACAGGAGGAAATTTCTTTTTAGCACACACATATATATATATAATAGCGTATATATATATATATATATACTATAAATATATATATATATATATGTCTAATATCTATATATATATATATATATATAAATATAATAATATATTATATATAATATATAATATATATATATTGCAACTAAAGGAGTTCTCTTTTTTCAATGTTGCTTCAGTATACGAAAGCTTTCATTAATTCTATCTAAATTTTGACAATAAAAAAAGAAAGAGAGGAAATAAAGAAATATAAGCAAAAAGAAAAACACACACACACACACAAACACACAAAATATTTTACTCTTGTAACTGAAGGAATCTTCCTTCCTTGAGGTCACTCAGGTATACGAGAGCTGTTATCAATTCTCCGTAAATTTTGACAATAAAAAAAAAAAAAGAAAAGGAAGTAAGGAAAGATAAGATAGCTACAGAACAGAGAACCGGAAGGAAAGAGAACGAACGAAAAATTTCCCAAAGTCATCAACTCGGGGACAAAAAAAATGGACACCAATAACTTGTTCATTTCGCACCGAGAGAGAGAGAGAGAGAGAGAGAGAGAGAGAGAGAGAGAGAGAGAGAGAGAGAATTCACAGCTGTAGAGAGATAAACAGTCAGAGAAAAAGTGTTGAAAGAAATGAAACGGACAACTTCCCATTCCGCGACGGATGATTAAAAGGAGAAGGGAAGTGAACTATTTTTTTTTATAGTAGAAGAGAATGGCTCCCCCTGGGGTGAGGGGTGTGGATGGGTTGGGGAGAGCGGTTTGGGGGCGTAGTAGTAGTAGTAGTCATCTTGCTTGGTGAGACGTTCCTGCGCGAAGTCAGATTAATCAACAGATATCACAAGTTTAACATACGTCTAGAATTTGAGAAATATCTAGAAGTGTTCGTGAACTATCGGAGATAAGATTAGTGTGGAAATAGTAGGATAAAGCGTCTTCTAAGTTAGTTTATCAAGTGAAATACTGTAAATCAGAACAAGATGGCAGTAAGTTCCAACTGCGGAAAAAAATGGCGAGATTTAGCTTGCTTGGCAGATTCGCAATACGATGAGGTAGCAGGAAGGGAACTGGCATTTCTGATCTATGAAATCAGCAACAGTCCTTAACCAAAAAGATACAAAAGCATTCATAGATATATTAGAAGGATACAATCCTTCAAACTGGAACAAATCAACTGAAAACATCTTGAAAATAATTGAAGAAGTTCCAAATAAAATCCAAGTGGTCAAGAGACTCATAAAGAAAATATACATAAACCAACATATTCCGACAAAGAAATGAATAAAGTGAACCTTGTGAATATCCTAATTGATGCATTAGGAAAAAGAATGCCAAAAGCATGTAAACTGTGTAAGGTGTGGTATAGCATAGTTAATCCACAAAACCTAATCAGAAAATGTGCTGCATGCAACATTCCGACCCATCCACAGTGTGCTGAGGTAATGCAAGATATGAGAAAAGACACAAGAATATTTTGCTCAACATGTCTACCATGGATAGACAATGTTATTAAATCAAGATTGAATGCACAAATAGTTGAGGATGAAGAAAAGACGAAGAAGAAGAAGAGGAAGAAAAGTAACGTAAGAGAATAAACAAAACTGAAATGACAGAAAAAGATAAGGAAAACAAAGAACAAGATAAAAGTATGGATGCAGAAATACTCATTGATACTACATATGAGGCTATAAAGCAGCATGCCTACGAAGAAATAAATTACGATATGACAACACAAAAGAAAATGCCGAAGAGGCTCTACCCAGATCTACACAATGACGGGAAAGAGGAAAAAATATACAAAAAAGACAAAGTCTGCAACCTTTTGAAAAGAGGGAATTGCAGATTTGGAGAAAAATGTTACTACAAACATCCTAAGGTATGTCACAACTATGAAATATATGGTAAATGTGCATACCTAGATGGGATATGAGGATGATTGCAGAGATCTACATCCAAAAATATGCAAAAACCTAAAAGAAGGAAAAGGATGTAAGTTCGACAAAAAATGTAAATATATGCACCCTGTAGCCATGAAAAATAATCAAATAAATAACCAATCAAGCAATAAAATCCAAAATAAGAAAGAAACAAATAAAGAGAGGAATGAAGAATATCAGGTAAAAGAAAAAAGCAAGCCATCAACGAGATATGCAAAGGTGTCAGCAAAAAATTTCAATGCATCAGCTCCAAGATTCTACTCAAGAGATAATAACTGTTTTTATTATGCAAGAGGATATTGCAGATATGGAGAAAATTGCAGATTCAGACACAAAATGAATAATTATGTTGAAGGAAGAACAAATATTATGGAAAAGTTGGATTTTTTAATGTCAGAATTTCTGGAAATGAAAAAAAGAACATCATACCAGAACAGGAAAGAGACATGGGAAAATCCTTATTATTACCAATATTAAATGAAGGAGAAAAACACGCAAACCATTCTTTAACTCCCTTTTCTGAATCTGCCCCCTTCCCCACCAAGAAAAAAAAAATAAGAACGAAATGAAAACGAGAAAGTCAGCAATAAAAGATGAACGTCAGAATAAACCATGAGGCTTCCTGAAAAAAAGATAAAAAAACACACACACACAAAATAAGCAACTGTAAGAGAGGATAAAAAATAGACGGCTAAAAAGGGGAAGGGAGAAGAGGAAGTTTGATAAACAGGGAAAACGAACAGATTCTGAAAATCATTTCGAGAGTGATACATTCTGGGTGCAACGAACGAGGCTTTGTGAGAGAATAAGGAAAACACGAAACTAACTATAATAGGTAAGAATGGAATGATTCGCAAGGATTTTGAGGACACGCGACTGAAATGCACAGGAAGGTAAACAAATAGGAGGAGAAAGAGATAGGGATTGAAAGAGAGAGATAGAGAGAGACAAGAGGAGATTATGGCCTAACTCAACAATGTTAGTGAGAAGAACCTTTTTATGTTAGCGTGACACCA
>NC_061098.1:29339411-29351911 GCF_015104395.2 Macrobrachium nipponense | reverse complement strand
TGCTCCGAGTTTTGTGTCTTAACGTTCGCGGTATTTGCAGTAGTTTCCTCGTCATAGTGCTAAGCGCTAGTTTTTAACTTTACGAGGACAAAATTTGCATTATCTGTGTTGTGATTGCCGAAGGAATCAGTGACTTTATGCCTGTAATTACGGACAAAAAGGGCCTTATGTCTTCTTTGTGTGATAAAAGACACCTTTAACCATGTGGTTGTGTCTTCGAATAATTATCTTTTTATCGATAAACCATAGATTTTCGTAACTCGATGTGTTATACGATCAACCTCGGTGGATATGGAATAGGCCTATGCTGGAAACGACAACCAATTTTTCCCAACTTTGCTTGCATTGAATTTATACAGAGACGTACGAATGCAGCAGGAATGCAGCATTATCGGAATGCAAAGTAGATATACACTTATCCCTTTATTTATTCTTGCTGAGCTTATATTTGTTATATGTGGTCTAACTACAGCAGCTGCTATTGAAAAACCACTTGATTGATAAGAAACTACGCCTTTAGGAAGCTTACTAATTTATTTATTTATCTATTTATTTTACTTTACAGGAAGCAAGTGAAGCAGACTACGGGACTTTCAATATTAAGTGATGCATTTACCTGACATCGAAGCGATCAGGTAAGAGTCTCGATATTCAATCGGTTATCACGTTAGACTAAAGACAGTTTTAGACTAAGGACAGAGTTATACAAGGGAAGAGTTAGACAAAGAGGAGAGTTAGACAAAGAAGAGAGTTAGACTAAGGGTAGAGTTAGACTAAGGACAGAGTTAGGCTAAGGGAAGAGTTAGACAAAGGGGAGAGTTAGACTAAGGATAGAGTTAGACTAGGGGAAGAGTTCGACTAAGGACAGGGTTGGGCTAAGGGAAGAGTTAGACTAAGGAAAGTTAGACAAAGGGAAGAGTTAGACTAAGGGCAGAGTTAGACTAAAGACAGTTAGACTAGGGAAGAGTTAGACTAGGGAAGGATTAGACTAGGGAAGAGTTAGGCTATGGAACAAGTTAGACTAAGGAGAGAGTTAGACAAAAAAAAAGTTATACCAAGGACAGTTAGACAAAAGGAAGAGTTAGACTAAGATTAGAGTTAAGCTAAAGGAAGAGTTAGACTAAGAGGAGAGTCAGACTAAAGGGAGAGTTAGAGCAAGGACGGATCTCGTGATTAGGAATTCTGAAGTTTTCAGATTTATATATATATATATATAAAAAAAAAAAAAGTATATGTATATTTTGACCAGGAGTGACGTTCGGTAATAATGTTCAGTAATTGTATTAATGCAAAATGCTTGAAGTTTGACACAGTGTTTGCAAAATTAGAATTCACAAATGTAACATGTAATACTAGGTGGTGCCTCTTCTCTCTCTCTCTCTCTCTCTCTCTCTCTCTCTCTCTCTCTCTCTCTCTCTCTCTGCCTTTGTGGTCCATAGTTAAGCTTCTCTGGCCCCAAAATGGTACGATAATGAACTCTATTCGAATGACTATTCGCAGGTTTTCATTGCAATTATTGGGAAGCCGCATCCGATGTCGTATTCGTATTAGTCATGACGGAATGAATAACATTAAAACCAAATCGCTTTCGTCTCTTGACCCAATCACCGTGACATTTATCCTTTTTGACGGTTTTTCAGTGATTTTAATCGTAATATTTGTGTCAGTTCACGTTTCGTTCAATATTTATTGCAAGGGATTAATAAGTGGTCAACTTGTTGCTCTCCAGGCCTATTTATCTGATATTTAATGTCCAGAAAAGGGTGTTTATAATTAGGCTTATAGCCATAAAAGCGTCATGCTTATGTATTTATTCTTGAATGTCAATAATTACGACGAGGGTAAGTCGTAATAGTGACGACTGACCACGTCGTCCCGGTGCGTCTGATATAACTGTTGGCAGGTGAAGTGTTAGGAGCTCGGCTTTAAGTTCAACACTTCTGCCCAATAACGGAAGCTTGTTACTTCACAAAACTTGCTTGGCAATTTAACGTATTGTTATGCGTACACCACATGAATGGTTGCTTGTGATTTTTTTCCAAAATAATAGTAACCGTAATTTTAGACAGGTATACTGTGAATTAAGGTTTTACATTAACAGAATCGCCATTCTTAAATGAAAATTATGAAATTAGTCTAGTGAAAGGCGGTCCCCATGACCTGGGAATCACTCCAACTTCGTGGTCATAAGTCTCAGTTATTTTTGGCCTACTCTGGGGGATGGATAAGGTCAATGACCCAGTTTGGGTCATGCTTCTATTGCCATATTAATAATCATCTGGAGGACAGGCCTCCCAGGAACTAGGCCTAAGTGGATGTGACTGCCATTGGCTTTAACATTTTCCGTGCGAATTGCTGGAAATTAGTATCCTATAGCTATTTTCATTGTATCAGATTGTATTAATGAAAAGGAATGTATTGAGGTTAAGCATTCCGGGTAAAATTTGCTCTTCCTCATATCTATCTGGAAAAGAAGTTTTATGAAGAATTCCCTTTAGTTTTTAGGGCGTTGACATTTTTACTGTTCGTAGTCTTCTGCTTGTTCGCCTTGACTCCAATCTGTAGTCTCAGTGAGTACGTCACCATGTTACAGGCTCCGTTTAATAATTAAACCAGGCTATGTAACCTATGCAGTAGTTTACCATCGTTCTGAATGTAATGTTTAATCTTTCATCGTGGATTAAGTTTCTTGTAAGACGTTTTTCTAAACCTGTTTCTTTCAAGATTTTCACTACTACGATGAACAAATTAGGCCCATCAGAGGTCTGACATAGTCTAGGTATGATACCAGTTTTAAATTTTAGATCTCATAAACTTTAGCTGAAACTAGCATCTAACTATACTCTGTTTTTTTCCATCTGTCCATCCGCCTGTGGTGGTCGCGCATGGTAACACTGCCTCCAGGGCTTTAAATAGTTACACTATGTCTAAGTTTTATATAAATAATAGGACGTCTGGGTGTACATTTGCAATAGAAAAGTGTTTTAATAATTTACTGCATGCGAATTACACCGTTAATATTCGAAATAGGATATTATTATTATTGTTGTTGACTGTAAGCTGAATGTAACTATCTAAAGCCCGGGACGCAGTGTTACCATACGCAAAACCACAGGCGGATGGACAGATGGAAAAAAAACCGAGTATAGTTGTTACATTGGATAGGGCTGAATTATATAGGCTGCTCTTGTGGTATCAGATGACTCCATAATTGTAATAATAATTAGGGTACTTATTAGCAACGCAGCACAAGTTATTATACTAATATAAAGTGAGTTATTAATTTAAGACCGTTCGAAGCAATCTTGGTGTTTGGAAATCTCATTCTAATAAACATCCGAGCAAGAAGCTCTCTCTCTCTCTCGCCAATCTCCACTCTCTCTCCTCTCTCTCAAAGGTTTTAATATGTTCTGTCGCCTTTCTCAAGCCATTTAAACCTGAAGTAGGCTTCCCATAAACGAGGTGTAGCTTTAGTAGTGTCTTTTCATTGCTAAAAGTGGTATGGGAGGAAAAGGTTGGTGATATTGTATTCTTAGCCGATGTTATTGTCATGCCGTTTATTTATCAACGAACAATGAAAAATTCTATTCGGGTTTAAATGTTTCATCTAAGGACAGTAGTATGTTTAAGGTATGTAAAACTTTAGGTTATCGGAAACGTGTTAATGCTATTTGCAGTCGAATACATTGAATTTATTTTGATGCTTGGTGACACTTAAGTTAAAAGAATTAATCCTGTGTGGTAGCAGCGAATGTTGTGTGTATATATATATATATATATATATATATATATATATATATATATATATATATATATATACATATATATGTATATATATACATATATATACACTATATGTATATATATATACATATATATGTGTATATATATATATATATATATATATATATATATATATATATATATATATATATATATATATATATATATACACACACACACATATATATATATATATAAATATATATATATATATATATATATATATATATTATATTGTATAGACACATATATATATAGAGATGAGAGAGAGAGAGAGAGAGAGAGAGAGAGAGAAAGAGAGAGAGAGAGAGAGGACACGTAATGAAAAAAAAAATTGGAAAAACTAGATATAGAGAGAGAGAGAGAGAGAGAGCGAGAGAGAGAGAGAGAGAGATAAAGGACACACAACAAAAAATATTTAGCAAAATCTAGCAATAAAAGTAAAAGATTGTGATTTTCAAAACTTCTGACATAGAAGTGTTTACACTTCTTATTTGCCTTCTTTGTTGACTTGAGTCAACATGGAGATCACCTGTTGCCTGTGCCAACAGAAATGGGAAGCTACCCAAAAGATTGTTTTTCTTTGGGGGGCGGGGGGATTCTTTTGATGTTCACATATAACCCAAACTTTAGTAGATGTAACGTTGAGTCTCTTGTTAAGAAATTCGTGAAAATAATGGTTACTTTATTCTTTTTTTTTTTGTTTTTTTTTTTGGAACATTATTACCAAATTTATTATTTTAGGAACATTATTACCAATTTTGTTATTTTTTTAATTAACATTATTGATTTTGCTCGTCTTTGCTAACATTATTATATTGTATTTCCCTTTACCTCCTCTTACTTATTCCAATGAAACAACCTTAATATTCTTTGGAAGAACTTAAAGAATATCAAGTCAGTGGCCCCTTTGCACAGTGGGCCAGAATGGGACTTGAAGGGACAAAAATACTTTCAGTGCAAAAACTAGTTTTATTTTGGATTAACATTATTTAAAAACCATTATAAAAGAAAAAAAAAAATATCAAATCAGTACAAATCGGTGATTTTGAGCACATATATTCTGTAATTTGGTAATTCTGTAATTCTTATTTTCTTGGGAAATAAGTGAAATCATGGGAACTAAAGCAATAATATCTTAATTGTAATACATTTTGTACAATGGCCAATTAAGAACATAAAAATACAACGACAAAAAAGCTTCCTTTCAAGAGATTACATCATTGAAATAAGGTAAAAGCAAGTAAAATAAATGATTTGAAGATGATAAGGAATGCAAGAATAAATGCTAAATGGAAAAGCCATTTAGCCTATGTAAGAGAAGCGCGTACATGATCTTCAGTTAAGGTACATGTCTCATTATGTTTATGGTTCTTCACTTGATATTTCAGAATCTGTAATAAGGAGCAGTCGAGCTCCATCTGGCAGATCTTTCTTAGATGTGTTTTTTTTTGGTCTGATTTCTCATTGATGTTATTATGGGATCGGATGAGCAGAATAAACGTCGCATTAAGTCCTCATTAGTTTTTTTTTTCTGGATATTTTCCGGCAAAACGACTCTCTGAACTTCTTAAAGTCTTTGTTTTTGGCTTCTTGGGTCTCTTCGGAGTAAAGTCCAATTGGCAGATTAAACTGTTCAATCACTGAACCTCCATGAATAAGAATTCTATGCAAACTCTGAGGCATATAATACCAGTTGTACTCTTCCACGTAAATTTTAGCGGTATTGATGCAGAAGGATTTGAATGCTGTGACATTTATATCAAACCCAGATGCTAAAGTACACAAGATGATGTGCAAATTCTTCAGCAATTCTATCTTAATTCCAAGAATTTCACTTGATGTTTCAGCAAGCTGAAAAATCTTCTAGCCGTATTTCCATCATTTGACGTCCCAAAACCTGACTGTTTTGGCATATCAATCACTAATCCTGTCCTATCACGAAAAGCTTTTTGTATTTTCGATTTTTGTTGCTGAACCTTTGCTTTTTCTTCTTTTGTTCTTGCCTGCCATTTCTTTATAGGCAACTTGTATGTCAAGGTGTAAGCAACATTCCATAGATCTTATCCAGGCATGTAATGTTGATAGTCCATACATGATGCCATCATTTGACAGGGGTCTCTTTGAAACTTTCTCTATGTCATTCATTAGCTTAGGTGATGCCCCACACAAAGAACAGCATTGCATTGAGTTGGTGACAAGGGATAAAGAGGATGCCACTTTTCCATCTATCATTGTAATGCTCACATCATGAATGACGCTAACATCGTTTTTAACTTGAGTTGGTCTAAGTATATGGATAGCATTTTTTAAGTATTGCTCTTCTTCCACTAAAACCTGTGAAGTTTCCTTCATGAATTTGAACCTTATAGGTCTGCAAAAAAATGGTGATGAGGGCTTATTATTTTTCCATAAGATAATTTTCCCATTAGCTTCTGTCTTTCCACTCAGCTGTAAAGGTACCATACAAGTTACAAATAAACAGGACTCGAAAATTACATCTCGTTCTTGGTTATCACTTCGAATCTGCTTGTAAACACTTTGACCAGTTGTGCCATCAAATCCAACTTTACAAATTAACTTGAACTGCTTTATTTCTAAATCTGTTTCATTCAAAGACACTACTTCAAATATTCTCCTTGTGTGGTCTAATAAATCTTGTAAGGTCACTTCTGCAGAATAATCAGTTACTAACCAATTTTCAGGAGAAGGTAAGCACTCTTCTTTGGCAGAACGAACATCGTTGTAAGAAGGAAAAACTTTTGATTTTTTCTCAAGTGTTTTATTCCTCAAATTTTGATAGCTTCTTTTTGAAAGGCCACAGTCTAAGATCAATGCCAGAGCTTCATTTGCAGAAAAAGAACACACTGTGATATTTTCTGATGAAGTACATTGGTTTTCAGTAGAAATTTGGGCTAAAGATTTAGCCATTCTTGATTGTCCCTTCTTTCTTAGAACTTTTGATGTAGCATATGTGAGCCTATGAGGAGATATGTTAACAAGCTCTGCAGTTTTCCTTCGTTTTGTTTTCTCGGATGAGCCCTGAAAACTCTCTGTTCTAGGTCGTCCTCGAGATTTCTTAGGAGTTTCATTTTCTGGGTTTTGATACACTTTAGCATCAAGCCAACCTTGGTACTTACTTAGAAATAACTTTCTGGTTCTGTTAACAGTTCTCCACTTAATTCTTAAGTTTTTCAGAAAGTTAATCACAATATTTGTTGCTATAGTGTCATCACGTATAATATTTTCAATCTTTCCAAGCAGAAAATTATGTAGTTTACCATCATGAAAACTATGCATATGTCCATTCTTTATCGCTTCACTAGCTTCATTAAACAGATATTGGTTAGTAACATCCATTTTCATGCACCTTGTTATTGTCCTATATCTGAAATAAAAAAGATATAATGGCTCATTATTTCTCCTAAACCTGATATCTTCATCTTTTGATAATATTTTTTTCATAGTTGTCCAGACAATTATATTCACTGTAAAAAAAGTGGCAGTTAGTGGCAAAAAGTTTTTCGTCCTATTGTTTGGGATTTAATTATCTACCATTTAACACCATTGGGAATCTTTGCAAAGCTTTGCAATTTTTTGTGCTCTATCATAAACTTTTATATGCCTAAAATTTTCAACAAATTTTGAGGGACTTATATCAAAACACTGTTGCACCCAACATTTAGATCATAAATATAAAAGATCAAGGAACCTTTAATACATTCAATAATGCACAAAAAAGTAATTTTGAAATATGAGTTTACTCCACAACACACCTTTCATAAACCGTGGCTAAAGAAACAATAAAATGTTTTTGTCTGGAAAAACAGTGTGCAGCCAAGAACAACTTGTTTAGTCATGTTTAAGCCTGTAAAACACTGATACTAACAACTACTTGCAATCTATACTATTGCATTCCTTTGTCACTAATGTATGTATTTTTATTTTTATGATCCTCATGATAATTTGGAAAGTCAAAAATTTAATTTTGTCCACTTGCTGGCCCACTGTGCTGTTGTGAGAAAAGTATTCTAGGAAGGTGATACAGCTATGGTTTCTATGATGTTAATTCATCTCATATCCTACAGATACTGTGTGGCCATCATTAGTATAATTCCGTAAAACAAATCGGCAATGGTGATGACATTTCTCTTTCTCTTTCAGACGTACGACAGTCTAGCTAACCACGAATATGTCTGTTTCATAGTTTAATTTTTTAAAATAAAAATAATATGAGGCATGCTTCTGCAAGTATAGGAAATTATACTTATCTTTTTATCGTTTACCCTTCTGGTCATTCTTATATAGTTATGGTCAAATAGGAACCTGTAAATTCGTCGAAGAATGTATTGGCATGCAGACTATGTCCTACGTATCATTGAAATCCAACCATTAATCATTAATTAAGGAAAATGATGATTAGACAGAAGGAAAAACAAGGGAAATGACAAGCGGAGAACAAGGATAGACAGATTCTGGCTTTGCCTGCCTGACAATTTTGCAAAATTAAAAACATGACAAAAAGAAAAAAAACAATGCTGGCATTTCCCGGACTATTTTTGCAAAATTAAAAATATGAAAAAAACAGCATAAAATTTAAAGTAATAAAAAAATATCGTTCTGTCCACAAAACCAGATACAAGCCAGTGTTGGTTCAAGGCCAGCTTCATAAAACACCTTTTTCAGACAGAATTATCGTGCGTTTACGAGCACATACACAAGAGCAAATGAAGAATCTAAAACTCTAGTAAATGAAAGAGTGAGAAAATTGATATAGACCCCCAAGGACCCAGACCTTTTCCAAAAATCAATACCTTGGTGGAATCTCATCAAATTCGAGCGTCGCAAAAACCCGACTATTAAGAGACAAACTGGAGCGTTCGGTTACATCGAAGGTCTTCATTTTAAACGAGGCTGCAGCCAATATGTTTGGCAAATAAGGATAAAGTTGGAACATCGGATAAGACAGGAAGCAAACTGAAACATTTTCAAATATACGTCCCTCTCACAAAGAGGTCCGAACTGAATTTATTTTTTCGCCCTTGCTAAACCGTTTCAACAACATCGTCTTATCTATGCAATCCACATCCTTTCAACTTTTCTTAACCTTTGTCTTATATACTGTGGTTAATACTGATCTGACCATCTCTTAATATTGATATCTAATATCAAAACTTGGCTTCCAATATGGAGAAAAAGCTCTTCAGTCCTTTTTTAAATTCCAGATTGTCATCACATGGACATGTCTTCTCTTCTTATATTTCTTTAGCTATTTTTGTTTTTCTTCTCTATTTAGGTTTTTTTTTTACACTTACACCAAAGCACCTATGAAAGTCTTTTAAATTTCTATAACCCAAATAGGTTTTCTTTGAGTTTGTTATACTTCCATTGCAGAAAAAAATAGAAGCAAGTCAGAATTTGGCAGCCTAAAATATTTTTCAAAAATCTAACTAAAACCATGATGAATTATAAAATTCAACTCTATTTGTATTGAGTTGATATGCCACAGAAAAAGTTTACTGATAATCAGCTACAACAAATCTAGTTAGTTTACTCAAAACAACGTAGCAAAATCATGATGGTATATCGCTCTATGATTACAATCCATCAACTGCTATAAAACTAGCAACATTTAAAAAAAATGATGACGGTATATAGCTCTATAATTACAATACCGTCAACTGCTATAAAACTGGTAAAATATAAAAAAAAAAAAACTCATGACGGCAGACTTTATTATCAAAATCCATCAACTGCTACATAAAACTGGCGAATAGACTCCAACAAACATTAATGAATTTCCCACAAAAGCCTTCTGATTAGAAAAAAAACTGCTCTAATCAATTGACACCGCTAAAAGCTTCATTTATCCCAATTCTCATTAGCGACAAATAGCTCCCCCCCCCCCCCCACCTCCCCCCCCCCCCCCACCCCCAATCACATTTAATTGCTAATCAAAGTTTGAGAGCGAGGATATAGTCAGTAATCCCCTTTTCAGAGGCATATTTTGATGAACCGTTATTAATGACGGTCATTGAAATCGGCCATTACACTCAAAACTCGTTTTTTTGCTTTCTCTCGGGGAGTAAGCCTACAAGTTACTTAGTTGTTGGTGTTGATGTTGTTCTTGTTAGGGGGGATAGGAAAGGTTATGGAAGAGCCTAAAAATGTATCGAATGGGATTCCAGTGCTATTGCGAAAAATCACTAAAGGCCACAACAAGATATAAACGACGCTAAAAGAACACTATTACTTTAACATATATAATATATATATATATATATTATATATATATATATATATATATATATATATATATATATATAGTTTGTGTGTATGTTCGTGTTTGTGCGTGTGTGTGCATTTGCAATACCCACAACTATTCCCTCAGCTTTGTGATTTATGGCTCATTTTTGTAAGTTCATTACTGCAAGCCTTGAATATGAATGAAGAAAAAAAAATCACCTCTTGAACAGAAAATATCAAAGAAATTAAGCGAGAAGAGTAAAAGATAGACGTGATATTCAAGAGATAGAGAGAGAGAGAGAGAGAGAGACAGGTAAAGTTCACCTAAGTGATGAAATTCAGGTCGAGACAATTAGCATCCAAAACGGGCAAAACTTCCGCCCAATTACGACAGAGCCGGTGAGTCATTTTCGCTTCTCCTTTCCCTAAAGTGGCAGATTCTTAGCTTATGAGGCAACTTCACCCTTACGGAAGTTTAAAAGTAATGGAGTGTAATTGACAGAGCAAAGAGTTCCAGCGCTTATTTTTGGCCGAAGCGATATAACTTTCTTCCCAGTATTTTCCCCGCTCGGTTATTGCTCGTGACTCCATACGCTCTCTCTCTCTTTGCTCTCTCTGGTAAATTTATGCGCCCGGTAAAGGATTAGTATTTTTCGTAAAATGTTGAAATGTTAAATTCCCTTCATTTTATCACTTTCGCTCTTACGTAACTTTTTTAATCATCAGTTTTAAAATTTAAGCAATTATTTCCTTACCCATCTGAAATCAAGTTGTTTTAAGTTTCCACATTCCTCTCTTACCAGTAGTAGATTTAAGATCAGTCAAATGAGAAGTCCACCTTTTTCCTTCATTCATTATTCATTCACTTTCTTCCTTCATTCATTATTCATTCACTTTCTTCTTCCATTCATTTTCATTTATTCACTTTCTTCTCCATTAATTATTCATACTGTTTCCCTCAATTCATTTTTCATCACTTTATACCCCCCATTCATATTCATCCACCTTCTTCCTCCATTCATTATTCATCCACTTTCTCCCTTTCCTTCATTATTCATCACTTCTTCTCCACTCACCCATTATTTATGCACTGTTGCCCATCCATTCATTATTAGTTCACTTTCTTTATTCATCCACCTCCATTCATTTTCATTCACTTCTCCTCCTTAATTTATTTTATTCCCTTTCTTCCTCCATTCATTATTACATTTCTTCTTTCTCCCTCCATTCATTATTCACTCACTTTCTACCTTCATCCTTCATTATTCATTCATGAGAGAAATTGGAACTGGATTCTATGTCTTCTCTTTCCCTCCTTCATTATTCTTATTCCATCACCTTCTTCCTCCATTTCATTATTCATTCGCCTTCTTCCTCCATTCATTATTCATTCACTTTTCTCCCTCCATTCATTATTCACGCACTTCTACATCCATTCATTATTCATTCATGAGAAAATTGGAACGGATTCTATGTCATTCTCTTTCTTTCTCATTATTAATAGTTGTTGTTGTCAGTGGACAAATATTAGCTAAAATACTGACTTTAAGCTAATCATTCATATAACATACATAATAGTAATTATCAAAGCTTGTAGACAATCCACCAAAAAATAAATAAATTCCAAAAACTATATATCAATCAAAACAATGGGACACAATCATAACATCACAAAAATGCGTAACAGTTTTATAACGCAAAAGAGATCAAGAGCTTCGCTGACACTCAGAATAAAATTCTGCATTCACGTCATGGTAATTAAATTCTCCAAATAAACTATTCCTTCGGCGAAGACTATATACTTACCAGGCAAACCAAACACTGACATCCTGATCGCTCCAATTCCCCGCTCATATTACCTTTAATGAACGCAAAGTGCCCAGAATTTCAATGTTCAAACTGAACGTTTCGCCCGGGTGCGATAGAAGTCAATTTGAACGGCCGCGGATATTCGTGACCCAGCTATTAGGAGGTCAATTCTAAATCACTTTTACGTCCCGATATCTTGGGCAATTTCTGCTGCAATGGAGGGTCGTAGAAATCAACGAATGGGCGACGTATATCTAATCTCCATCGCGGTTAGTTTGATTAGGCATTCTGAGTGTGAATCGACGCTCGGGTGATCAGAGGTTATTTTGAAAGTGTTCGTTTACGAAAGAGGTTTGTGGAAACTATCGGATCGACGTTAACTGCATATAAGAACAGCCTCAAATGATTCAGGTCATAGGCTAATTACTACGTTGACTATTAAATGGAGCTAAATACATGACTTATACGTCACTCTAATCACTATCAACGCAACCGCACAATAAACCCTAAATAAGAAAAAAAGAAGGCAAAAAAGCTAATACCCTCACAACAATAACAACAACAAAGTAGTTTGTAGCTTACCCCCCGAGTAAGCCAAAACTAACGACCTCAATGTCTGGCCAAAATCAAGCTCTCTCTCTCTCTCTCTCTCTCTCTCCTCT
>NC_061098.1:29316544-29329044 GCF_015104395.2 Macrobrachium nipponense | reverse complement strand
GTGTATGAATGTATCAGGTGTCTGTATAGATACACGTAAACGCTTGTGTGTATATTTCATGCGCATGTGTGTGTATAATATGTTCCCACTTACCCCCGAAGATATAGCGAAAGGCATTTCAAATGCTAACGAATGAGAGAGAGAGAGAGTCCGAGAATAGCAGTGACGGAAATAGTAAAATATTGGGCGCGAGAGAGAGAGAGAGAATCGATCAGTAAAACACAAAAAACACGCCTGGATAATAGAGGAAAGCACTACTCGGCGAGAAATGTATTAAGGAATAATAATAATAATAAAAAAATAAACAAAAAAAAGATCAAAGAACGGAAAAGGAGGTGAGAGCACGAGAAAAAGATATGGATACAAAAGTTACAGAAAAAAGAGTAAAATGGCAAAAGCACGAAAATTAGAGTTACAGAAAAAAAAGATATAAATGGTGGAAAGGAAACAAGAGAGAAACGAAATGAAATCCAAAGAAAAGTGAGAATTGGATTAAGGCTTTTATCTAGGCGGTTATGAACTTGCAAGAACAAGAGCATTTTAGGACCATGCTTAAATGCTGTTTTAATGAGATTTGTTTCATATACTTCTGCAACCGTATTACAGGAAACACAGAACTGTAGCCACCCACTTCTCTCTCTCTGTCTCTCGTCTCTCTCTCTCTCTATCTATCATATATATATATATGGTATGGCGGACAAACAGGTTTGGATGAGGTGGGTCGATGTGGTGTCACGCCTCCCTTACCCTCCCAATCACCTACCTACCCCGTCCCCACCCGGGGCAGACAAACAGGTTTGCAGGAGGAAGGCGGATGTGTCATGCCTCCCCTACCCTCCCAATCACCAACCTATCCCGCTCCCAACCCGGGGCGGACAAACAAGAAAGATACACTCGGATTTTATTAGAATAGAAGGTAGAAATAAATAGCTCCCCTGCAATACTTACTCCTCTCCTATTTGGTCAGCCAATATTATTATTATTAAATAGAGAGAATGATACAAACAGCTTTCCAAAACACATACTATGCCCCTTCTGCTATTTGGTCAGCCATTCCCGCCCGAAACGTTGGAAAACCGAGGAAGAGAGCGAAAATGCTAAGAGCAGGTAATTATTGTCATCGAGCCTCTGTGTTTGATTCGTTTGTAACTCGTTCATTTTTAGTTGTCTACTTAAATTCATTATGGCTTCAATAACCCAGATGTTGTGACGCCAGTTTTAATAGACGTAATCAGCCAATCAATTCAGAGTTACAAACTCCTGAAGAGCAAACGACACCCTTCCAGTCAGTCGTAGCAGCATTGCCAATGATTAAATTAAACGCACAACGCAAATGGAAATAGGTAACATTGGATAAGTAAAGCGACTGATTAAATTAGTTAAATTGATAATTGCTTGAAAGGGGAGGCAAAGTGGAGAGTTACTTAATTAAATTTGGGGACTTCAGAATTCCCTCAAGTTATTCAGCTTCCGAAATTTATGCGCTGGGGAACACAGAGGAGCTTAATAAGTCTCGTACCTGTCAGCGTTTGATTGATAAAATTGCTGAAAGAAATTATGAAGGATTCAATAGACTACATATCTTTTTCCCTCCTAAATGTCGACCGTTAACCCCATTTCAAAAGCTCACTTCTTTACTAAACTCGTAATCAATTACACTATTAACAAGGCTTAATCTGACCTCCAGCTTACTCGGGGCACGTATTAAAATGTACGGTCAAATAGAGCGTTGTTTCACCAACGAAGATTAAAATAAATACGCTAATAATTTATGAGGAATAATTTTTCTGCACTGTTTCACAAACACATTATTTTGTTCATATTTTTACTCAAATAAATAAATAATAATATCCTATCCTAGAATTCCTGTATCTTTAACTCAACGCGAAACACCTTTTCCAAACCGTTCTTAACCTTTCCTACCTCTCCCAACAAGAAGAAGAACAACAATAACAACAACAAAGTAGTTTTTAGGCTTACTCCCCGAGTAAGCGAAAATCCTAAACTAATTAAGTTTTCGTCTGATTATCGTATTAATTAGGAAATGTCAAAACCCTTCATACCACTGTGAACAATTTTGAGTGAATTGTCAACTAGTTCATTGGTTAATAAATTTCATAAATTCATTAGTGAACTCGCGCAGTTATCAACCTCAAACACGTCTTTATCAACCATTTCAGATCGTCTCGATAGGCTATAATTAAACGACGTATTTCAACGTATTATCACCCCTTTTCGTTTGTCACCATCATCAACAATAAAAACAGAACGGTATCATCATCATATTCTTTAAGAAAGCCATTTACGAACTGGCTTTATCATTTGGTATCAGTATCATTCATTGCCATTATATGATATTGCTGAATTTCCTTCCCAATACGATAGTCTTTTTAAAAACTTCAAAATAATTTGATTATAAGTTATCTCCTATAAAAGGAATCACACAGACCGCGGTTCGTTGTTGGATCTGAAATGGTAAGAAAAAAAAACTATTCGTTGATATAACTGCTTTCATTTTATTTATTTATTTGCCTTTTTTATAAACATTGAGCGGCGGAATATTTGGTTGACAGGGCTGCAAAGAAAAAAAACTATCGGTTCATGTGACTGCTTTTGTTTTATTTTATATTTTTGTTTATTTTTTAACCACTGAACGCTGGAATATTTGGTTAACTTGGCCAAGATAAAATTTCGATTCGACGCAGACAAAGAGGGGCTCATTAATTCTCTATCAAATGGGTTTTATTGCGGTATTTGATGATTACGCAAAAGAGTTTGGAATTATCATTGAATTTTGGGGGAAATTACCATTTAATTTTCGTGTTAATAATTAGAAAATATATCGACGAGTTTCATGCGTTATCGTTAGAAATATTCCAGTGAGCGATGTACGTAGTCTGCTTACCTGTATGTGCACACACACACACACATACACAAACAAACGTAGCAATGAGAGAGAGAGAGAGAGAGAGAGAGAGAGAGAGAGAGACATTACCCAATCAGACCTCGTGGTCTAAATGAATACGACGTTCCATATCTACTTCCGTATTAAACTTGCCTTCGTCTAATTTCTGTTGTTGCACAGTTGCGTAATTAGTTTACAAAATTAAGGCGGATTTACGCGTTACGCTGAATTTGGAAGCATCATAAACCCAGGAGATTTCAGGAAGTCTTAATGGAATATATTAGGGACAGTGGCCAGATAAGAACTGAAGTTCAAACTACATCTGTTAGAATACAGGACCGAGTGTGAATCTGATTATAGTAGTTTACTTTGCTAAAATGTTTTTCTCAACCATTGCATTATTTCTATTGGTTTCAAGACCTGAAGGAAAAAGGAAGGATTGCAAGTCTACTACTACAACCTTTCTCAACAGTCCTTTGCATTAAATAAAGCAAGAATCACGCCCCCCCCCCCCATGCAAACATGCACAAGCAAATATGTAGCATTTTCTGCATAGTGCTTCTTGCACCGGATAAGTGCTTGAAAAACAAGGCTATAACTTCTAATAAGCTTCTACTATACTGTTATCATAATGTGGTTATTTCCACACAGTAAATAAACTTAAAAATACCGTTTTTTTATGGCAAATTTATCTTCCTTAATTGACGAAACATTCTTAAATTTTTTTTTATGATGAACTATGTCATAGAAATGAGCTTTTTAAGCTTCTAATATACTGTTATTGTAATGCTGTTATTTTCA
Organism: Macrobrachium nipponense; assembly: GCF_015104395.2. Lineage (NCBI taxonomy): Eukaryota > Metazoa > Arthropoda > Malacostraca > Decapoda > Palaemonidae > Macrobrachium > Macrobrachium nipponense. Next base: position 29,325,338 of record NC_061098.1, on the reverse strand, counting down.
CACACTAAAAATGCTGTAAAATACCCGTTTTTTTTCACGGCAAATTTATCTTCCTTAATTGACGATACATTTTCACATTTTTTATGAGGAACTGTTTCATAGGAAATGAGCTGTTCAACTTCACGAACGAATTCATTTGAAAAGGGAAATTTTGAATATTCTAATCCACCACTAATCCACAGCAATATTTACCTTAGAGTTTTTCCAGTTCACTGAGAAAGTGTCTGGAGAATGTTGGTAACATGTTGTGCAACATACGTACATAAGGCCAGTTGCTTTGCTGAAAATAACTCTGGAGAGAGAGAGAGAGAGAGAGAGAGAGAGAGTTCCGTAGTTTTTTTAGAGGTGAGTGAACCTGAATAAAAAAATCTTACCTTACCCGAAAACAAACTAGAGAGAGAGAGAGAGAGAGAGAGAGAGAGAAGAGAGAGAGAGAGAGAGAGATCCGTTATTTGACTTTGATAACCACATTTTTTGACACTGGCGAAGACACATTTAAAATTAATGTTCTCTGCGATAAATATACCTCCGAAGAAAAATGCCCTATAATATTATTCTCTCCCTTGGTACATAAAATCCAACAAATTAATGTAGAAAATGGAGAAAATGAAAAAAAAAAGATGTAGTGTATAAAAACGATGCAAAAAAAAGATCTAATTCTACAGAAAATGGAGCAGATAGAATAAAAAAAAATGTAGAAAATATAAAAAAAAGATGTACTATATAAAAAAAAACATGTAAAAAAAGTCCAATTCTACAGAAACGGAGAGAAGATATAATAATAATAATAATAATAATAATAATAATAATAATAATAATAATAATAATAATAATAATAATAATAATAATAAAAGATGTACTACATTGTAGAAAAAAGATGCGAAAGTAAAATTCCAAATCCTGGAAATTGGGAATTGGTGCCACACCAGAAAAAACCCTCGCCAATAATTATAAAAGGACTCCTTCGCCCCTTCTTTCCAGGGGATGTTGTGGAAACGGCCAGCTGGTGCCTGGAACCACCACCAAAGATTTCTCCTCAATATAATACCTAAAAAACAAAAAAAAAAAAAAAAAAAAAAAAAAACAAAAAAAAAAAAAAAAAAAAAAAAAAAAAAAAAAAACACTGGTGTTATAGAAGCCGAATTCGTCCTTTTGGTCTACAAAATACGTAATATGTTTTAGAAGAGACATTTCAGACGTGTTTTATTCAAGATTGCATTTTATATTGCAGTATATAACTGCTGTTTGTTAATAAGATGGTCGCGAAATTAGATCGGAAATGTGGTTTATTTTTTATGACAAAAACTGTTTATCACTCGATTGTGAATTTCTTAACAACAACAACAACAACAACTATAATAATAATAATAATAATAATAATAATAATAATAATAATAATAATAATAATAATAATAATTATAATAATAATAATAAAAGTAGACGAATACCCAGAAATATACAGAGACAGGAGAATGACAGACAGAACAGAGGACTGGCACAACAAACCAATGCACGGACAATACATGAGACAGACTAAAGAACTAGCCAGCCATGACACATGGCAATGGCTACAGAGGGGAGAGATAAAGAAGGAAACTGAAGGAATGATAACAGCGGCACAAGATCAGGCCCTAAGAACCCAGATATGTTCAAAGAACGATAGACGGAAATAACTCTCTCCCATATGTAGGAAGTGCAATACGAAAATGAAACCATAAACCACATAGCAAGCGATGCCCGGCACTTGCACAGAACCAGTACAAAAAGAGGCATGATTCAGTGGCAAAAGCCCTCCACTGGAGCCTGTGCAAGAAACATCAGCTACCTAGCAGTAATAAGTGGTACGAGCACCAACCTGAGGGAGTGATAGAAAACGATCAGGCAATGGTATCAGAACAGATAGGGAGATACGTGCAAATAGACCAGACGTGACGTTGATTGACAAAGTCAAGAAGAAAGTATCACTCATTGATGTCGCAATACCATGGGACACCAGAGTGAAGAGAAGAGAGGGGAAAAAAATGTTTAAGTATCAAGATCTGAAAATAGAAATAAGAAGGATATGGGATATGCCAGTGGAAATCGTACCCATAATCATAGGAGAACTAGGCACGATCCCAAGATCCCTGAAAGGAATCTAGAAAAACTAGATGCTGAAGTAGCTCCAGGACTCATGCAGAAGAATGTGATCCTAGAAACGGCGCACATAGTAAGAAAAGTGATGGACTCCTAAGGAGGCCGGATGCAACCCGGAACCCACACTATAAATACTACTGTGATAGAGCAAAAAAAAAAATAATAATAATAATAAAAATAATGATAATAATTGGGGATATATCGGGAGGCTTTATATTAGCGACTTTATCGTACAACACGGCAATTAGAGGGATCTGAGTTAACAGCTTGTGATTAGCACTGATTTCCGAGCGATCTTCTTTTATTATATAGAATAGAACAATACTGGATAATGAAATTCAACGCCACAGAGAATGAAAATTTTATTTTACACAAGTCTTATGGTGTATATTCAAGCCGCATTTGTTAAGAAAAAAAGTGTCAAAAGTTATACTATAAAAAAATGAAACCGCATAATCACCAAATACAGAACATGACTGAGGTAATATAAACATAAAAACTGATACAGCAACAACAAAGAATACATCCCCTCTTCCTCTTTAAAGAGATTAACGCCTTGAATTGCAATAAAATAATGCGTAGCGATATGATACGTTAAGATTAAGAAACAAATTGGATAACGGCAATTGCTGGTCATTAACGCAGTTTTATACGTTCGTTACAGACCGTAATAATTACATTCGTTAATTACGAACGGCGATAAATAAATGCATTTAGTAGAAACGGTAAGCTCTAACCCTTGTTACTCCTCTTAGCAATGATAATTGTAGCTTTGGAATTACTGGTTATTTCTATATATGTACAATAAACTTTGCAATAAACTAAAGTTACTATTTACCATGTAAGGTTCAACAGCTAATGACTGCGTCAGTATAGAAGCCGTTATTGTAAATGGTATATAAGTTTATAATGCATCAAATCACAAAGTTTTTATGATTAATAGGCGGTCATTATAAAAGTTTTTATCATGAATATGCAGTCATTATAATAATGTTTATCGTGCATGCAGTCAATATAATAAAGTTTATCGTGCATGCAGTCATTATAATCATCTTTGGCATGGATATGAAGTCATTATAATCATTTTGATCATGAATATGCAGTCATTTATATCATCATTTTTATCGTGTTTGCATTCAATACAATAATTTTTATCGTGTATACAGTCATTATAATAATTTATCGTGTATGCAGTCATTATAATAATTTTTATCATGAATATGCAGTCATTATCATCTGATTATGAGATGTGATGTAACTGTATTACACAATTCCCAAATGATTCCAGATTGTTTGAGGAATGTCGTAATTGATTACTGAATTCGGACAGTTTAATATTTAATTTTGTCTTGTGATATATTATTTTCCTATACATGTATGTATGCATGTATGTATGCATCTATGTATAATTTTTAAGTGCTCACATCATTTCCCTATAAAGCTACAAGCATAATAGCTTCCAAGACTATTTTGTTCGGTAATTGTGACTAAAGATGCACTCGAATTAAAATACGCGCGAACACCAATATTCCCCGACTCATTCAGCCTTACCCACGTTCCAATGTTTGTTTCCGAATCACACACAAACCTCACAAACACCCAAATAGAAATTCGGGGGCAAGAAAACCCGCACCAGTGACCAAATAACACAAGAAACCTGGAGACTGTGGAATTAAACATACCTTAGTTTACGTTTGGGCAACAAAGGTCAGGTCAGAATTATACTGAGTCTCTGTTGCTCGCTTTCTACAAAGTCCGTAAATTTCCTTTCAACTCGTTCCTGTACGGTGGCACTGCAATAATTAAACTTGCAATTTTTAGAAATATATTTTTTAGGGAATTGCCTTTTTGTTTAAGATCTGATAAGTTTATTTCACGGACAAAATTCTGGTTTATTTATTGCCTGACAACTTTTACTTTTCAGAAAACTTTACTAAAAAAAAGAAAAAAATTCAAAAGTACTGAAAAAAATTCTAAAGTATTAAAATAAATTCTGATGTTCTAAAAAATTCAAAATACTAACAAAATTCTACAGTACTAAAAACAATTCTAAAGTACTAAATAAATATTCCAAAGTACCAGAACAGTATCTTTTGGAACACCATGCTGATAGCTCTGGGCCTACATTAGGTTAGAACGCAATCAAATGCTTAAACAAAATCTCATAGACCTGCGACGCAGAAGACAGAAATGTATCGCAAGGAGAAAAGTAGACCACTCACTAAAAAACATTCAATCAATGGTGCTTCACTATACTGTGACAGGAAATAATGAGCAAAAAGCTACAATAATGTATGAGGCTATTTTTTTTTAAATACACAAAAAAAGGGTTATAAAGGGCGGGTTGGGAGCTTTGGACTTCAGCCAACTGAATAGGATCATTGCTGTGCAAACTGCTGAAAACTCGTTTATTTATTTATTTATTTATATTTTTTGTATTTTGGGAAAAAATACAAAACACGAAATCTTCTTCCTCCCAGCAGGATGAAGAACCCGAGGTCTCGGAGTAGAGAGGAAGAGGAAGAAGACGAAGAAGAAGAAGAAGGAAAGACGGTAATGGTAACTGAGAAAGAAAAGATTAAAAAAAGATGAGGACCTTGAGTGAGTAGAAGGAGAGAAGACGAAGGTGGTGGAACTTTCGACAAATAAGAGAAAACACACCTCTATCTGCCATTCATATTTCGCTATTGATTTTCGAGCCGAGATACAGATGCTTCGAGGCGTATTTGGAGGAGGAGGGAGAGGGGGGGGGGGGGGGGGGGGGGGGTGGGGGGGGGGGGGGGGGGGGGGGGGGGGGAAGATTAAAGTCGAGAGGAGGAGGAGGAGGAAACGCGACCTCGGTATCCTGTCCTGATTTTTCCCTATTGTTCTCGTAACACACACACAAAAAGAATAAATAAAAAAACGCCTGGGTGGGACGACATTGTCATGAGTGTCAGCGGAGAGGCAGCCATTAGTTCCCCCTGGCGAGAGAACCCTGCATTATGCGAGACTTCTTATTTTCATTTTTTTTTATGAATCACTGTTAGGAACTAAATATAGTATTCAAGTATTCGTAATATTTTTTTTTTTTTTTGTGATACAACCTTATGAAAACAACTATTATTAAATTTTTTTTATTATATATTATATTTGTGTAAAAAAAAAAAGTTAAACCCTGGTTAGATAATCTGTAATTATTATAAAAGACTTATTATATATTTTTTTTTTATCATGAATCACTGTTATGAACTAAATATAGTATTCAAGTATTCGTAATATTCAAGCTTACTTGGGGCTTGTGCTAAAATCTACGGTCAAATAGCGCCTTGTTTCACTAACGAAGATTAAAATAAATATTTGTGTGTATTTTATTAGAAACAATTGTTTTGTCCTGTTTAACATGCCCGTTATTTATTTATTTATTTATTTTTTTGACATTTTCATTCTAATAAATAAAATCCACACATGATCTTCCTAAAATTCCGTTATCTTTACCTCACGTGAAACACATTTTTCTTGACATTTTTAGGCTTTCCATAGACCTTTCCTAACAAACCCCCCCCCCCCACAAACAACAACAAATTAGTTTGTTGGCTTACTCCTGATAAAACGAAAAATACGCAATTATAATTAAGGGTTCCTATTACCTGCAAAATATCCACAATATACGAATATGATCACACAATATTCTTAAAATAAAGTTACTGAAACAAAACTCGAAGATACATCCGCGACATCTCTAAAATAACAGTGGAAGGAAATAGTTGGTGAGAAAGATAAGGCTAGCCAGGGAGATGAAGATGAGGAGAGAGGAAAGACGAGGTTCTACTTTACTGTAAATAATATCCGGTGGACAGCGAGGACTCTCGGTGAAAAGATGAAAAGATAATCTGGGGTGTCGCTCCAATCTGCGCCCATCTTTTCGGGTGGGGGTTGGGGGTGGGGTTGGGGTTGGGGGTGGGGGTGTGGTATTTCATTCATTACAGCTTTGTGCGTTTTTTTTTTTAGCGTGACCCAGTATTGTGGAATATGCGTATGTACACGTATTAGTGACAATGTGTAATCTATATATATATATATATATATATATATATATATATATATATATATATATATATATATATATATATATATATATATATATATATATATATATATATATATATATATATATATATATATATATATATATATATATATATATATATATATATATATATGTATATGTATGTGTATATCTATATATATATATATATATATATATATATATATATATATATATATATATATTATATATATATATCATATATATATATATATATATATATATATATATATATATATATATATATATATAATATATATCTTATATATATATATATATATATATATATATATATATATATATATATATATATACAATCTGTGGGTGTGTTTATATATAATAATCAATAATAATAATAATAATAATAATAATAATAATAATAAATAATAATAATAATATCGGTTTCAACCCCCCCAACCCCCCCAAAAATGAATCTAAGTTTAAAAATATGGAAGAATTAATAATTAAAATCTAATTATTCAAGAACTTCCAAGTCTGTTCGTCAAAAAAAAAACATTGACATTCCGTAGTTTTCCAAAATTAATGGATATATTTGTATGGGTCAATTTTGTTGTGGCAGCAATGCCTGCGGCAAATGCCTAGGTGAACAGAGGGCATGATATATATATGCTCACTCGCATATTACCCATACAAGTACTTCTTAAATAATACCTCAATGACAGGCAAAACTTTTAGTGTCTAAAATCTTGAGTCCTTCTCACGAGGAATTTCACTTCGTTATCTCAGGGAACGTCCATCGCGGGGAGGTCGATGGAGACGGATCTCAGAGACTCAAAAACAGGGGGGTCATCCCCGCAATGACCTGTGACCTTTCCCAAATGATAAAGTAGGAGAGGAAATTCATGGAGGGGAGGTTTTGTGTCTCGAGATAAAGAAGGGGAGCTTTGCCAAAACCTTTTTTATTTATTTATTTTTTGTTGTTGTTGTCGGGTGAGCTTTGTAGCATTTATTGCTGTGTTTGTTTGTAGGGTTTTTAGTTCTTATTTTATCTGTCTAATAACTGCAAAGTCCCAGAATTTTCTTTTTTATGTTATTTATTTATTTCTTTATTTAATTTTTTTCTACCATTTAAAAGCTTTTTTGGCTTTGTAGGCCGACTTGTAATTCTGACTTTATTTGTCTAATATCTGCAAAATCCACAAAGTTATTTTCAATTATTTTTTATTCGTTTTGAATAATTTAGAAACTGACCTCTCTTTGTGAGTTTTGTAATTTTTATTTAATTTGTCTAATAACTACAAAATCCCCAAAGTTATTTATATTTGATTTTTGTATTCGTTTTAAATCATTTAGAAACTTAGCTCTCTTTGTGAGGCTGTTAATTCTTAATTTATTTGTCTAATAACTACAAAATCCCCAAATTCATTTTTATTTGATTTTTTTTCTTTCTACATCGTTTAGAAACTTAGTTATCTATGTGAGTCTTTTAATTCTTTCTTTATTTGTCTAAAAACTACGAAAATTCCCAAAGTTGTTTTTATTTTTATTTTTCTTTCTAAATCATTCAGAAGCTTAAATATCTTTGTACTCTTTGTAATGCATATTTCATTTGCTTAATACCTACAGAAGTCCTGAAAGTTCAAATCTTTTATTGTAACTTTTCATTCTATTTCTGTCTGACCTCTAAGATTAGACTCTGTAACTCTTTTACCTCAGTTGTCTAATAAAATTACAAAAGTCCGTAAAGTATTATTTTCTTAATTTCAACTTTTCACACATTCTGTCTGAGTTAGAAGATACCAAAGTACTCCTCCCCGAAGAGTGTCATTATCTTTTCAGAAAAATGAACATCGCTCCTTTTTTTCAGTAAAAGGGAATATCAGGGTGGACGAAACTTTTGCTGCAGAATTTTATATTCATGTTCATTGCTAAAAGGCTTTCTAAGAACATTTTTTATCAATCCCCAATTTTCATTTGATTTTTTCAAAGGAATTTTTCCCGCTCTTTATAGGTCCATGTCTCACGACCGTTTAAAATACTGGTTAAAATACTTGAATGAATAATCTAAAATTCTCTCTCTCTCTCTCTCTCTCTCTCTCTCTCTCTCTCTCTCTCTCTCTCTCTCTCTCTCTCTTTAAAGAGAAAAACTGCAGCTGGTAAACATCGTAGTCGGTCACAGATCATAATATATATATATATATATATATATATATATATATATATATATATATATATATATATATATATATATATATATATATATATATATATATATATATATATAAGAGAGAGAGAGAGAGAGAGAGAGAGAGAGAGAGAGAGATAGAGTTAAGACAGCAACGTCTACATCTAGGATATAACCTAAAACAAACAAAAAATTTAATGTCAATATTTTTCACTAGAGAGAGAGAGAGAGAGAGAGAGAGAGAGAGAGAGAGAGATATTCAAATTGTCAAGCGTAAGCGAATAGTCTGCAAGCCTTTACCAATTCCATTTCGCCTATCCGTATTTCATTCATTACACGCCCTGTTTTCCTGTTCGGCATAGACCCAGAGAGAGAGAGAGAAGGAGAGAGAGAGAGAGAGAGGAAGAGAGGAGAGAGAAACTCTG
>NC_061098.1:29314379-29316044 GCF_015104395.2 Macrobrachium nipponense | reverse complement strand
AATAAATAGCAAAGCTACCAGAACACTATTTTTTGGAACACCATGCTGATAGGTATAGGCCTACATTACGTTGTAACGCAGTCAATACCAGAATAAACAGCTAAGCTCTCATTACATAGTACTATCCTTTGGAACACCATGCTGATAGGTCTAGGCCTACATTAGGTTAGAACGCAATCAAATGCTTAAATAAACACTTCCGAAATTTTATAGGCCTACGACGCATAAAGCAGAAATGTATCACGAAGGGAAAAGTAAACCACTCACAAAAAACATTTAATCGATGGTGCTTCACTATACTGTGACAGGAAATAATGAGTCAAAAGCCACAATAATGTATGAGGCTATTTTTTTTAAGTACACAAAAAAGAGTGTTAAAAAAGGGGGAGTGGGAGCTTTGGACTTCAGCCAACTGAATAGGACCGTTGCTGTGCAAACTGCTGAAACTGATTTTTTTTTTTTTTTTTTTTCCATTTGGAAAAATAGTTATTCTCGAAATCTTCTTCCTCCCAGCAGGATGAAGAACCCGAGGTCTCGGAGTAGAGAGGAAGAGGAAGAAGGCGAAGAAGAAGAAGGAAAGACGGTAATGATAACTGAGAAGGAAAAGATTAAAAAAAGATGAGGACCTTGAGTGAGTGGAAGGAAGGTAGACGGAAGGTGGTGGAACTTTCGACAAATGAGAGAAAACACAACTCCATCTGCCAGTCATATTTTACTGTTGATTTTCGAGCCGAGATACAGACGCTTCGAGGCTTATTTGGAGGAGGAAGGGGAGGAGGAGGAGGAGGAGGGAAAGATTAAAGTCGAGAGGAGGAGGAGGAAACGTGACCTCGGTATCCTGTCCTGATTTTCCCTTATTGTTTCTCGAAACACACCCCCCCCCCCAAAAAAAAAAAAAAAAAAAAAAGAATAAATAAAATAAAAAACGCCTGGGTGGGACGACTTTGTCATGAGTGTCAGCGGAGAGGCAGCCATTAGTTCCCCCTGGCGAGAGAACCCTGTATTATGCGAGACTTCTTATTTTTATTTTTTTTTATGAATCACTGTTAGGAACTAAATATAGTACTCAAGTGTTCGTAATATTCTTTTTTTTTTCGTGATACAATCTTTATGAAAAATATTATTAATTTTTTTTATTCCATGATCATATTTGTGTAAAAAAAAAGTTAAACCTTGGCGAGAGAAATCTGTAATTATTATACAAGACTTATTATATATACTTTTTATCATGAATCACTGTTAGGAAATAAATATAGTATTCAAGTATTCGTAATATTCTATTTTCTTGTGCTACAACTTGTGTAAAAAATATTAATTTATTTTATTATATCATTATATTTGTATTAAAAAAGTTAAATTTACATAATTCACAAAACTTTCATTATTATTCAAGTATTTTCACTCATAAATTTATACAAATACTGCAATACTAAGATATAAATTTTATGTTATTCAAAGTAATAAAACAAACAGTCAGTAAATAGTAAGAATTGGATATTGTATCTCAACAAGGCGTGATCAGACCTCCAGCTTACTTAGGGCTCGTGCTAAAATCTACTGTCAAATAGCGCCTTGTTTCACTAACGAAGATTAAAAGAAATACTCTGCATTTTATTAGAAACAATTGTTTTGTCCTGTTTAAGATGAACATTATTTGTTTTTTGA
>NC_061098.1:29299379-29309379 GCF_015104395.2 Macrobrachium nipponense | reverse complement strand
ATCTAAAGTAGACCATGGGCCTGCCACTGGTCTCTACAATAAAATCGAATGGTACTTTTAAAATCAGAAACAGGGACGCCCATGTTAGAAATGTGCCTAAGCCTAGTTGCAGCCTTAGCAGCAGCGTCGGCTCGCTCATTCCCAACAATTCCAACATGGGACGGAGCCCAACAAAACCTAACAGAAAATCCTCTTCTATTAATTAAAAGATAAAACCAGTCTTGTACTTCTTGCACTAAAGGGTTGCAAGAGACTAGGCTTTTAAGAGAAGATAAAACACTCAAAGAGTCGGTAAAAATGGTAAAAACCTTGTAAGTACAAGAACTATAAAAAATATATTTAAGAGCAGTCAAAACTGCCAGCAGTTCAGCTGTAAAAACAGAGGAATTAGACGGAAGCTTCTTTTTAATAATATTATCACTAGTCACTACAGAGCAACCAACACCATCAGAACCCTTCGAACCATCAGTATATATATGATGAGAATCACCTTGTTCAAAAGCATGATCCAAGAAACTTGCCCTCAACTGATCACCAGAACTGATGCTCCTGCTGTCCCTAATTGGGCAGATTTCTAAGTGTGGCCTATTCCAAGGAGGAAATTTTGAGGGCGAAATTTCAGCTACTGCAGGGGGTAGTAATCCCACCTCCTGGCAGAGCTTTGCTAGTCGAACTTCAAGCGGCTTTGACAGTCTAGGTCTATTTGGGGCTCTATCAGATGGTTCTGTAACATACTTATAATTAGGGTTTAGCTTTGATGAAAGTACTCTTGATATGACTCTCAAGCCTAATTCCTCCCTACGGATAAACAGTGGGGGAAAACCTGACTCAACATATAGGCTTTCTACTGGAGGAGTTCTATAGGCTCCCGTACAAATACGTAAAGCCATATTATGGACAACATCTATTTCTGCAGTGTTCTTTGCATGCACAACCATAAACTTGACAAACCATAATCAATTTTGCTTAGGCATAAAAATCTGGTACATCCTCAAAAGGGTGATTCGATCTGCCCCCCAATTGAAATTAGACACAACTTTAAGAATATTAAGATGAAGCTTCACGTTACATACAATTTCATTAACATGTTGAGTAAAAGTTAATTTTCTTATCAAATGTAAACACCTAGATACTTAATGCTATCTTCATAAGGTAAAATCGAATCATTTAAAAACAGCGTAGGGATCTCTTCCACTTTCTTAATCGGCAAAATCGTATAGCTTTGGTTTTTTTCTCCCCTTGGGAAAATTTGAAACCTTAAGCACTGGCCCATAATGTTGAAGCATGATAGCAGTCTGGATCTTTTGACAAGCTTCGACAGCTGTAGACTTGCTACAGATTATTGCATAATCATCAGCAAAGGCCAGACCATACACCCCGACAGGAACTTGTTCTAGTAGGCCGTTGACAGCTACATTAAAGAGTGTTGGACTAAGGACGCTTCCCTGAGGTAACCCTTCTTCTTGAGGGTAAGCAGAAGAAATGTAAGAGCCCACTCTTACTTTCAGGTAACGTTCTGACAAAAATCTTTCAGACAATAGAACAAATTACCCACAACACCCCACTCTACAAGTTGCAAAAGGATACCCCCTCGCCAGGTAGTGTCGTAGGCTTTTCCTAGGTCAAAGAACACTGCAACAGTCTGGTTTTGCACAGCAAAAGCATTCTGTATCTCCCGAGTAAGGAACATCAAAGGGTCAGAAGTACTTCTATTTTTCCTAAAGCCAAACTGCCGATTAGATAAAAGATTCTTTGATCAAATACCACACAAGTCGAGCATTGACCGTCCTCTCATAAATCTTGCTAACACAACTAGTTAGAGCAATTGGCCTATAATTCTTAGGAAGGAAGGAATCTTAAAAGTTTTAAAACCGGTACAATAATCGATATCTTCCAAGACTCTGGTGAAGTTCCTGAAAGCCAAAACTGTTTAAAATGTCTAAAAGAAATTCTTTTGTACTTCTAGACAGATTAAAAATCATTGAGTACAGTATATCATCTTCCCCAGGAGATGTTGGGGAAGACAACGAGATTGCATGATCCAATTCTTTCATGGTGAAAGGAAGATTATATGACTCTAGATTTAAACTAGCAGCAGGAACAACAGTGGTACCGTCCCTAATATTCCTGAATGCAGGAGAGTAATGTAGGGCACTAGATCTACTGGAGAAATGCCTACCAAAGGTTTCTGCAACTTCTCCAGAATCAGATATGAGGAAAGCATCAATTTTCAATATAGGCAAGGGAGGTGGAGAAAATTTTCCCTTGCAGCTTTCAGATTCTGTTCCAGGACTAATGGCATAGGGGAGTCATATTTTAATTCACTTATATATCTGATAAACGATTCCCTCTTTGCTTGCTTAAATGTTTTCTTTTGCTTAGCAAGAGCTCTTTCATAGATAATTTTATTGACCAAGCAAGGAAATTTACGATATCTCTTGTAGCAGTTTCTGGTTATCTTTCGGCTCAAGGCGCATGAATCGCTCCACCAAGGTACTAGAGGACGCCGAGGCTTACCAGAAGTTCGAGGAATAGACAGCAAGGCACCACACATAAATATACTGATTAAATACTCATAAGCAGATGTTGGGCTCTGAAAATCTTTTATCTCTTGATCAACTTCAGTAGATTTTTTGAATAATCCCCAGTCAGCCTCCCCTACCTTCCATTTTGGTAAACATGGAGATGGAATATTTTTCATAAACTTTAAGTGAATGGGCCAATGATCACTGCCATGATCATTCTGGTCTACTACCCACTGGTAATCTAACCTCAAAGACGAAGAGCATATAGTGAGGACAATGGCTGAATCAGTATTATGAAAAACATCATGTCCTTGTAGGGGAACCATCATTCATTAAAGTGTGTCATTTTAAGTCAAGCAGCTGTTCTATTATTAAACCACACCGGTCGCAGTTTGGCTCTCCCCAGAGTGTGCTTGGCATTAAAATCCCCCATCAGAATGAAGGGTTTAGGAAGCTGGTCTATTAACGTCTGTAGATCGGTTAATTCTAGCTGATGGGGATTACCCTGCGCATCCTGCAATCTATTTTCCAATGATGGATCAAGGTAGAGAGAAGAAATTGTGATCCATTATAATTGAAAAATTTGAAACTGCACAAGCCTGCAACACAGTGTTCAATTGAACAACTCTGTGATTAACAGACTTACGGACTATGATGCCTGTGCCTCCCTGAACACGTACACCTATCAGGGGTGGAGACCTATGAAATGAATAATTAAAACCCACGTTGGGAGTGTGCTCTCCCAACTTTGTCTCTTGTAGACACATCACAGATAGATTATGTTCCTTAAACAGAACCCTAACTTGCTCTCTATTTGGTATAAAGCGACGGATGTTCCATTGCATGAGAGCCATTATTTAGAAGATGGGATCTTAAAATTGTCTACCAATTTAGGAATCTGAGTCCTGGTGAGAGAGATCTTATCAGTTTTACCAGAATTACTTGATCTAGATCTGGGTGATATAGATCGTTTAGACTTGCCCCTTCCAGTTTTGCTTTTATTTTTCCTATGATGGCCGAGTGACCGAGAATGAGGCGAAGAGGGAGAAAGGGCCCTCTTCTGACGAATAAAGAGGGCCTCTATCTCCTCACCGTCATCTCCACGGTGCACTGTAATGACAGGATCAGGTGAGGGCTCAATGTCAGGCAATGTCCCTGTCAGAGAGAAGTCGTCAACAAATCGAGATCTGGCTTGAACCCTTGAACCAACAGGGTCCCCTGGCTTGACCAGAGTCTCTACAACATGAGGAGCCCCGCCAGAGGGGCCATGAGAAGCCCCACTAGGGGGGGCCATGGGGAGCCCCACCAGAGGGGGCATGGGAAACCCCACCAGGGGGGGCACGGGGAGGCTTAACAGGGGGGGCACTGGAAGCCCCACCATGAGGGCATGGGAAACCCCATTAGGGGACCCCCGGGGAGCACCACCTGAAGGGGCACCAGAAGTAGCAATATCCGGCTGTTGTGCCTTCAAGGCATCTGAATAAGTTTTCCTTCCCAACAGCTTCTTGGCCTGTCCCACAATGATGTGTTCAGCAATAGATTTAAGTAATGCCTCCTGTTCTTTTTTAAATTCACTGCCTTTCTTATCTCGGGCTCGATGTTCACCCTTGCAGTTCACACAAATTACTGGTTCAGAACATTCCTCGTGCTCAGGCTTGCCACACGATTCACATAGTTTATTCCTGGTGCAAACATTTGAGGAGTGTCCAAAGCCAAAACATTTAAAGCACTGGAGCACTCTCGGTCTATAAGGACGAACTTTCAGCATTTCATTGTCAAGAACAATTTCAGATGGCAAAAAAGGACTTACAAATGTTAAAATAATCATAGACGAGCGGGGCACCTTGAAAACCTTCCAAACCACGTCTGGACACATCTCCAAAATTTCTTCTTCGTCCATTTCATGTAATCTTCATTGAAGATGACACCCTTTGCATAACTAAAATTATAGTGAGGTTTTACCTCTTTTATCATACCTTCGGGATCAAGCTTTAAATTTAGGAGCATTACTGATTGAACATTGGTCTTGGCATGAACTAAAAAACTATTACGCCCAAACCGAGTTACTTCTGGGCTCCCAACATTGCCGATCTTCTGGCTTACCAACCTTTTCACCTTGAAGAGGTTGCCTCTCTCACCATGTGTTGTAATAATCAACCACTTAGCTGGGTCTGGTGATCTGGAGGTTTTACTTATTTTACTCGAATCTTTAGTTTCATTTGGTGGTCTATATATCTCAAGATACCTAGGGACATCTTTTGCCTCTACAAGTCCAACACTCATAGAGTCTGACCTAAACTCTCTGTAGGCTCAGTGAGCTTCTGATTCGTTGTTGAAAAATATCCAAAATTCAAAACAACCATAATTTTAGCCAAGTCTATTCCGTAATTCTTTTACGTTCCCAAATTTACAAAATACATTAAATAAGGTTTCATAATTCCAGTCTAAAGGGACTGGTTTTACATACAAAATGTTTGTAACAAGGAGCTCATTTGAAAAAGACTCCAAAGTCACAATAGAGGAATTACCAGAATTTTCCTTGTCCTTATCCTTGCCCAAGTCGTCAACAGAAGGTTTTAGTGTCTCCATAAGACGTACAATTGATGATTCGTCCAGGTAGGCCCCCACCCACCATGGAGCCACTTTTAGAGGACAGTGTTATCCCATACAGGGTGCCCTAGGGGTACAACCCAGAATATAACACCCCACCCTCAGTGCTTAAGGCGTCATGATGTCGTCGAGATCAGACCCAGCACTAAGAGAAGGGTTTGACATCTAAACTTTCCCCTCGCTCGACCACGTTAGGTACTCGAGTTCTACGGGTGAGGGGGCATGCCAACCATCCTCACCCTCCATCAAATCCAATGAACAAGTCCAAATCATGTCCAAAACCAATCCTAGTCATCAACATAAAATCCGTGCCTTATAGAAGGAGGAAGCAGAAGGAAGAAAAGTTTTAGTAAAAGGAAAAGGGCTGACTTATTTAGTTGGATCAACAGCTGGGCACCAAGGTCCCAGCAAGAAAGTAGTTCCCACCAGGCATCAGGGCCCAGCTGCTGAACCCTAGCCCCCCATCCTCGGCAAGGCTTCAGCATCTGGGGAGAGAGAGAGAGAGAGAGAGAGAGAGAGAGAGAGAGAGAGAGAGAGACAGACAGACAGACAGACTGTTCTGAAAACTTACGAGACCACATTATTCCAATTTAAATAACTACCAGAATCCTCTAGTTCCACAGATCCAGTACACTACTACATCGCAATCATTCCTACGTGAACGTTCAATTCCAACGCCATTCTGTAATAGGAATGAAAAAAAAAACTGGAATCGACAGAAGTGGTTCATTAACATAACACGATTCCAGAGAGAAGGAATGAGCTTTGGTTACGTTAATTCTCTTTGCATTCATTATGCAAATAAATAAAATGAATCAAAATCACACGAGCGGCGTAATACCTATGGCTTCATGAATGTTATTAAGGGTCCTGCATTACAGTGTAATGAAGTTAACGACCAAATACAGCTGGACGAAAATCATATCTTTTTTTTCTCTTGCATTTCGAAAAATTATTTACGGTGAAGCGAAAGGTAATTTTGATAAATATGAATATTTCAATTTTTGTGGAATTTTTTTTCAACTGTGTTTAATTTGACTCGCAAGTAATGAATAATAATAATAATAATAATAATAATAATAATAATAATAATAATAATAATAATAATAATTCTATTTTGGGGGATTTTTTTTTCAGCTGTGTTTAATTTGACTCGCAAGTAATGAGTAACTCGATAATAATAATAATAATAATAATAATAATATAATAATAATAATAATAATAATAATAATAATAATAATAATAATAAAAACAGAGCACTGGGGCAATATCTGAAAACCAGTGAAGACGAGTGGCTAAAGAGTGCATGGGAAGAAGGACTAATAAAAATAGACGAAGACCCAGAAATATACAGAGACAGGAGAAAGACAGACAGAACAGAGGACTGGCACAACAAACCAATGCACGGACAATACATGAGACAGACTAAAGAACTAGCCAGCGATGACACATGGCAATGGCTACAGAGGGGAGAGTTAAAGAAGGAAACTGAAGGAATGATAACAGCGGCACAAGATCAGGCCCTAAGAACCAGATATGTTCAAAGAACGATAGACGGAAATAACATCTCTCCCATATGTAGGAAGTGTAATACGAAAAATGAAACCATGAACCACATAGCAAGCGAATGCCCGGCACTTGCACAGAACCAGTACAAAAAGAGGCATGATTCAGTAGCAAAAGCCCTCCACTGGAGCCTGTGCAAGAAACATCAGCTACCTTGCAGTAATAAGTGGTACGAGCACCAACCTGAAGGAGTGATAGAAAACGATCAGGCAAAGATCCTCTGGGACTATGGTATCAGAACGGACAGGGTGATACGTGCAAACAGACCAGACGTGACGTTGATTGACAAAGACAAGAAGAAAGTATCACTCATTGATGTCGCAATACCATGGGACACCAGAGTTGAAGAGAAAGAGAGGGAAAAATGGATAAGTATCAAGATCTGAAAATAGAAATAAGAAGGATATGGGATATGCCAGTGGAAATTGTACCCATAATCATAGGAGCACTAGGCACGATCCCAAGATCACTGAAAAGGAATCTAGAAAAACTAGAGGCTGAAGTAGCTCCAGGACTCATGCAGAAGAGTGTGATCCTCGAAACGGCGCACATAGTAAGAAAAGTGATGGACTCCTAAGGAGGCAGGATGCAACCCGGAACCCCACACTATAAATACCACCCAGTCGAATTGGAGGACTGTCATAGAGCAAAAAAAAAATAATAATAATAATAATTCGGGATAAACCGGGAGGCTTTTTATTTAACGACCTTTATCGTACAACACGGCAATTAGAGGGATTCTGAGTTAACAGCTTGTGATTAGCACTGATTCCGGGCGATACTTCTTTTATTATATAGAAATAGAACAATACTGGATAATGTGAAATTCAACGCCACAGAGAATGAAAATTTTTATTTTACACAAGTCTTATGGTCTATATTCACGCAACATTTGGTAACAGCACATTCAAAATCCCATAAAGAAAGGTGTCAAAACTATACTATAAAAAAATGAAATCGCATAATCACCAAATACAGAACATGACTGAGGTAATATAAACATAAAAACTGATACAGCAACAACAAAGAATACATCCCCTCTTCCTCTTTAAAGAGATTAACACCTGGAATTGCAATAAAATAATGCGTAGCGATATGATACGTTAAAATTAAGAAACAAATTGGATAACGGCAATTGTTGGTCATAAAGGCAGTTTTATACGTTCGTTACAGACCGTAATAATTACATTCGTTAATTACGAACAGCGATAAATAAATGCATTTAGTAGAAACGGTAAGCTGTAACCCTTGTTACTCCTTTAAGCAATGATAACAATTGCAGCGATGGAATTACTGGTGATGTCTATATATGTACATTAAACTTTGCAATAAACTAAAGTTACTATTTACCATGGAAGGTTCAACAGCTAATGACTGCATCAGTATAGAAGCCGTTATTGTAAATGGTATATAAGTTTATACAAAGTTCTTATGATTAATAGGCGGTCATTATAAATTTTTTTTATCATGAATATGCAGTCATTATAATAATGTTTATCGTGCATGCAGTCATTATGATAATGTTTATCGTGCATGCAGTCATTGTAATCATTTTTAGCATGAATATGAAGTCATTATAATCATTTTTATCATGAATATGCAGTCATTATCATCTGATTATGAGATGTGATGTAACTGTATTACACAATTCCCAAATGATTCCAGATTGTTTGAGGAATGTCGTAATTGATTACTGAATTCGGACAGTTTAATATTTCATTTTGCAGTGTGTAATCCTTATATCAACTATTTTGTCTTGTGATATATTATTTTCCTATACATGTATGTATGCATGTATGTATGCATCTATGTATAATTTTTAAGTGCTCACATCATTTCCTTATAAAGCTGCAAGCATAATAGCTTCCAAGACTATTTTGTTCGGTAATTGTGACTAAATATGCACTCGAATTAAAATACGCGCGAACACCAATATTCCCCGACTCATTCAGCCTTACGCACGTTCCAATGTTTGTTGCCGAATCACACACAAACCTCACAAACACCCAAATAGAAATTCGGCGGCAAGAAAACCCGCACCAGTGACCAAATAACACAAGAAACCTGGAGACTCTGGAATTAAACATACCTTAGTTTACGTTTGGGCAACAAAGGTCAGGTCAGAATTATACTGAGTCTGTTGCTCGCTTTCTACAAAGTCCGTGAATTTCCTCTCAACCCGTTCCTATACGGTGGCACTGCAATGATTAAACTTGCAATTTTTAGAAATATATTTCTTAGGAAATCGCCTTTTTGTTTAAGATCTGATATGGTTTATTTCACGGACAAAATTCTGGTTTATTTAAAGAAGGGTTTCTTTTTTTTTATTGCCTGACAACTTTTACTTTTCAGAAAACTTTACTAAAAAAGAAAAAAAATCAAAAGTACTGAAAAAAATTCTAAAGTATTAAAAAAACTCTGAAGTACTAAACAAATTCTGAAATACAAAAAAAAATTCTGAAGTACTAGAAAAATTTCTACAGTACTAAAAAACAATTCTAAAGTACAAAAAAACAAAGTTCCAAAGTACCAGAACACTATCTTTTGGAACACCATGCTGATAGGTCTAGGCCTACATTAGGTTAGAACGCAATCAAATGCTTAAATAAACAGTTCCGAAATCTAATAGGCCTACGACGCATAAAGCAGAAATGTATCGCGCAGGGAAAAGTAAACCACCCACCAAAAACATTTAATCGATGGTGCTTCACTATACTGTGACAGGAAATAATGAGTAAAAAGCCACAATAATGTATGAGACTATTTTTTTAATACACAAAAAAGGGTTAAAAAGGCGGGGGATGGGAAGGGGGAGCTTTGGACTTCAGCCAACTGATTAGCACCGTTGCTGAAACTGCTTTTTTAAAACTTTTTTTTGTATTTTGGAAAAAAATACAAAACACGCAATCTTCCTCCCAGCAGGATGAAGAACCCGAGGTCACGGAGTAGAGAGGAAGAAGAAGGAAAGACGGTAATGGTAACTGAGAAAGAAAAGATTAAAAAAAGATGAGGACCTTGAGTGAGTGGAAGGAGAGAAGACGGACAGTGGTGGAGCTTTCGATAAATGACAGAAAACACACCTCCATCTGCCATTTATATTTCGCTGTTGATTTTCGAGTCGAGATACAGATGCTTCGAGGCGTATTTGGAGGAGGAGTGGGGGAGGGAAAGATTAAAGTCGAGAGGAGGAGAAGGAGGAAACGCGACCTCGGTATCCTGTCCTGATTTTCTCCTATTGTTCTCGAAACACACACAAAAAAGAATAAATAAAAAAACGCCTGGGTGGGACGACATTGTCA
>NC_061098.1:29279379-29294379 GCF_015104395.2 Macrobrachium nipponense | reverse complement strand
TTCCTGGAAAAAAAATTTGAACTAATTTGTAAGAAACTTTCGTCTTTAAAGTATCCTGACCATATAATTGAGAAAGTAACTCACAAAGCAAACGTAATTTTCTACCGACCCCCTCAAAACAAGACCAAAGAGACAACCAACAATAAAATAAAAATTCCTCACCTGGACATCATTAAGACAGTGACTCAGACCCTCGGAAAATCTAACCCTTTTATATTAACTTACCCAAACACCTTAGCCAAATCCCAGATTAACGTCCAACAAAAGACATTCCCTAAGGATACAGGGGTTTATGAAATCCCATGCCAGGACTGTGACCAATCTTCATCGGATTTACGGGAAAATCATTCCCCAGAGATTAATACAACACAAACGGTCAATTAAGTATGGACAACAGAACTAGGCTATTTTCAACCATATAGATGAACATAACCATAGAATAAACTGGAATTTGTCACCTATAAGTTATAGCAGCAACTGCCGGTACAAGAGTCAAATGATGGAATCGGCCTTAATAAAAAGGAGGGGCACGTAATGAACATTTCAAAAGGAGCATGGGTTTCAGATGTGATCGACAAGGTTTTCATTCAACCAACGCTTAAGAAGATTAAAGGAAGATTATCAGCGGGGGTGACCTAAATTGGCTTACCTATGGATGGATCTCTTGGTATAAATACCACCTTTTCTATAAACTTTTCTCATTCATATACCTGAAAAGAGGGACACCACTCTCTGAAATATAGTACTTTTCTCTCTATATGTTGGTGTTTTTATGGGCTCCTTTTCTATATATATATATATATATATATATATATATATATATATATATATATATATATATATATATTATATATATATATTATATATATATATATATATGATAAATATATATATATATATATATATATATATATATATATCTATATATATATATATATATATATATATATATATATTATATATATATATATATATATATATATATTATATATAAAGATAAAGCTACCTCCTCCAGAGAGGAATTAAGAGGTGGGCCAAACATGTGGCTGCGCGGCCTGAGAAGGAAAACAAACGGAGACCAGTGCTCTTTTCCCCAAACCAAGTTTTTTTTTCTTCTTTCGCTACGTGAAATATTATCATTTCGCATCTTTGGTGGCGTGGGGTGGGCGGTGGGGAGGGCAAAACCTCTAAAATGCCTTCACGTAACCAGCGCCCGGGAGAGCCTGGTCTATCGTCAGCGTTCAATTCGACAGGAAGTGTAGTTTTTAATGGATGATTCTATTTCCTTATCTATTTTATCGTATTTTATTATTGTATAACCAGATTTTATTTATTGTACTTCCCGTCCCGTTAATCCATAAAGTAATGGGTGTTACCCTTCACGCGTGTTCATTTTTTCTAGCATATGTATTTATGTGAGTAAAGATATTACCCTTCTAGGTAAGGATATTCCTCTTAGTCAAGAAATTTGAGCGAATAATACTCATTTCCTGACATATGTCAGGCTTTGAAATTTGTTAAAATGATTTAATACAGGACCTAATACACACACACACACACACACACACACACACACACACATATATATATATATATATATATATATATATATATATATACATATACATATACATAGAGAGAGAGAGAGAGACAGACAGATAGGCAGACAGACAGACAGACAGACAAAGTTCCGAAAACTTATGAGACCACATTAATCCAATTTCAACATAAATACCAGAATCCTCTTGTTCCACTGATCCAGTACACTACTACATCACAATCATTCCTACGTTGAACGTTCAATTCCAACGCCATTCTGGAATAGGAATGAAAAAAAACTGGAATCGACAGAAGTGGTTCATTAACATAACACGATTCCAGAGAGAAGGAATGAGCTGTGATTATGTTAATTCTCTTTGCATTCATTATGCAAATAAATAAAATAAATAAAAATCACACGAGCGGCGTAATACCTATGGCTTCATTAATGTTATTAAGGTTCCCGCATTACAGTGTAATGAAGTTAACGGACTATATAGAGCTGTACGAAACTTCATATCGTTTTTTTCTCTTACATTTCGAAAAATTATTTACGGTGAAGCGGAAGGTAATTTTGATAAATATGGATATTACTCTTTTTGGGAAATTTTTTTTCAGCTGTGTTTAATTTGACTCGCAAGTAATGAATAATAATAATAATAATAATAATAATAATAATAATAATAATAATAATAATAATAATAATAATAATAATAATAATAATAATAATAATAATAATAATAATAATGGAAAGTAAATCCACAATAATATGTCTGATCTTGTTATTTAAAATACAAAGCAGAAAGCTTTCGAAGACCTGCACGGTCCTCCTTGTCAATCTGAATTGACAAGGAGGACCGTGCAGGTCTTCGAAAGCTTTCTGCTTTGTATTTTAAATAACAAGATCAGACATATTATTGTGGATTTACTTTTCCATTTTATTTTATTAACTCATGCGATTATGAGGTTTCTTTGAATAATAATAATAATAATAATAATAATAATAATATAATAATAATAATAATAATAATAATAATAATAATAATAATAATAATAATAATAATAATAATAATAATAATAATAATTCTATTTTTAGGGAATTTTTTTCAGCTGTGTTTAATTTGACTCGCAAGTAATGAATAACTCGATAATAATAATAATAATAATAATAATAATAATAATAATAATAATAATAATAATAATAATAATAATAATAATAATAATAATAATAATAATAAAATAACTACAGTAACTACAGGCCTATCACCTGCCTACCAATAATGTGGAAGTTACTAACAGGTATCATCAGTGAAGGCTATACAATTACCTAGAGGAGACAAATACCATCCCCCACCAACAGAAAGGCTGCAGAAGGAAGTGTAGGGGCACAAAAGACCAGCTCCTGATAGACAAATTGGTAATGAAGAACAGTAGGAGAAGGAAAACCAACCTAAGCATGGCATGGATAGACTATAAGAAAGCCTTCGACATGATACCACACACTTGGCTAATAGAATGCCTGAAAATATATGGGGTAGAGGAAAATACCATCAGCTTCCTCAAAAATACAATGCGCAACTGGAATACAATACCTACAAGCTCTGGAACAAGACTAGCAGAGGTTAATATCAGGAGAGGAATCTTCCAGGGCGACTCACTGTCCCCACTACTCTTCGTAGTAGCCATGATTCCCATGACAAAAGTACTACAGAAGATGGATGCCGGGTACTAACTCAAGAAAAGAGGCAACAGAATCAACCATCTGATGTTCATGGACGACATCAAGCTGTATGGTAAGAGCATCAAGGAAATAGATACCCTAATCCAGACTGTAAGGATTGTATCTGGGGACATCAGGATGGAGTTTGGAATAGAAAAATCCGCCTTTGTCAACAACAAAAAGGCAAAGTAAAGAGAACTGAAGGGATAAAGCCACCAGATGGGAGCAACATCAAACACATAGATGAGACTGGATACAAATACCTGGGAATAATGGAAGGAGGGGATATAAAACACCAAGATATGAAGGACACGATCAGGAAAGAATATATGCAGAGACTCAAGGCGATACTCAAGTCAAAACTCAACGCCGGAAATATGATAAAAGCCATAAACACATGGGCAGTGCCAGTAATCAGTTACAGCGCAGAATAGTGGAATGGACGAAGGCAGAACTCCGCACCATAGATCAGAAAACCAGGAAACATATGACAATACACAAAGCACTACATCCAAGAGCAAATACGGACAGACTATACATAACACGAAAGGAGGAGGGAGAGGACTACTAAGTATAGAGGACTGCGTCAACATCGAGAACAGAGAACTGGGGCAATATCTGAAAACCAGTGAAGACGAGTGGCTAAAGAGTGCATGGGAAGAAGGACTAATAAAGTAGACGAAGACCCAGAATATACAGAGACAGGAGAATGACAGACAGAACAGAGGAATGGCACAACAAACCAATGCACGGACAATACATGAGACAGACTAAAGAACTAGCCAGCGACGACACATGGCAATGGCTACAGAGGGGAGAGCTAAAGAAGGAAACTGAAGAAATGATAACAGCGGCACAAGATCAGGCCCTAAGAACCAGATATGTTCAAAGAACGATAGACGGAAATAACATCTCTCCCATATGTAGGAAGTACAATACGAAAAATGAAACCATGAACCACATAGCAAGCGAATGCCCGGCACTTGCACAGAACCAGTACAAAAGAGGCATGATTCAGTGGCAAAAGCCCTCCACTGGAGCCTGTGCAAGAAACATCAGCTACCTTGCAGTAATAAGTGGTACGAGCACCAACCTGAGGGAGTGATAGAACGATCAGGCAAAGATCCTCTGGGACTATGGTATCAGAACGGATAGGGTGATACGTGCAAATAGACCAGACGTGACGTTGATTGACAAAGTCAAGAAGAAAGTATCACTCATTGATGTCGCAATACCATGGGACACCAGATTTGAAGAGAAGAGAGGGAAAAAATGGATAAGTATCAAGATCTGAAAATAGAAATAAGAAGGATATGGGATATGCCAGTGTAAATCGTACCCATAATCATAGGAGCACTAGGCACGATCCCAAGATCCCTGAAAAGGATCTAGAAAAGCTAGACGCTGAAGTAGCTCCAGGGACTCATGCAGAAGAGTGTGATCCTCGAACGGCGCATAGTAGAAAAATGATGGACTCCAAAGGGGAGGCAGGATGCAACTCGGAACCCCACACTATAAACCACCTAGTCGAATTGGAGGACTGTGATAGAGCAAAAAAATAATAATAATAATAATAATAATAATAATAATAATAATAATATAATAATAATAATAATAATAATAATAATAATAATAATAATAATAATAATAATAATAATAATAATAATGAGAAATTTAGAAACCGAATCCGCAAAATAAAAAAAACGAGCTTGTAGTGGAGATCAAAAAAAAGAAAAAAAAAAGAAAAAATAGAAATTTGAACAAAACAATTGAACTTGATTCCTAATAGAAGTCGAAATAAACAAACTTGTTCTAAAAGGTGACCCCCTTCGGTCCAACTTTTGATCTTCGACGAGTTCGGAGAGAAAAGGTGTGTGTGGATTTAGGGGAAAGTAATAGATCGGCCTTCGTTGCATTTTATTTCTGCAGATTTGGAACCCTATTTTTTTTTCATTCGAGAGAGAGAGAGAGAGAGAGAGAGAGAGAGAGAGAGACAGACAGACAGACAGACAGAGACAGAGAGATGTCAATCTATGAGATCTTAGATCAGAGAATTCCTGTATATATAATATATATATATATTATATATATATATAGATATATATATATATATATATATATATATAAAATAAATTAATATATATATAAAATATATATATATATATATATATAAAAAAAGAGAGAGATAGAGAGAGAGAGAGAGAGAGAGAGATGAGAGAGAGAGAGAGAGAGTTAAGACGACAACGTCAACATCTAGGATATAACCTAAAAAAAACATAAAAAAAATTTAATGTAAATATTTTTCACCTAGTGAGACGAGAGAGAGAGAGAGAGAGGAGAGAGAGAGAGAGAGAGAGAGGAGAGAGAATGCAAAACTCGCTGAGCGATATTCAAATTGTCAAACGTAAGCGAATATTTTGCAAGCCGCTACCAATTCCATTTCGCCTATCCGTATTTCATTCATTTACACTATCCGAAATGCATATATATCCACGACGCCCTGTTTTCCTGTTCGGCAAAGACTCAGAGAGAGAGAGAGAGAGAGAGAGAGAGAGAGAGAGAGAGAGAGAGAGAGAGAGAGAGAGGTCGGGGACTGCTGTTATAAATGGCAGAGCATTCTGAACACAGCAAAATAAATATTAATAAGTGTATATTGTTATGAACATTTCTCACAACTATTTTTAAAGTATAAGTGGCAAGAACAGGTTCTTTTCTCTTTACGATCAGTGCCACAAAGGTTAGAATTTAAAGCCAAGGGGCAAGATCTCCAGACAGTGAAAACACCAAATAACACTCAAAGAGGATAAACGAAAATCTAAACCAAAACTTTAGTATTTATTATAAATAAATCTTAAATTAAACCCACATGAAAAAAAAAACTGATTAGGGTTTACAAAATATTTTACCTAAAAATATACTCATTCACACGATAGAACAAGAGACAGTGATTAGGAGGAGGAAGGAAAACAGCCTATTTCTAGAAAGCCCTGAAAATATTCTTTTGGAGAAGATAATGAAAGAGGGAAAGAACCTTAATCCTAGATCATACAATACTCAAAATTATTGTTACATACATAATTACAAATAACTCAACACGGATCAATCGATCAACATCATAGGTGGTTACAAGCAGGCACTATACGGGCGATATCACAATTACTGAATACAGACACGGCTGTCTATCAACGCTCCGGAATCACGAAGGGGGTCTGCAGCCGAAGGATACACTGACCCGCGTCAGTAACGCCAATAAAGAAGATATTCAGTTTATATCCTTACCAGCTAGCTGAACAGATTCAAGCCTTTTCACGACTCCGGAGGTTTCAGGACGAAAACAGGACAAAGGACAAGACAAGATGCATTCCCAAGGGCAGCAGGCAGGTCCAGAGATGCAGATACGTAGATATAGTATCGAAAGGGCGCCCGAACAGAGCACAGGAGGCGTTTCTCAAACAAGGCTGCAGCTTCCACAGCGACTTTAGTAATTAGGAGGCGGAACACCGTCAACGCCCTCCGTAATACAGTGAAAAGAGAGGGGGTCCTCAAACGTAGCAAGGCCAAGAGGATCTCAAAATTTTCAAAACGTCCTGCAGGATCAGGTCAGGAAACCTCCAAGATAAGGAGCCGAAAGCATACTCCTTTTCATCCTCAGCCAACGGTCCCCACCAAAAGTGAGGCAACGACCCGCAAATCACCAAACAAGCATCCGGCCGAATAAATACATGAAAAGAGAAAAAAAACAACTCTCAATGGGCGAGGTACCACTTAAATAATAAACAACCTTCGGTGGGAGCGAGAAAAACACCTTAACCAGTCTTTTTTTGTGGCAATAAACAAATTAAATTGAAAGTAACTGAATGAAATTACTTTAGGCCACGAATGAAAATTAAGCATATTATTACAGTCTCCCCACCAAAAGGAAAAAAAATAATTTATTATTTTTTTTTTTAAAAAAAAAAATGAAAGAACTTAATTTTCAAAAACAAGCGTTAACAAAATAATCTATTTGAATTAAAATAAAAACTTTATATATAAAGTTCACTACTCTAACAAACAGAGTAAAAGCAGTGTATATTGGACCTGAAAAATAAGAAAATTCGTTAATATTGAACCATTCTTGAAACGTTAACTACTTCTAAACAAATTAAACCTTCTCGAATGCTCTCGATAAAGTATCGGGGACAACATTACTTTTGCCAGAGATGTGTTGGATATTAAGGTTATACTCCTGCAGGATAAGACTCCAACGTAAGATGCGCTGATTCTTGTTCTTGAACTTATTTATGAAAATAAGCGGATTGTGATCCGTTAACACAATTACTTGAGCCGGAGAGGACAACAGGTATACTTCAAAGTGGAGGAGGGCTTTTACTAAACACAACGCTTCCTTCTCCACGGTCGAATACCTCCTCTCTGCTGGTAACAACTTCTTAGAGAAGTACGCCACAGGATGAGTCGTTCCATCGGGAAGTCTTTGAAGAAGAACAGCACCTAATCCTACATCACTGGCATCCTTGTCGCTAAACAAAAAGGGAGAGAAAAGTCCGGGGAACGTATAATGGAAAAGTTTATTAAAGAAGCTTTCAATTTTTCAAACGATTCCTGACACTGGTCATCCCAAATAAATTTTACATCTTTCTTCAAAAGATTAGTTAATGGATGAGCAATATCGGTAAAAAGTTTTTCCACAAACTTGCGGTAGTAACCTACCATGCCCAGAAAAAGTCTTACACCTCTCCTATTTTGAGGTGCAGGAAAGTTTGAAATAGCCTCCACATTCGCTTTCTTAGGAGCGACTTTACCCAGGCCTATCTCGTGCCCAAGATAAACTACCTTGGCCTGAGCAAAATCACTCTTCCTTAAATTAACTACCAAACCAGCCTTTCTTAGAACTTCAAATAGAGCTCTAATTCTCTTTAGATGTGTCTCCCAATCGTCGCTATAAATGATTAAGTCATCAATGTATACTACACATCCTTCTAAATCACAAGTGATGTAATTCATGAGTCTTTGAAAGGTGGCGGCTGCATTTTTCATACCGAATGGCATAACCTTGCATTCATACAGCCCGTCACCTGTCACAAATGCAGAAATTTTCCTTGCCCTGGGTGAAAGACCGACCTGCCAGTAGCCTTTCAACAAATCAAATTTGCTAATATATTTAGCAGATCCCACACGGTCGATACAATCTTCCACCCGAGGCAAAGGGAAGGAGTCTGTCTTCGTAATAGAGTTAACCTTGCGATAATCAAAGCAGAGTCTATGGTCGCCACCGCCTTTTTAAACCAGACTACCGGAGAGCTCCAGGGGCTACAACTGGGCTCTACGAGATCGTGGTCCAGCATATACTTCACTTCGTCTTTAACGATGTCCCTTTTGATGGGGTTTAACCTATACGGACTTTGTTTAATAGGTCGTGCCTCCCCTACATCACATCGTGTTCTAAAATATTAGTGCGTCCTGGTGAATCCTGAAATAAATCTTTATAATCATTAATTAACATTGTTAAAGACGTTACTTTGTCCTTATCCAGGTGCTGAAATTTAACATCAAGGTTATTGAGAATACTCGAATTATTAGACAGACCATCGGGTCCCACAGATAATTTAATGTCTACCATAGGATCTACTTCTACCTCTACCAGTGACACTGGTTCTACGTCTACCTCTACTTCTCTACTGACAAAAGGCTTTAACATATTTATGTGACAAATTTGGGTTTTTCGACGTCTTTCAGGAGTCTCAATCAGGTAATTAACATTATTTAATTTCTTGAGTACCTTCCACGGACCTGAGAATTTTGCCTTGAGTGGATTTCCAGGCATGGGAAGCAATACCAAGACTTTGTCTCCTGGATCAAAATGTCTCATTTGGGTTCCAACATCATAATTTGTTTTCATAGTAGCTTGAGCCTTTGTTAAATTTTCCCGGGCAAAGGTCCAAGCTCTACGCAATTTCTCCTGTAAATTAGATACATAATCCAAAACATTCATTTCCGGGGTTTCTCCCTCCCAGTGCTCTCTAACAAAACATCCAATGGACCACGACACAATGTCCAAATATGAGCTGAAAGGGAGAGAAACCCAAAGTCTCATTAGGGGTTGACCTGATTGCAAATAAAGCATAAGGGATTTCTTTATCCCATTCACAACCTGTTTCCAAACAAATTTTTTTAAGACAGATTTCAGGGTTTGGTGGAATCTCTCCACTTGGCCCTGACTTTCAGGGTGATAAGGGAGGAAGTAACATGATCAATCCCTAACTCATTCATTTTTCGCTTAAAGTACCTACTTGTAAAGTTCGTACCACAGTCACTTTGAATAGTCTTTGGAATACCAAACCTTGTAAAGAAGCCAACCAGCGCCTCGACAATTTTCTCCCCTCTAATACTCCGCAGCGGGACCGCCTCAGGGAAACGTGACATCCTATCAACCATTGTCAAAATATATTCATGTCCCCCGCGCGTCCTCGGTAAAGGACCAACAACATCAATAATCACTTCCCTGAAAGGTTCCCCCACTGACGGAATAGGAATTAAAGGAGCTTTTGGAATTTTCTGATTCGGCTTCCCCACGAGTTGACAAACCTTGCAAGATAATACATGTCGCTTTACATCACGACGCATTCCAGGGCCAGAAAAAAATGTTTCAGCGAGTTTCTGAAAAGTTTTCCTGACCCCGAAATGCCCTGAAAGGTTATTCTCATGAGATAAAAATAATAACTTAGAACGGTATCGTTCTGGAATTACCAATTGTCTTAAAACCTCAACCTGGTCAGCAGGCGCATTAACTGACCTACTGACTCTATACACCAACCTTCTTGTTTAAGAAAAACAGGTTTTGATAAATCATCAACATCAAAATCATCAAAATTAGAAAACTCATTTGCTTGGGCTTCTTTTAAAGCCTCGACATCCCATTCAATATCATTAAACAAAATATCTTTACTACTACTACTACTACTACTACTACTCGTCACTGTGTCAGTCGCCTGTCCATTCATTTCATCAAAGTCTAAATTAACATTATCGAGATCAATCTCTCGAGCACGAGAACGAGTAATAACAGAGGTAGGTTCCCACAGAGAAACATCAAAACAACACGCATCATCCTCTATCTCCGTAACAGTCAAAATTGGGAAATAATTTGCCTCGTCATGTAACACCAAATCATTGGCAAATAACATGTCAATACCGGGAACAGGTAAACTGTCGACCACTGCTAGTTTTACCGTACCCTCGTAATACTCAGTTTTCTAGATACATCGGATTTGGCCGAGAGGATAAGAAGCAATCGTGTTAGGAAATCCACCCAGAATTACAAAATCATTATTTGAAAATTCAAAGCCATTAGGTACAGACGTTTTTAAAATTAAAGATTGACCTGCACCAGTGTCACGAAGAATCTTAACACTACGTCCTATTCGTTTGTCAACATCAGTGAAAATAGTCCCATTCGATATGTATTTAGCAAATTTTAGTCACTTGTTTCCATGTGATACCTCTTTCTTTGGAGATGTCTCCGCAGAAACAACATTAACGTGTTCCGTATTACTTTCTAGGTAATTTTTCCTAGCAAAGCAATTCGCTTTTATATGACCCTTCCTATTACACCAATAACAACTTAACCCAGACTCGTGAGATTCTCTGCGTCCACTACCACCACCAGACATACTACTATTCACGTAACTACGTGATACTACACTACCGTTTTTACTACTATCTACATTACGGTTCACACTTGCATTTTTATCAAAATCAGTAGACCTTTTCTGATATGGTTTTCCCTGCCAACTACTTCCATTACGAGGAGAGAATCTTTTTAGACATATCTTTCCTTACCGGGTCTTGTCTATGTGCAAGGGAGTACTCATCAGAGGCAATTGCCACCTCCTGTAAAGAATCAATCTTTAACTCCTCCAAATGAATCTTTAGCTCCCTTGACACAGACCTCTTAAATTCTTCGGTCAAAATTAACTCCCTAAACTTTTCAAACGAGTCAACCTCCTTAGACTTTAACCAGTCGTCCATGAACTGTTCTTTCTTTCGGGCGAATTCCACGAAAGTCACATCCGGACTCTTTTAAAAAAGTTCCTAAACTTTTGTCTGTATGCCTCCGGAACGAGATCGTAAGCTTTCAGGATTATCGCTTTCACAGAGTCATAATCAGATGACAATCCCTCGTTAAGTGTATTGTACACACGCTGCGACTTACCTTTTAAGCGACACTGGATCAAAGTGGTCCACATGTCCCGAGGCCAATTCAACTTCTTAGCAATTCTTTCAAAAGAAATGAAGAATTCGGAAACGTCTTCTTCATTAAATTGGGGAACAAGTTTAAGGGCGCTTAATAGGTTAAATCTATCATTATCACTACGATAATTACCATTATCGGCCGACATCTGCAATTTTAACAATTGGATTTCATGATCCCTTTCCTTCGCCCTTTCTTCAGCCTGTAGCTGAAGTGCTTAAAATAAAATCCACTCTTTAATCCTGGATTGCTCCTTCAAAATATCCAATTTCAGTTGGCTTACCTGACCATCATTTATATCATTTCCACTGCCTGTTACCCCATTTTTATTACTAACATTGTCTTCTTCCTCAACATCTCTGGCACCTACCACCTTATTTTCACCATTTTTATTACTGTTCCCTATTTCCTCATCACTGATGATACCTAAGGTTTCTTTAAACAACTTACCAGCTTTCATTACCTCAAATAAGAGCGGACCTTTCCTAACTTCTGAAGACACACTCAAACCTAGAAATTCACCCAATATCCATAACTGATCTCGTTTTAGATCAAAGAGATTCCTCTCCCAATCAGGGTCTGCCAAAAACTGGGCAGCAGCGTTCTCTTCCTCATCAAAATAATGCATAATTATATACTATGTGGGGTGGAACTGAAAATAATCTACCTAAGCCCATCCACTGACCTAAACACCTCTTTGAATGCACTCGTGAATTACACTGTCGGATGATCCTGGCTAAAGGTCGCCAAATATGTTATGAACATTTCTCACAACTATTTTTAAAGTATAAGTGGCAAGAACAGGTTCTTTTCTCTTTACGATCAGTGCCACAAAGGTTAGAATTTAAAGCCAAGGGGCAAGATCTCCAGACAGTGAAAAACACCAAATAACACTCAAAGAGGATAAACGAAAATCTAAACCAAAACTTTAGTATTTATTTATAAATCAATCTTAATTAAACCCACATGAAAAAAAAAACTGATTAGGGTTTACAAAAATATTTTACCTAAAAATATACTCATTCACACGATAGAACAAGAGACAGTGATTAGGAGGAGGAAGGAAAACAGCCTATTTCTAGAAAGCCCTGAAAATATTCTTTTGGAGAAGATAATGAAAGAGGGAAAGAACCTTAATCCTAGATCATACAATTACTCAAAATTATTTACATACATAATTACAAATAACTCAACACGGATCACTCGATCTAACATCATAGGTGGTTACAAGCAGGCACTATACGGGCGATATCACCATTACTGAATACAGACACGGCTGTCTATCAACGCTCCGGAATCACGAAGGGGGTCTGCAGCCGAAGGATACACTGACCCGCGTCAGTAACGCCAATAAAGAAGATATTCAAGGTTTATATCCTTACCAGATAGCTGAACAGATTCAAGCCTTTTCACGACTCCGGAGGTTTCAGGACGAAAACAGGACAAAGGACAAGACAAGATGCATTCCCAAGGGCAGCAGGCAGGTCCAGAGATGCAGATACGTAGATATAGTATCGAAAGGGCGCCCGAACAGAGCACAGGAGACGTTTCTCAAACAAGGCTGCAGCTTCCACAGCGACTTTAGTAATTAGGAGGCGGAACACCGTCAACGCCCTCCGTAATACAGGTGAAAAGAGGGGGTCCTCAAACGTAGCAAGGCCAAGAGGATCTCAAAATTTTCAAAACGTCCTGCAAGGATCAGGTCAGGAAACCTCCAAGATAAGGAGCTGAAAGCTACTCTTTTCATCCTCAGCCAACGGTCCCCACCAAAAGTGAGGCAACGACCCGCAAATCACCAAACAAGCATCCGGCCGAATAAATACATGAAAAGAGAAAAAAAACAACTCTCATGGGCGAGGTACCACTTAAATAATAACAACCTTCGGTGGGAGCGAGAAAAACCTTAACCAGTCTTTTTTTTGTGGCAATAAACAAATTAAATTGAAAGTAACTGAATGAAATTTACTTTACAGGCCACGAATGAAAATTAAGCATATTATTACAATATATATATATATATATATATATATATATATATATATATATATATATATATATATATATATATATATATATACAGGTACAAGATGGAGAAAGAAAGAACTTGCTTTACAATCACCAGATCTAAATATAAAAAAACCTAATTCTGCAGAAAAACAATTCACAAAAAAACACTGTAGCTTTAAAATAGAATTCATTAGTCAACCTTATACTGTAGTACTGAGGCACAAATAAAATACTATTGCGGAAAAACACTTTAAAAAAATGTAGAATGATATACAGCATTCTTTGGCATCTACACAACAGGAGAATATTAAGCCTAAATTTCCCCCCTGGTTGAACGAAGCCTCTGCAGGAAGGCCCCAACTGTCTCGCCAAAGGACACAAGGCCTTTCAAATGCCTCCACAGTCGGCGCCCGCGAAGCCAGAGAGAGGCATCCAATCAAACCCAAGCAACCAAACGGGTTGTGCAATATCGTCTCAGAGTGGCCATTGTGATTATGAGCTACATCGACGCTCTCGCTGAAGCTATATAGCGAGAGAGATGCGAATGTTCGATTAATAAAGGTCATATCGCATGAATTACATTCGTGTTAACGATGACACACTTGGAATCAATGCATTCAACACTTGTTTATGGAAACAACGGATTCAGCCAAACGTGTTTATATCCGGTTTCTGGCGTATGCATAAATGAATGGGGATACAAAACACATCGGTGAAGAATTGCAAACTGTCATACGACAAAAGGAAATACTAAACGATTCTTTTAACCATTACAGATGTCATTCTCCATTGGTGTCTACTATCCGATATACAGACTAGCCCCTACAATGTTCAGATCTGCCAAGAGAGCGTTATAATACGTTCAGGTCTGTCCTACATATATATAGTTAATTAGATTCAGATGGCTCCTACAACCAATCAGTCTATCTCTTATGACTCCTGGGGCTACCGGTCTATTTCCATGGCTATTGGCCATCCTGATCTATCACCATCATTCTTGGCCATCCTGGTCTAACCCCATGGCTCTTAGTCCTCCTGGTCTATCTCCATGGCTCTTGGTTATCTTGGTCTATCTCCATGGCTCATGGCCATCCTGGTCTATCGCTAGACCTATGTTATTCTCAATATCCTTTTACTAGGTCTACTGGATTCTTGAAGACTTGATTTATCAGCTAAAGTGGAGTTTTTAATATACAAGTTGATGGCTAGAGAATGATACAAGATATATATTATACATATCTTGCTAATCAACGCCAAACTCCTTTTGTTATCTTCGCAAAACCACTAAAAACTTTCCAAGAGAGTTCCAGTTTCTCGTGTAAAATTCCAAGAAGAAGAAGACGCATCATTATCAAGGTTTCACATCTTTGTTCCGTAAAACGGGGTTCACCGGAACCACTTTTCCTCTTCGTGGGCATACGTGGGCGGGCGTGCAGTTGGTTTCATCAAAACATTTCATCTTTTTTTTTTTTTTTATCTTAAT
>NC_061098.1:29266879-29276879 GCF_015104395.2 Macrobrachium nipponense | reverse complement strand
TCTCGAGGCTCTGATTTCCCGACATTATTGCTTCATTGAAGTCCTTCCCCGTCCTTAATTACGTTCACGATTTCGAAACCTTAATGCGAATTCGTTATCGAACTTACTGCGTTATCGAGCTTAGTACTACACACATAAATCTCGGTTACCCGGGACGTGTGACTCCGTTCAGGGTGAACGTTATTCCCACTTGCACTAAAGCTTAATTTCCCTTGCGGTTTTATTCCTTTCTGGCGCTATAATTCAAGCAGCGTCTCCTCAACACAGTTCATTTTAATTATTATGTTTTCTCGTTTGTTTGCTGGATACCAGGAGGCTTCTTAATTTGTTGGTTATTTCAGCATAGACAAATGATCTATCCATTTCAACTGATCTAAGTACTACAGAACAGAGCTTGACGCTCAATTGAGTCTAGTGCTAAGAGTTGACAAATGAATGACCTCCTGAAGGACACTGGTGGTAATAAAGGTTGACAAACTCCCTTAATCGTTTTGCCACTACATGTTGCGACTTACCATTTCCAAACAAGGGAAAATGACAGCCACTTATCACTGAATAAAGCCCTATTTGGTCTTACACCACTATCGCCTTCAAATGCAGCTGTTTCTAGACTCAAGAAGTCAAGAGCAGAGCTTGCTACTCTCTCTCTCTCTCTCTCTCTCTCTCTCTCTCTCTCTCTCTCTCTCTCTTCTTCTTCTTTCTTCTTCTTCTTCTATGCTGCTGCTGCTGCTGCTGCTGAGTCAGCACCTTTATTTACTTGAAATGCTACGATGTTGATGCTCCTGATATTAAAAGAAGTTATGTGGGTACGTTAACGCTTTGTCTTTATTCTCATATATTCTGCGTTAATTCTTTCGAAATTCGTGTATCCACCTTAGCGGCGTGTTTAACACAAGCCCGTCGGGGATGACGGTAAAGACATAAACAAGAGACTGTCAATATCAGAAAGATAATGACGTACCCGAGGAACATCATTCTCATTCCGTGTCCAAAGCAACTTCCCAGTCTAATATCCACTGCGTTAGAGGGAGAATTGCAATGCTGAGGGATTGCATGCAATTGTTATCCCTCATAATGCTTCAGTTGCAAGCGATTTCCCCGCAGGAACCTTAGTTAGTGTTGCAATGATGAGGAGGAGGGTTGCGCAGTATGTTTCGTGTTTCATTCTTGTATTATATTTTAAGTCTTATGGGAACATTTTCTAAACAAAATAGAAAAAAGTAGAATTGCCACTGAGAAGCGACATTTAGAAAAAAAAAAAAAACTGCAATATGACAC
Source organism: Macrobrachium nipponense (assembly GCF_015104395.2). Taxonomy (NCBI): domain Eukaryota; kingdom Metazoa; phylum Arthropoda; class Malacostraca; order Decapoda; family Palaemonidae; genus Macrobrachium; species Macrobrachium nipponense. The sequence goes on along the minus strand of NC_061098.1, from coordinate 29,275,601 downwards.
TATTTGGTAGAGAAAAACTGCAATTATTATTATTTAGTGGAAAAAAACTGCATGATATTCAGTGAAAAACTGAAAGATTGCAAGATGACATTATTTAATTGAAATAAATGCAATATGCTATTATTTACTGGGATAAACTACAAGATGGCATAATTTACTTCATTCTCTAACATTCAAACAATCATGCCAAATCTTAACTCATAATTTTCCCATCATTGAACCATAACGGTAAAGCAACCCGGTTTCTCAACGTCTTTATGGATGCAGTTGCTAGCCCCACACCTCTTCGTAGACCCTACTTAATAACTAGTTACACCTGTGTGGCTACGTGAAGGCAATAGGCAACGGGTAACCAACGAACCTTGCAAACGCGAGCCAGGATAACTGCACTTTGCTAAGTTGGAAAGCAAGATATTCCAAACAGTTAACTACACACCAAGGTCTAATTTACTAGTAATTCGAAAATAAAGAGAAAGTCCCAGCACCATTACAAGTATTTATTGCTCAGAGACCGTATAACATAGATTAATGAAGTTTTTTTGTAGAATGAGATGCTCTGAATGTAAACTTGAGTAACTGTAGAACATTCTACAAAAAATTGCATTACTTTGTGTTATATGTTTTTTTGAGCAAAAGACACTTGTAATGGTACTAGGACTTTATGGACAACATCCTGTACGATGAAAAAGAAAATAATGAACTGTTACAGCTATGAAAATGCAGGAAAAACTATGCAAAACTATACGAAGATTTATTCGATTTTTATGAATTTTTGGGGCTGTCAGGCAAAATCCACTGGGGTGTTGGAGAGGTTGGACAGTAAGGTAAAAGAGATACTGAAAATAAACTTTTTAAAAGCCTGAAAAACACAGCAAGGGAAGATATTGTAGTTGGTAATTTAATAAATAAAAAAGTTCCAAACTTCACTAAAAAAAAATACAGTGTCCATAAAGTCCCAGTAACATTACAAGTATTTATTGCCCAGAATGGTACTGGGACTTTATGGACACCATGTAATAAAAAAACTTGAGAATAGACATTTTAGCAGCCTAAGGAGAAGTTAATTGGCAAAACAAATGTATCTCTAGGCTAAGAATAATTAAAAATAAAGATGCTTTATATATGGCAAAATAAATAAAAAATAAAATAAGATTTTAAAAAACCCAAAGCTTCACTAAAAATAATATAAAAACTTGAAAATAAACTTTTTAGCTGACTGAGGAGAAATTAATTGCCAAAACAAAAGTATCGCTTGGCTGAAAATAAGTAAAATAAAGATGTTTAATATTTGGCAAACAAAAAATAAATAAATAAATAAAAATAATTTAAAATTATGAAAAAAAAACGCAAAGGTGCACTAAAAATTATATAAAATCGCCTGAGGAGAGATTAATTGGCAAAACGAATGTATCTCTGTCTAAAAATAATCAAAATAAAGATGTTGCTGGTAAATGTATACCTGCAATCATGCTTCCTTTACAAGCACCAGGCCTGTAAATCTATTTTGTAGATGTAGTCACACGAACAATTACGTGAACGGTCTTTCTAAGAAATGAAAAGTACCTTTCATCCATACGTTTACATAAAAATTCCAAAATTATTTTCCCACGTTCAAAAAAGAATCTATCGGTCGAGTTGGATTTTTTTTTCTTTTTTTTATCGCCTTCGGTTTTTGTCGACGTTCCGCTACAACATTTCCTTCCTTTAATTTAGCGTGATTTCCATTCGCGTTTCCCCCAAATACAATCAAGGGTTTGATTTTTCCTTCCTATTTCCAAAAAGTCATCAGACAGTTTTTTTTTTTTTTTCTTTTCTTTTTTTTTTTAGCAAAGATTTCGTAAGCATCTATGGGACGCATTTCCCGTCCAAAGCTTTTTCTCTTCAAAATTGAATGGTGTATTTTTTTTAGAAAATGTATAACCATTAGTTTTTGTTTTCATTTTCTTTTTAATTTTATCTTTTCGAGCTGTTAATAAAATTTAAAACTTCTGTTCAGATCGACAACTAATAACCCTGTGATAAAATGGGTATGAGCTAAGTTATTTTTTTTATTTTATTTTTACTTAAATTGCCTTGAAATACTTTCCAAAATGAGGGGAAGCAGAAAAAGTTATATGAAATTATCCACAAATTTACGGGAGGTTCTTTTCATTTGATTAAGAATTGGCGAGAGAGAGAGAGAGAGAGAGAGAGAGAGAGAGAGAGAGAGAGAGAGAGAGAGAGAGATCTGACCCAGCATGTTGTCTACTTCTGCTATTCCTTGACGAATATAAAAATAAGTTTTCTTTACAATCATGGACGTCCTTGAAATTACTTCAAGAAAGTGTTTTCAATACAAGTGGGAAACTTTTCCGTTCAGTTTATTATTATTATTATTATTATTATTATTATTATTATTATTATTATTATTATTATTATTATTGTTATTATTATTCTGAAGACGAAAACCTACTCATATGGAACAAGCCCACCAAAGGGGCCACTGACTTGAAATTCTTTAAGCTTCCAAAGAATATTAAGGCTGTTCATTAGGAAGAAGTAAGAGGAGGTAAAGGGAAATACAATATTAGTTATGTTAGCAAGACGAGTAAAATCAATAATGTTAATTTAAAAAAAAAAAATCCGTAAATAATGTTCCGTAAAATAACAAATATTTGGTTAAATAATGGTTCCAAAAAAAAAAAAAAAAAGAAAATAAAGTAACCGAATTATTAATTTCACGGAAATTTTTGTTGAACGAAGAGACTCAACGTTACATCTACTGAAGTTTTGGGTTAATATGTGAGTGCATCAAACAGAATCCCCCGCCCCCCGCCCAAATAAAGAAAAGCAATCTTTTGGGGTAGCTTCCCATTTCTTTGGTGGTAGCACGGGCAACAGGTGATCTCCATGTTGAGTCAAGTCAACAAAGAAGGAATATAAGAAGTGTAAACACTTCCATGTCAGAAGTTTTGAAAATCACCATCTTTGACTTTTATAGCTAGATTTTGCTAAATATTTTTTGTTGTGTGACCTCTCTCTCTCCTCTCTCTCTCTCTCTTCTCTCTTCTCTCTCTATATATATAATATATATATATATATATATATATATATATATATATATATATATATATATATATATATATATATATATATATATATATATATATATATATATATATATATATATATATATTTATTTATATATACACACACACAACATTCGCTGCTACCACACAGGAATAATTCTTTTAACTTAAGTGTCACCAAACATCAAAATAAATTCAATGTATTCGACTGGAAATAGCATTAACACGTTTCCGATAGTCTAAAGTTTTATATACCTTAAACATACTACTGTCCTCAGATGAAACATTTAAACCCGAAGAGAACTGTCCTTGTTTGCTGATAAATAAACGGCATGACAATAACATCGTCTAAGAATACAATATCACTAACCTTTTCCTCCTAAACCGCATTTAGCAGTGAAATGACAAAACTAAAGCTACACCTCTGTTTATGGGAAGCCTACTTCAGCTTTAAATGGCTTGAGGAAAGCGACAGAACATTAAAACCGAGAGAGAGAGAGAGAGAGAGAGAGAGAGAGAGAGAGAGAAGAGAGAGAGAGAGAGCTTCTTGCTCGGATGTTTATTAGAATGAGATTTCCAAACACCAAGATTTCTTCGAACGGTCTCAACTTAATAACTCCCTTCATATCAGTATAATAACTTACGCTGCGTTGCTAATAAGTAGCCCCTAGCTTATCAATGTAATTATGAGTCACTGGATACCACACGGGCAGCCTATATAATTCAGCCCTACCCAACGCAACAACTAGTACGATTGCTAGTTTTAGCTAAAGTCTACGAGATCTAAAATTTAAAACTGGTATCACATCTATACTATATCAGCGCTCTGATAGGCCTAATTTGGACATCGTAGCAATGAAAATCTTGAAAGAAAGAGGTTCAGAAAAACGTCTTACAAGAAACTTAATCCACGATGAAAGATTAAACATTACATTTAGTACGATGATAAACTATTGCATAGGCTACATAGCCTTGTTTAATTATTAAACGGAGCCTGCAACATGGTGACGCACTCACTGAAAGTACATATTGGAGTCGAGTTGAATATGCAAAGTCTACCAAAATTAAAATGCCAACGCCCTAAACACTAAAGGGAATTCTTCATAAAACTTATTTTCGAAATACGAGAGAGCAAAAGTTTACCCAGAATGCTTAACCCCAAGACATTCCTAATCATTAAAACATAAACCTGATACAGTGAAAAGAGCTATAGGCTACTAATTTCCAACAATTCGCACGGAAAATATTAAAGTCAATGGCAGTCACATCCACTTACGCCTAGTTCCTGGGAGGCCTGTCCTCCAGTATGAATTATTAATATGGTAACTAGAAGCTTGACCCAACCTCGGGTTCATTGAACCTTCTCCATCCCCCAATGTAGGCCAAAAATGACCGAGACTTGTCACCACGAAGTTGGAGTGATTCCCAGGTCATGAGGACCGCCTTCCACTAGACTAATTTCATAATTATCATTTAAGAATGGCGACTCTGTTCATGTAAAATCTTAATTCACAGTGTATCCTGTCTAAAATTACAGTTACTATTATTTTGGAAAAATCACAAGCACCCATTCAATGTGGTATATGCATAACAATACGCTAAATTGCTAAGCAAGTTCGTGAAGTAACAAGTTTCCGTTATTGGGCGGATGTGGTGAACTTAAGCCGAGCTCGTAACACTTCATCTACCAACAGTTATATCAAACGCATCGAGACGACGTGGTCAGTCGTCACTACTACGACTTACCCTCGTCGTAATTATTGACATTAGAGATTAAATACATAAGAATAACACTTTTATGGCTATAGGCCTAATTATAAACACCCTTTTCTGGACATTAAATCTCATGACAAATAAGCCTGGAGAGCAACAAGTTGGCCACCTATTAATCCCTTGCAATAAATAATGAACGAAACGTGAACTGACAAAAATATTACGATTAAAAATAACTAAAAAACACCGTCAAAAAAAGGAAAAAATGTCACCATGATTGGTTCATAAAACGAAAGCGATTTGGTTTTAATGTTATTCATTCCGTCACGACTAATATAAATACGACATCGGATGTGGCTACCCAATGATTGCAATGAAAACCTGCAAATGGTCATTCGAATAGAGTTCATTATCGTACCATTTGGGGGCCAGAGAAGCTTAACTATGGACCACAAAGGCAGAGAGAGAGAGAGAGAGAGAGAGAGAGAGAGAGAGAGAGAGAGAGAGGCACCACCTAGCATTACATGTTACATTTGTGAATTCTGATTTTGCAAACGCTGTGTCAAATTTCAAGCATTTTGCATTTATACAATTACTGAACATTATTACCTAATGCCACTCCTAGTCAATATATATATATATATATATATATATATATTATATATATTATATATATATATATATATATATATATATATATATATATATATATATATATTTTGTATATTATATATATGTATATATATACATACATTTTTTTTGTAATACTGAAAACTTCAGAATTCCTGATCACGAGATCTGTCGTTGCTCTAACTCTCCCCTTAGTCTGCCTCTCCTCTTAGTCTAACTCTTCCCTTTGTCCAACTCGTCCTTTAGTCTAACTCTTCCCTTTGTCTAACTCTGCACTTTGTCTAACTCTTCCCCTTGTCTAACTGTCCTTAGTCTAACTCTGCCCTTAGTCTAACTCTGTCCTTATCTAACTCTGCCCTTAGCTAACTCTGTCCTTAGTCTAACTCTGTCCTTAAGTCTAACTCTGCCCTTAGTCTAACTCTGTCCTTGGTCTAACGTGAAAACCGATTGAATATCTAGACTCTTACCAGATCGCTTTAGTGTCTGGTCAATGCATCACTTAATATTGAAAGTCCTGTAAAGTCTGCTTCACTTGCGTTCTGTAAAGAAAAATAAAATAAATAAATAAATAAATTAGTAAGCTCCCTAAAGGTGTAGTTCCTTATCAATCAAGTGGTTTTTCAATAGTTCCTTCTGTAGTTAGACCATATTAACAGATATAAGCTCAGCACGAATAAATAAAGGTTAAGTGTATACCTACTTTGCATTCCGATACTGCTGCATTCCTGTTTTTGTGCGTCTCTGTATAAATTCAATGCAAGCAAAGTTGGGAAATATTGGTTGTCGTTTCCAGTATAGGCCTATTCCATATCCACCGAGGTTGAGTCAATCTTACAACACAACGAGTTACGAAAATCTATGGTTTATCGATAGTAAAATAATTATCGAAGACCCACGCACATGGTAAAAGGTGTCTTTTATCACACAAACAAGACATAAGACCCTTTTTGTCCGTAATTACAAGCATAAAGTTACTGATTCCTTCGACAATCACAACACAGATAACGCATTTTTCCCCTGTAAAGTTAAACACAAGTGCTTAGCACTATGACGGGGAAACTACTACATATACCACGAACGTTAAGACAAACTCGGAGCAACGTTATATAAGATCAGCAAATACAACGAAATAAAAATGATGGTAACTGGATATGAGTTGTCGTTTTATACCGAACGAGGTAGTAGGGCAGAGGTAAGACTCGCCTTGTCTCTCCTAAGATCGCCGCTCATGAACCAACACTATTTGTAATAATTTGAATGTATTTTTTACAATGAAACCGTTTACAAGGATGAGTATATAGTCATAGCGAGTCACGGGTATACACAATCAGATTGGGTACTGAGGCATGGTTGCCAGATGAACATCGCTAATGTCATAAAAAATACTTCAATTAAGCTTAAAATAGTTAAAATACCGGGAAACATGGCCGTTGAATCAACAGCACTTCATGATATTGAATATCTTGTTCTTTTTCTGCAATGGAGAGTCCTTAGTAAAGGGTTTTGCTGTTGTGCATTTGTAGCATTTTCATAAATGGCCAAACTGATATTTCATGGCCACGCGGTTTAAAAATGGCCAAATTTAAAGGAATTTGGCCATGAAATGACTAACCTTGCAGCTGTAGTACTGAAGTGTTGATAAACAGTTGAACTCCGATTGAGCCATTCGATGTGAACTAGAATGAGTCAATTTGACTCGTGTCAATGACTCTGACTCTTTCGGTTTAAAAGCAACTTTATAAGTCAAGGAAAAACTTAAAAATGAAGTCGGTACTGAGTATTGATAGACGTTGACTCCGTTGACTCATTCAATGTGAACTGGAATGCGTCCATTTGTCTCGCTTCGATGATTCCCTAGACTCCTATAGTTGTTATCTACCGAAGTGGCAACATCCGAATGTTGCTGTTTTCTTGGACAATTAACCGCCATAAGGAGATGTCATGATTCTCATGAACTATCAGTCCTTAGTTTGTTTACAATTGTCAGTGAGGACGGACGTTACTACCTTCTCCGAATTCTGTGGCTATTTCGTCTTTATTAAGAGAATTTCCCTGTGGTTGTGTTACCCAACTAAAGAGAATTTGAACTTCATTGTTAGCAATTACGAAACAATCTACAGCTTTGTGTGTGTTTACGGAGCAAATTAAGGAAGTTGGAGTTTCGTTAATTAGTTATGTGGTTGTGACTACTAATGGCTATTAATTGAAGCATAAAGCATACGTTAACTAAAGAAACTTTCTTTTTTTAATGTTCAGCTTTGTTTGTGTTTACGGAACAAAGTAAGGAACTTTCATCTTCGTTAATTAATTATACGGTTGTGAATATAATTGTGACGACAAATGGGTACTGATTGATACATAAAATCGCTACTTTTAAAATTAGTGCAGATTTTTGTGTTTACGGAACAAAATAAGGAGCTCCGGTTTTGTGTGTTATAGGCCTAAAATCGTCATTAACTTTGTGTTTGCGACTACGAATAGAAATTGATTTAAATCGTAAACAAAGAAAAAAAAAGATACACATTAAACCAATAAAGTATCCAAGAGGTTATACAGAAATTATACATACAGGAATTTTACCTACTATGCACAATGGATATTAAGGAATGCAGAAAACATATAACCAAGATCTTCGACCAGGTGAATAATAATTCGTATATTTGTCATTATAGGGAAATGAATGCTAGTCATATTCTGACCATTGATCTATTGATAAATTAGGCCTACGTGGTTGAGATTGTTATACAATTCTAAATCTGGTCTCAGCCACATTTATGTTATAAATAGGCCTATTTCTGAATAATGGATGAACACGGCCACATTAGGCCTATTTCTGGATAGTGGCTGAGCACACCATAGTAATGTTATAATTAGGTTTTTTTCTAAATAGTGGATGAACGTAGCCACATTAATGTTATAATTAGGCCTATTTCTGAATAGTGGACGAACATAGCCATAATAATATCATAATTAGGCATGTTTCTGAATAGTGAATAAACACAGCCACATCAGTGTTAGCTCAGGATTATCTGTAGTAACTCGAAAGGGCATACTATTTATTATTAAAGGTACTGGTAGTAGGAAGTCGAAGTCTATTCTAGTGTTATGAACCACAACTGGTTGTTAACCTCTCAGTAATGAGGCTGAGGACTTGATGTAGTTGAAACGGTATATTAACATTGAAATCAGTTGATGGGAATCAATATCTTTAGTCTATTCTGGATAAACTCACAAGGCACACTCAATGGGAGCGATAATTCCTTGAAACTGCCGTTTCTCATTGTTTAACCTTAGTTAAAAGTTGATGCTCA
>NC_061098.1:29261879-29264379 GCF_015104395.2 Macrobrachium nipponense | reverse complement strand
TGCGTTTCGGTACAAGTGGACGAAAATATCTCTGATCCAAATCTCTCCTCTCTCTCTCTCTCTCTCTCTCTCTCTCTCTCTCTCTCTCTCTGGTTCGATATTTTCTCTCCCTCTTTCTCTTGCTCGATATATATATATATATTTATATTTTCTTTCTTCTTTTCATTAATAATAATTTTTGTTGGGAAAATTTGTGTAAAAATGATGATATTAAATTGTATATGCTCCCGTGTTGTTTTCAAAATGTACTATTTTCTGGAAGAATCACTTGTTTACCGCGGGTATCCTTCAAGGTGTGGCTAGCCTATGACTCCTCCTCCTCTCTGTAGAGTGAAAATCGCCCTTATGGCTAATTTGGTAATGTCAGTTTGTATATTAAGCCTTCTTTTGACTATGGTGTTCTTTGTAAAATCAGTATGCCTCAGTAAAGGGTCCGAATAGGACCGAAAGTACTCGGCCAACTCGTTTTTTCATTTTATCCTTCGTGGCAAAAAAACCTTTATTTATATACATATATATATATATCTATATATATATATATATAAATATATATATATATATATATATATTATTTGATTTTCATCCAAGGTGCATTTTCTTTTTATAACGTTCGTCAACCATCATTCATTCAAGTCGTATTTAAACGGAATAAAAGGGTTGAAAAAAATAAATAAAGGAGAGGACTTGCAAAAGCCAAGGGACTTGAATTTTATGCTTGGGAATGAATATAATTCAATGTTCTTCGTTATTAGGTGCGTGTGCGTCAGGTATTTTCGCGTCTCATTTTTTTCTCACGTTGCTGATTATTACGTGCAAGACAGCTTCTCATTTTGTGACGGCTAAACCGTGTTGTGATTTTGTGGTGTGTGTGTGTGTGTGTGTGATGAATCCTGCCCGACCCCGACCCCACACCACCAAAAAAATTAAATGAAAAAATTGCATCAAATATTGATGAGTTTTAATAGATTTTTATTTTTATTAATTTATTTATACTTTTCTAGTAAGTGAGATGTCTTCTTTTGTATTTCTCTTGACCTCTTCTTGCGTCTTACTAATGAACACCTTAATATTCTTTAGAAGCTTAAAGAATTTCAAGTCAGTGGCCCTTTTGGTGGGCTTGTTCCATATGAATAGGTTTAATTTACTGAATAATAATAATAATAATAATAATAATAATAATAATAATAATAATAATAATAATAATAATAATAATAATAATAATAATAATAATAACAATAATTAATAATAATAATAATAATATAATAATAATAATAATAATAATAATAATAGGCAGAACTCCGCAGCATAGATCAGAAAACCAGGAAACAAATGACAATACACAAGGCACTACACCCAAGAGCAAATACGGACAGACTATACATAACACGAAAGGAAGGAGGGAGAGGACTACTAAGTATAGAGGACTGCGTCAACATTGAAAACAGAGTACTGGGGCAATATCTGAAAACCAGTGAAGACGAGTGGCTAAAGAGTGCATGGGAAGAAGGACTAATAAAAGTAGACGAAGACCCAGAAATATACAGAGACAGGAGAAGACAGAAAGAACAGAGGACTGGCACAACAAGCCAATGCACGGACAATACATGAGACAGACTAAAGAACTAGCCAGCGATGACAATTGGCAATGGCTACAGAGGGGAGAGCTAAAGAAGGAAACTGAAGGAATGATAACAGCGGCACAAGATCAGGCCCTAAGAACCAGATATGTTCAAAGTACGATAGACGGAAATAACATCTCTCCCATATGTAGGAAGTGCAATACGAAAAATGAAACCATAAACCGGCATAGCAAGTGAATGCCGGCACTTGCACAGAACCAGTACAAAAAGAGGCATGATTCAGTGGCAAAAGCCCTCCACTGGAGCCTGTGCAAGAAACATCAGCTACCTTGCAGTAATAAGTGGTACGAGCACCAACCTGAGGGAGTGATAGAAACGATCAGGCAAAGATCCTCTGGGACTATGGTATCAGAACGGATAGGGTGATACGTGCAAATAGACCAGACGTGACGTTGATTGACAAAGTCAAGAAGAAAGTATCACTCATTGATGTCGCAAATACCATGGGACACCAGAGTTTGAAGAGAAAGAGAGGGAAAAAATGGAATAAGTATCAAGATCTGAAAATAGAAATAAGAAGGATATGGGATATGCCAGTGGAAATCGTACCCATAATCATAGGAGCACTAGGCACGATCCCAAGATCCCTGAAAAGGAATCTAGAAAAAACTAGAGGCTGAAGTAGCTCCAGGTCTCATGCAGAAGAGTGTGATCCTAGAAACGGCACACATAGTAAGAAAAGTGATGGACTCCTAAGAGGCAGGATGCAACCGGAACCCCACACTATAAATACCACCCAGTCGAATTGGAGGACTGTGATAGAGCACAAAAAAAAAAAAAAAAAAAAAAAAAAAAAAAAAAATAATAATAATAATAATAATAATAATATGAATTTTTTGGAAGAGGGACATGAAAGACAA
>NC_061098.1:29239379-29256879 GCF_015104395.2 Macrobrachium nipponense | reverse complement strand
AGCACTGCAGGTTAAATGAAAAAACAACTAAGGGCCGATGCAATGTCTAGAAACTTAGAATCTGGTGATTACTCTCGTCTTTGGAAAGGAGATATCCAGTCCTTAAATCCCAAAACTAAAAAGCTATCACAGAGAGTAGGGAAGCAGTTGGAGACGAAGCTATCGCAAGTATATGGGGCGATCACTTCAACAATATCCTGAATTGCATAAATGATCAAGCTTCCTGAAGGGATGTAGATAACCTCCTTAATTACAACAGTCAATTTCATTTTAGACCATATTACGCCAGGTAACATCAGCGATGCCATATTCAGCCTACCTAATAATAAATCGCCCGGCTGTGATGGTCTTCCCGCAGAGGCTTTCAAATTCTGCCATCTGATAATTTACATTATGCTAGCTGCCCTATTCAATGCATGCATAATTCACCAGTTTCTTCCAGACTCCCTACTCTTAGTTCACTTGATACCATTAATCAAAAACAAGCTAAAGGATGCAGCTGACCCTGGCAACTACCGGCTGATTGCAATCACAACGATCGCATCAAAGATACTTGAGTCGGTTCTTCTTGTGAGACTTCTCCCCTTTCTACACACCACTGACAACCAGTTCGGGTTTAAAGCAAACCACTCAACCGACACCTGCATCTACATACTGAAAGAATTGCTGAACTACTACCTATCATCAGCCTCTCCTGTTTTCCTATGTTTTGTAGATGTGAGAAAAGCATTGACAAAGTAAACTACCTGAAGCTCTTCCTGAAGCTGCATAAAAGGGGCACACCCCTATATCTAATTGGCATTTTACATTGCTGGATCTCCACACAGCAATTCTGTGTCAAATGGGGTAACATATTATTGTACACCTTCGGCTCCCTAAACGGGCTTAATACGTACACAGATGCCTTGAATGTCAAACTGAACTCACTCCCAATCGGATGCACTGTCAATGAAACAACTATAAACAACCTCTGTTACGCCGACGATATGGTTCTGATTTCCCCATCAGTGCATGTCCCCCAACGACTCATCGACACTTGCCGCCAATATGCAGAGGAATTTCATATAATCTACAATGAAACCAAGACCCAGTGCATGTCGCTGCTCCCGAGATCGCTTAAGCATATTGCAGAACCACAAAGTTTCCTCGGAAACCATCGACTGGAATTTGTGAGCGAATTTCCGTATTTGGGTCACATTATCACCGACGACCTAAAAGATACGGCAGACATTGAACAGAGGGCGTCGTAAAAACGTACTATGCCAATGGCAACATGATTGCAAGAAGGTTGCCTTCTGTCACCGAGACGTGAAACTGCTGCTCTCCGCTCGTACTGCTACAGTATCTATGGGTGTTCCCTCTGGACGAACTATACCCGAGAGACCATGTGACGTATCACTGTTGTGCACAATGACATTCTGAGACGCCTCACAAACACTCCCCGCTACCACTCCGCCACACAGATGTTCTTAGAAAACCACCTGGACAATTTAAAAATCATTGTAAGGCGAACAATGTCCAGTCTGGTAACCCGAGTGAGAAACAGCTGCAACTCGCTCATACAAAGCATCCTAAGGAGTAAAGCAAGAAGATCTAAATTGTGGGAAAGATGGGAAAATGAGGCCTTTGTCGCCTAAAGGACTTAATCTCTGTATTGGCAATATGTCATCTGCAGATTTTGTCATTATTATATTTATTGCTGATATTTTATTTTTTCATTATTACTGTGATTACTATCAAGTTAATTTTTGTTTTAACATTCAATTTTCGTATTTAGCTATATGGACCTGACTACTGTAACCACCTAAGGTCTGTAGTTTGAAATTTAAGTTATATAGTCTGTGCACTAACTGTTATAACTCTCGATGTATTTTTTTTTTTCTCACCAATATTATTACTGTTATTACCAGTATTATGATTACTATCTTTTATGCTACCTCAGATATTTTGTGGATAAGTGCCGATTACTTATTTTTCTTATCATGTTGTCTCATATATCTAGGCTGTGTATGTTACTATGTATTTTGTATATCCAATGTATATGGCCCTGAGCTGAAATAAAAGGATATATATATATCCTATATATTATATAATATATATATATATATATAGATAGATAGACAGATAGATACATATATATATATATATATATTATATATATATATATATATATATATATATATATATATATATTAGATAGATATATATACACGAGGAAAACAAGAAGAGCATTGTGGCTGTAAACAATTACGTATATATGTATATTATATATATATTACATATATATATATATATATATATATATATAATATATATATATATATATATATATATATAGTATATATGTTATTGTGTAGTGTATGTGGGTAATATGTACGTATACAAAGGCTATAGTAACTTATCATCATTTAAGTAACGGTCACATGCAGCATTGTCAAGATCTATGATTTAGAACTCTTGGGCACCTCAGGGATTAGTAAATAATGTTATTTTCATTTCTCATTATATTCCGACCATGTTTAAAAAAAAAAAAATTGACGTTATATTACAAAATCAGAGAAAGGTTTGGGTCAGACCAATTCACCTAATCTGATTAAGGGGACCGTCCGCTATGTTGTGTATTTTTTTTCTTATTATACAAAATACATAATTTCCATATGTGTTTTAGATATATATAATACCTTCGTCATACAAAAATTTCAAGTCATTTGAGCAAAAACTTTAGTTTTATTAGCAAAAATTATAATAAAAAAAAATAGGTAGCGATTTCTCCGCTAATATGCATCAGTTGTATTGAAAATCATACCATAAAAACTACTTTAATATTCGGAATAATCCTGTGAACAGAATTTTGATTTTTAAAAAAAAAAAAAAAAAGAATTTTGATTTTTTTGGGGCTTTTTTTATGAATTTTTTTTGTCTAGACTCAAAAAAATTGTAAAAAAAAGAAAGAAAGCAAAAATTGGCTCACAAGGAATTATGGGATTTTTATTCCTCTTTCCAATGATATCTTTCTCTCTAAAATTGGATGATAAATAACCGAGTAATGGCTACCAACATGCGAATAAGTATGTTTTTGAGTTATGAGCTCCCAAAGATTTGCTACGTAAATTTTCGCTTTTTCTTATAAAGTCAAAAAAACAAACATTATTATTAATTACTTTATTTGTACTTTTATTGTTGACTTCTACATCAAGGATCCTGGTCCTCTCCCTAAAAGTAGTATTAATACCCTAAGTGGGACACGAGACAATGATGTTGACAGCGTGACATGAGACAATGAGGGAGCTGATAACAATGAATTTTCGTGTTTTTCTTTCAGCACACTCCTGGCCTTCGCTAATTTTGCTAGCCTTAGTTGCTGAGTAGCCTTTTTGATCTTAGGTAACTTCGGCATTGCTATAAGTTTACTAAGAAGTTATAAAAACAATGTAATTAGCTAGTAACCAAACGCAAGTGCGTGCAAGACTTTTGAGTTTGTCTGTGGAGTGTGGATTAACGGAGTCATTCTCTGAGACTCTCGCTTATAAATAACCGCTGTAAGCAGCTCGTCTCTCACCGTGGCCACGCTCTCACACTACCTTTCATTGCTACCAGATGTATGAGAATTTCGAAAAAAAAATCTGAAAAAATCGCTGTATATATGCAAAAATAAACACGCAAAAACAATCCTGTCAAACTCAAGTCATACAGACGACGCAGTTACAATGGCGTCATCATTTAAAAAATGCTATATCTTCATTATTTGTAAAAATAATTGGCTGAAACTTCTGGAAAGCATGCACGGCATGTTTCTGCATAGATGCAAATAATAACTCGATTTTTTATTTTTTCAAGTACAGATGACATGGAATATTTCTCATTTTAATCAATATAATCAACGGATTATATAAAGCCGTATCAAGGGCAGATAATATCGTCATGTTTCTCTTTTTAATTAATAATCAGAGGATTATATAAGATTTAGTTTTTATTTGCTGTGCAAGCATCAAGATTATGAGCTTTGACCAGTTGGAAAACGTTTGTAAGATCTAGATAATTATTATTATTATTTTTTTTTTTTTTGTATTCCCAAGGGGGTACAATGACATGAGTAAGTTGAGCAACATTAAAACATCTGAGTCTCCACCAATATGCAGTCGATCTGCCTCTCTGTCTAACTTCTCAGTTCCAGAAGTCCTTTATTCCTCTCACTGAGGAAGTCGTGTGAGAGAGAGAGAGAGGAGAGAGAGAGAGAGAGAGAGAGAGAGAGAGAGAGAGGTGTTGATAACATGAGCAAATAAGGATGCCTTTCCATTTGCTTCTTCAGGGAGCGTTATCAGGTTCGAGTTTCGATTTCGCTAAGCATATTAGGCCTATTTTTTTTCCACTTTCAGGTATTGGACATAGCTCGGTGAGATGGGAAGGCCTATACTGGATGATTCTCTCTCTCTCTCAGGTTATCACCTTTTTTATTATGTTTCAATTTGCAGTTGGTCGTTTGTTTACGGCTCAACTGACAAAAAGTGCAACATTATATATATATATATATATATATATATATATATATATATATATGAATATATATATATATATATATATATATATATATATATATATTATATATATATGATCTGTGTGTGTGTGTGTGTGTGTGTGTAATATAGTGAAAACATCCACAGTCGGGTAAATGTAACTATATATTAAAAATTTATATATGCAAACATTTACACGACTGGATTTCTTCACCATTTAGTGACTATTACTTATTATTATATTATTATTATTATTATTATTATTATTATTATTATTATTATTATTCGGAAGGTGAACCCTGTTCATATGGAACAAGCCCACCACAGGGGCCACTGACTTGAAATTTAGGCTTCCGAAGACTATGGTAGTGTGATTCGAAAATTCCATATTATTTAACCTCTCTCTCTCTCTCTCTCTCTCTCTCTCTCTCTCTCTCTCTCTCGGCAGCACAGACAAGCATACAGTCTCAAGTACTTTGTACTTTTATAGTATGTCTACAAAGGAAAGAAATAACGCATTTACCCCGTTTTTTTTCTTCCCTTTCTAGATTTCTAGATTCAGCGGTCTAGATCTAGTTTAGTCACCCGTCCCCCTCTTACTCTAGGGACCTCTATCCCCGACACTTCTGGTATTTTTCACCCCCTCCCTCCTCAGCGAACTTTTATTTCATTATTCTCTCGTCGACTTATTCCGTTTCTTTTTGTAAAACACGTTTTCTGAATTGGATTCTTGCGCGGAATTTTAGTGTTATTTTGTTTTGTTTTAAAATGCAATGTTATATATATATATATATATATATATATATACTATATATATATATATATATATATATATATATATATATATATATATATATTGAGAGAGAGAGAGAGAGAGAGAGAGAGAGAGAGAGAGAGAGAGAGAGAGAGAGATTTGAAATACAGGAACAGTTACCTGCCTCAGCCACTAGCATCTGCAAAGTACAGGCAACGACGAGAGAGAGAGAGAGAGAAGAGAGAGATATGAGAGAGAGAGAGAGAGAGAGAGAGAGAGAGGGAGAGAGAGGAAAAAACATTCCAATATTATGTAAAATAAAAACTGACTGCCAAATGCTTCTTATTTTTCAGCGATTAGGTAGAGAGGCGTGCAACAGGAATTCGTCACACGCATCAATGTGATATTTACGCGTTCTTGCTATATAAGCCTGAACCCGTGAAATTTTAGAAATATTAACGATTTCAAGTTTCAGTACTCGATGATAATTAATAGCGTTACTGTGTATTAATTTCACGCTGACAAGCTCCCTTGTCATTGCTATTTGATATATTGTATCTTGTTATCCGTCGTCACAGCTTCCCCCTATACTATAGGTTGTATGTAAATGACTTTACATCATTTCTGACTATTTATTTCATTTCAAGGATTTTCAGGTAAATATATTTCCTTTAGGAGAGAAGGTGAGATGATAAATGAAACGTGAACCGAAGGGGAGTGTGTAGGGGCACTTTTTTTTTTTTTACTTCTTTTAAAGTTTTCTGTCTTTTTATTATATTATAAATAGGATAAATAAAGGTGAATAGTAGAGAAGAGACCATGGAAAAAGGAATTAGAAAGACGTGTATATTCTCAAATATATTTTATTATTATTATTATTATTTATTATTATTATTATATTGTTATTATTATTATTATTATGGGATTCATGATAATGCGCATCTTAATATTTTAACTCTCTCTCTCTCTCTCTCTCTCTCTCTCCTCTCTCTCTCTCTCCCTCCCTCTCTCTCTCTCTCTCTCTAGTGAAAAAAAGAAAGAATTTACACATCTCTCTCTTTCTGGAGAAAATCTCTCTCTCTCTCTCTCTCTCTCTCTCTCTCTCTCTCTCTCTCTCTCTCTCTCTCTCTCTCTCATAGTGAAAAAAGAAAGAATTTACATACATCTCTCTTTCTGTTGAAAAAACAAAGTTATCTGTCTGTCTGTCTGTCTGTCTCTCTCTCTCTCTCTCTCTCTCTCTTAGTGAAAAAAGAAAGAATGTACCTATATCTCTGGTGAAAAAACGAAGGTCGCTCTCTCTCTCTCTCTCGTTCCGGTAGAAGTCTCTCTTTCTCCCGCACTCTCTTCCTCTCAGGGAAAAGTTAGGCGAGCGTCAGAACTTGCTGGAAGTGAGTGAGATTATTCTCATTATTATTCCAAAACTTCCAGAGAAAGGGTAAGCTACGCTACGGCAGCCTGGAACGAGTTCATATCCTTAAACTGACGGAGGATAAAGCCCCTGGAATAATATCTTTCGGTGAATTTTGGTTACTCTTTGGCAACGCCCTTGCTGAAGTTTTCTATTGAAACTTGAGACTTGAGGGAAGGAGGGGAAGTATATTCCTCTTATTCATCCGTTTCGGACAGTAGACGAGGATGCTATTGGCGAGTCTAGTTCAGAAATGTCTTGAGTCAGACACTATATTTTTTTAGTATTGGTTTTAGTGCGGTGGCAATTTTGGGGTAATTCTTAATGCCCAAGATTTAGCCTGAGAGTGACGAATAGGTGGCCACTTCTCTCTCTCTCTCTCTCTCTCTCTCTCGTGAAAAAACGAAGAATATAAAAATTCTCTCTTTCTCTCTCTCTCTCTCTGTCTCTTTCGTGAAAAAATGAATATACAAACTCTCTCTCTCTCTCTCTCTCTCTCTCTCTCTCTCTCTCTCTCTCTCTCTCTCTCTCTCTCTCTTGTGAAAAAAGGAAGACTTGAAAAATACTTTCTCTCTCTCTCAGATCCAAGGTAAATACGGAGATATTATATAAAATATTGGAGAAAATAGTGGAAAAATATATACCGAAGAAGAAAAGTAAACATCATTCATGCATACCAAGAGACAGAAGGATCTTGTTCCAGAAAATCAGAAAGTGGAAAAGGTCTTGCAAAAGAAAAAAATGCATAGGAAAGTTATAGAACTAAAAAGTAAGATAGAAAATGCAGAACAAAAGATTATACAATCATCAAGAAAATGAAAAATGGGACTTGGAAGAAAAAACCTATTAAATATCAAGCAAAAACCCCAGCTATTATACTCATATGCGAAGAAGATGAATAAAAGAAGAATAGAAATAGGCCCTCTGAGAATTGAAGGGAGATTAACGAATGAAAAAAAGGAAATTTGCAACATACTGGCAGAACGATATAAGAGAGAATTCACCCCTAGAATAGATAATGAAGATAATGATATAGAAGTAAGGGATGAAAATAGTGAATATTTAGCTGACATAGATATTAATGAAGCTGATATTGTGCAGGCTATTAATGAAATTAAAAATGGAGCTGCTGCAGGGCCTGATGGAATTCCTGCTATTTTGTTAAAGAAAAGTAGTTCATTCTATCGCAAAGCCACTTGCAATATTATTAAGACAAAGTGTAGATACAGGCAAGATTTATGATGAGCACAAATTAGCATATATTACCCCCTACTTTCAAAAGTGGATCAAGACTGAGAGGCAAGTAATTATAGGCCTGTGAGTCTAACATCACATATTATGAAAGTGTATGAAAGGGTAATGAAGAAAAATATTATGAAACATTTAATAAAAAACAAAATAATTTTGTTTAATAAAGGACAACATGGTTTCGTACCCGGAAAAAGTACACAAACCCAACTGTTAGTCCACCGTGAGAACATATTCAAAAATATGAAAAGCGGAAATGAAAACAGATGTGGTTTATTTAGACTTTGCAAAAGCTTTGATAAAGTAGACCATAATATATTAGCGAAGAAAATTAGAAAACACAATATCGTTGGAATAAAGTAGGAAGATGGTTAAAAGAATTTTTACACAACAGAAAACAGATAGTTATTGCAAACGACGAGAAATCGGATGAAGTCAAGGTAATATCCGGTGTGCCGCAACAAGGTACGGTGTTAGTAGCTGCAATACTGTTTGTTATTATGATTGAAGACATAGACAATAATGTGAAGGATTCGGTAGTGATGAGTAGTTTCGCAAGATGACACAAGAATAAGTAGGAGAAATTACTTGTGATGAAGATAGGAACGCTCTACAAAGAGACCTTAAACAAAGTATATGATTGGGCAGAGGTAAATAGGATGGTATTTGAATCTCTGATAAATTTGAATCAATAAATTATGGAGACAGAGAAAGAAAGCTATATGCATATAAGGGACCTAATAATGAGACCATCACAAATAAGGAAGCAGTTAGTTTAAAAGACCTTGGTGTGATGATGAATAGGAACATGTTATGCAATGATCAAATAGCAACTCTGTTGGCAAAATGTAAAGCAAAAATGGGAATGTTGTTACGGCACTTCAAAACAAGAAAAGCTGAACACATGATTATGCTTTATAAAACATATGTTCGTAGTCCACTTGAATATTGCAATATGATATGGTACCCACACTATCAAAAGGATATTGCACAAATAGAGAGTGTACAAAGGTCCTTTACAGCTAGAATAGAAGAAGTTAAGGACCTAGACTACTGGGAAAGACTACAATTCTTAAAATTATATAGTCTATGGAAAGGAGAAGAGAATGCTACATGATAATTCAGGCATGGAAACAGATAGAAGGAAGGTAGCAGAAAATATCATGGAACTAAAAATAATCAGAAAGAGCAAGCAGAGGTAGATTAATAGTGCCCAAAACTATACCAGGAAAAATAAGGAAAGAAAGCACACAGGACATTAATCCACTACGCAACCAGCATCGATAATGCAGCGTCTATTCAATGCGTTGCCAGCTCATCTGAGGAATATATCAGGAGTGAGCGTAGATGTGTTTAAGAATAAGCTCGACAAATATCTAAACTGCATCCCAGACCATCCAAGATTGGAAGATGCAAAATATACCGGAAGATATACTAGCAACTCTCTGGTAGACATTAGAGGTGCCTCACACTGAGGGACCTGGGGCAACCCGAACAAGATGTAAGGTCTGTAAGGTCTGTAAGGTAAGGTAAACTACTTGTTCTCAAAACAATTAAAACAGCGTGAATGTTTCCAGGGACGATTAGCGCATTCTAACATTACCCTTTATTCTTAAAATAAAATAAAATGACTGATCTCCGTCGCCTTCACGAAGGATGGGAGCTACTAATGCATTCTTTTTCCAAAGCCAGCACCTATCAATAAGTAAGTGTCCCCTTCTTCAACAGAATGGAATTCTTCCCACCTATAGATAAGCAAGCGTCCCCTTCAACGGAATGGACGTCTTTCCTTCCCACTCCCAAATACGCCCACAGGTTTTTCTTATACCGCCTCTGTGTCTCCCTGGCTAATGAATGATCCCAATTCGCGAAATGGTTATCTTCGCGCTCGAGAAATATACGAGGAAATTACGCGTGATGAATTGCGAGGGTAGGTGTTGTTTCGCGAGGAGGAACCTGTGGACAAAGAATGATATTAGCATTTCCAGAGATGTCGGTTCACCAGAAGAGGCAGCAGCACGAACGGATGGTCACTTGAGATATGCGATTCGGTGTTACAAGGAGTTACATGGAGCAGGTATTACAAATAATTTACAGTGTCCTAATGATCTTGACTATCTTTCTTTTGAGCTCTTCCACACTGCTACTGTTTACAACTTCTGATGGCAGTTTATTTCCATGCGTCACGTAATGTGTGTATATGTGTGTGTGAGAGAGAGAGAGAGAGGATGGTTACCTAAGTCATCATTTAAATTTTTTTCTTAATACATATATCCAAAATTAATTTTTAAAACTTTATAGGTCCGTTTAGCTAAGGATTGGCACAAGTATCACAATGCCATGAGATTTGAGGTCGTCCTCAAAATTTAGGTAATTGTCTATAGATGAGCTCTGTAATTTATATAAAGAACAAATGCACCATTATTGATATAACAACGCTTAGAAATAACGAAAATGCGAGCATTAATGATAGCTAATTCAAACGAAAAAATCTGCAATAACTTTAGACACCAGACTTCCAATTAACGATATCTTCTTCCGTGTGCCCGGGCGTTCACTGATCGCATCTCTCATCTCCCGCTGCTGTCGTCTGTCAGGAAATGACTTATGAACCGGATGTGTTCCGCTGAAATGAAGTTGTCGGCAGTTTCAGTTATTATGTCCTGAGTTCAGGAAGAAAATAATCACTTGCGATTCTCTTGCTGCGAGAGACGCCAGACAATTGGCTCCTGAAAGTTGGGGGGCGTTGCGTTGGATGATTTAGCTGAATAAGTGAAGGTATTTTTTGTTCATTTTATTTCATTTATTTATTTATTTATTTATCTATATATTTATTTTGGTTAAAGAAGTCTTAAATGAATGCAAGTGTTGTGATTTAGCTGGGTGATAAGTGAAGGTATTTTTTTCATTTTTATTATTTATTTATTTTATTTATTTGTATTTATTTATTTTTCTTTTTTTTTGGTTAAAGAAGTCTTAAATGAATGCGAGGACTGAAGTCTTGTTAGATCAGTTATTTAGAAAGGGGGTTTAATGAATATACAAGCGTTGTATTCACAGGTAAAATTAAACCATTACTAGGGAGTGGGTGTCATTTGCCATGCCTGTGGATGTTAGGTTTGCTTTCAAGCAAGTGTTCTGATATAGGCGTATTTTTTCCCGTAGTTTTAGAGAGGACATATTTCTTTTAAAAAAATTACCCGTGAATCAAACATATTTGGATCTGGAATTCATAATATAATGAATTACTTTGGTTTGAGTAGAAAAGAAATCCCACAGATTTTGTCATTTTTTTATTTTAGAGATTGAGTTTTTTTTTTTTTTTTTTTTTAAGATTTTCAGTGCATTAAACATATTCGAACCCGGATTTTTTTTTCTTTTTTTTTTATAAATGAAGCTTTATTTTAACATTTTCCACTGTAATTTTTTGAAAGCACATATTTCATAAAAAATGAAAATATTTTACCCGTGAATTTTTAAACATAATTGAACCTGAATATTTTTTTTTATGCTTTAGAAATAAAACTTTTATTTTACATTTTCCGATGTAATTTTTGAAAGCACATATTTCATATAAAAAAAAAAAAAAAATTTCCTTACCTGTAATTTAAAATATAACCGAACCTGGAATTCTTGATATATATATATATATATATATATATATATATATATATATATATATATATATATATATATATATATATATATATATATATTAGGGCTGTTGCCTCGCATAATAAGGCGCCCTATGAGGTAATGTTAGACTTGCGATAATCTTACGCTAAGTCGGTTGGTATTGCACTTCCATATTCATTGGAGTCTTGGGGTTTGTAGATCACTTACGAAGTCGGTATATCTTCTTCTGGTTATGACAAACGATGTGTTAAACTCATGATGATATCTCTCTGATTTGAGGTTTCTAGTAGAAAACACGAAGTATAAAAAAATACTTATATTCTCTGAGATTATGGTGAAGATCAAGTAGGATTGTACAGGTCTTCTAATGACGATAGCTTGATCGCTTCTGCTAACGATGATGGCTAATTCTCTTCTGTTCTAACTACCATCTCGGTTACAAGTCATAAAGGAAGCAGACAGTAGCTCGAACATATGAACATACATATCAAATGAGACACATTACTAATCACATAGACATTTGAATTATAGGTCGCAGTAGGTGTCTCAAGCAGGGAGCTTGGACTAATGTTTCAAAACAAATGAATGAACACAGGTGACGGCACTCATCTTAGCCCTACATACTTTATCGTCTCTGGTCTGATCACATTCCTGCAAGCAATCTGGTTGACCTCTTTAGTTTTAGTCTTTTATATATATGGAATAACATTCCATATTTTTCATTATGTAATCACTTACATAAAAGCTCGGGTCAGCTACCAAAACCAACCACTGAATATTACTCAAGCTTGACTTGCATTTGACTTATAGGAGTGTGATACAGACACTATGTGAATATATGTAGATAAATAGAAAATACTCATATTGTAAAAAAAAAGTTCATGGTGTACACAAATACAGATTCAAGTAATAAGATATCAACATACATGATATTGGTAAATAATAATGATCACGTGATATATACTGATACAGTTTTTTCACTTCATCTCTTTAAGATACATATGCTACAGAAAATACTAATGTACTCTGATAATCGCATAGAATGAAGATTAACATGAAAAAATCATGTTAATCTTTTATCATGTAACTGATAAAAATTTCATATATGAATTGATAAAAATTATTAATGTTCATGCTGATTGATTCGTTGATATTTATGCTAACTGTTATATATCTGCAGTTATTGGTAAGATAAAAGGTAACAGATTGATTATAGCTACCTGATTTGTTTTATACATATGTATATGGAATCATATAATTATGATTAATATATGTGCACTTTAAATAAGATTCCTATTGCGTACACGCAAAGATATATTTCAATTCTGTTATTTATGATCATTTATATAATAGATTCCTAGTGCGTACACGCAAAGATATATTTCGACTCTGTTATTTATGATCATTTATATATAGGATACATGATACTTTATATATAGGATAACAGACCGATGTTTATACTACTACACATTTAACTAGTGTTCGAACAACTTTTCGTCCATTACACAGTTCCAGACAACACCTATAGCAAATGAAATGGCCAATTCCAAAAATGGTTAAAACAAGGGGAAATTGCTGCGGGAGGGTCCTCCAACGTTCTATTTTGCGCTCATACTTGTTCTCTGCATCCTAAGCCACACAAATACGTTCGCGATGAATAAAATCATCCCCAGCACGAGTCCTTCCCCAGCAACATAGAGTTGAATATCCTTCTGGTCGTAATTGTCGGAAGTATGTCCCTTTTGTAGTCGATTTCCGACAGCCGCCGGAGCGTTCCGCATTAAAACGAGATTAACGACGGGATACGGGTGTCGGTCGAAGAAGTCCATTAGATAAGCTTATTCACTTATGATGGTGCTTATTCCTTTCACATTGTAGGCGGTTGTTACTTGACTGTCGTCGTCCGCAGCGACGAACGATTTTTTTGAAGAAAATTGCGATGTGAAACTCTCGTACTACAGGATACTGTAACCAGGTTCCATTAATCAGCCTGCAAGTGAAATTATACTTGTCACAAGGGCAAAGTAAATTCAGAACATCAAATACGGGAGGGAGAGAGCCATTAAGACCAGACTTAACCCACATGAATTCGCTGATATTTTATGGAATTCAAAAGAGTCAGCTGTACAAACTTTTTTATCCACGTCATTAATAATGAGTGAACCTATCCAGGTCTATGATGACTGTAAAAATATCCATAATATAAAAATAAACAGATATCAATACGAATCCCAAAGAAAATTCGATATTACTGGTAGTAAGTTACTAGACAAAGAAGTGGAAAACGGAGCTATTTGTAAGATTGCCAGGCAACATAAGAGTCAAAGAGAATATTGATCATGATTCTGTATTTCTCTATGCTGACTGAAATTAAGTTGTGACAAAATCCGATCCTATGTGCCCCTAACAAAAGTTTCATATTCAATTTTCTCGCGCGCATCCTCTGAGGTTAATTTTTTAAACTTTATTAGTAGGCAGGCGATGCATCGAAAGAACCCACTATGTAACTAATTTCAATATAAACTTTGGGTTTCCAAGAAAATGTGACATTTTCACCATGAATGTGATTTACTTGAATTGTCCATAGGCTAATGTTGCAAGTAAATATTTCATATCCATGACTTGATACTTCTAAATGTCCGTTTACCAATGTCATAAGCTGAATTATTGACTCTAATTGTCTATGAGGTTCAGAAAAAATTAATTCATTTTGATGTTATAGAAATTCTATTTGCTTATTTTGTTTATTAATTTTAAAATGATTGCGATTCCTTAACCAAGTTTGCATTGCAGTGCGGATAAGAATAGGTTATGGCTATGTATGTCATCATGACCTATGAACCACATGTGAAGTTCATGAGCTAAGCATTCCTCTGAGGTTAAAAGGAACAATGCTGAATCGGCAAATGCGACAGGCACCTTCTAGACTGATGACGTCGTCACCAGCTTAAGAGTTATGTTACTTGCTGTAAAAGATACGACTTTAGTATTTTCGAATGATATTTTTTTTTTTTTTATTCTCCACCCACATGAGAAGAATGTCTGAAAAAAAAACAGTACCAAAATTGAACAATATAATATAGTTTCATGTTGGAAATCTGCATGATTGTAAAATAAATGTTAATTATGTGTTAAATTAGATATTCCTTATTCAAACTAATGAAAAAAGGTTTCCATACAAATTCCATATATATTATTTGCCCTGCAAGATCCATATAGGATTATTCTATAGATATAAATTTTCACTTCTAGACTTCCTGACTTTAAAATCTATTTTATTTTATTTTATTTTATTTATTTATTTATCTTATTTTATTATTATTTTTTTTTTCATTGACTACGAATATAAATCACCGGGACAGACAATATGTCAGTAGGTTTTGATATGTGTTTGAACTTTTAGCTTATTTGTCATTACTAAAGCGTTAAGTTAGAGTTCAAATTCTTTGACGCTATCGGATATATTTGGATATTTAATAACCTATGGTTTACGTTTTGCTTATTGATTTTATCGTGATTCCTTTTTTTGTTATTAATTTGTAACCCTTCCAATTTCTTACGGAGTGTATTATATCGACTCCACTTGTATCCTATTTCATTTTATTTTTTTATATTTATTTATTTGTATATTTTTTTATATATATATTTGATAAATTAATGGTTGGCTTGAATATGTGGAAAGTGTCCTAGTGGCGTACCGTTTAAAGGGCTATACTTGCGGTATCATTTTCTACAGATACAAGATATGAATGATAAAGGTATTTAAAACCTTGCCAGAACCGCTATAATCCAGTTCGGATCCAATATCGAGTGTAACTCGTAAGACATGACACTTTCCTATTTATCTCTTTTTCTACCAAACCGATTGACTCTGGGTGATGAAATATGGTATTGGTTTTCATAATGGAAAGGAATTCACACAATGAGTTAAGGAGATTATTATTGATTTACACCACCCGAGTCAGATTATTATTATGTGGAATTCCATGTTTACTGATTTAGCACTCATAAACATTCCTAGCGCACTCAATTGCAGTGTTTGTTTTTAGTTCTAATAATTCTATATAACGTGTCAAGGAACTATTCACACTAAGAAGTGTTTATTTCCCCTGTCAGACTCGTAACTCTGTTAATGACTCTATGTGTATTCTTTCATTGATTGATTTGCGCGGGATAGGCCCTTAAACTGACAGGTGTCTTAGTGTGTCCCTTGTTTTCATGACACGTGTTACAATTAGTTATGTGCTTTTTATATCTGTAAGCATTGTAGGCCAGTAAAATAGTGATTTGGCTTTCTGTGACATAATAGAGAACCCTGGATGACGGAATGCAACCAGTTTAGGACGATTGGTATGAAAGAGATTATTACTACTACCATGGTCGTTAGTCACCTGCTTGTGTTCTTCGGGTTTTCCTCGTCACGGACCTACATATAATATTACATTTGATTACATAATTCTGATACACATACTTTAAATATACTTTTGCTTTAGGGTTTCCGTTCGAAGTGTTTATTGTTTTGCTTATTGCTGCTGACCCTGTTTCCGTTCGAAGTGTTTATTGTTTTGCTTATTGCTGTTGACTCTTTCTTTGTTCAGTTTGTAACAGTTCTGCGCTCCAACCCAGATATTCAATGCTCGCGATCTCTTCGGTTAAGGAATTTTCTTGTTTAGATAGGGTTTTAATAATAGGCACGGACGTTTTATTTTTTTATTTTTTTTGTCCCAATTAATGGTTCCTTGCAGTATGGTGCAGGATTGCGGATAAATGCGTCAGCTATGAATATTTGGCTTTCCCAGGTAGATATCTTAACTTGGTTCTCAAAACCTGAATTGATCATATGTCACCAAATTTTTTCTTTTGGGGCTGTGATTAAAGCCTTTGAAAAAGTGACTTATGGTCAGTAAGGACTTTAATAGGATAGCCGTAGATTATGAACTTGAAATGTACTAGTGAGTTAACGATACCTAGCCCTTCCTTGCCTATTACTGCATATTTACTTTCATTGGGCTTTAGTTTATGTGAATAAAAAGCTATAGGAAAGAACTGTTTAACATATTACTGAAGTAGTACCCCTCTTACCCCTTGGTCTGAGGCGTCTGTTGCTATAAAAAAAAAAAAAAAAAATCCTTATTTAAATCAGGGATTTTAAGTTAGGTGAGCTCCAATTATTCCCGCTTTTTAAGAAATATCGGAACAACCTGTTGATGCTTTTTTAGACCATAATAAATCTACGCTCTTCTTCGTAAGATCTGTTTAAAGGAGCTGTCATGATTGAAGAGTTACATATTTACATAGGATTGTAATACCCACTACAGTGCAAAAGTGCTGTATCCCCTTTTTACGTTAATAGGTACCGGAAGTTATGAATAGCCAACACCTTACCATGGACTACTTTAAGACCTTGACTAGACACATAAAACCTAGATAAACATGTTCGGTTTTTAAAAACTCACATTTAGATATTTTACTCTGAGATTATTTGTCTTTGTCTCTAGCACTAGCTCTAGTTTATGTGAATGTAACTTCTAAGGTATTTAGAAAAGATTATAAGACCAACCATATAAGCATGTAGGGTATCCCCTAAAAGTCTCCAAACACTATTTTGTAATTGGGGCACAACATAAGCCGGAGGCATACGTAAAAATTGATAATGTCCCCGAGTGTGCTGAAAACGGTGTATGAGGTACAATAACTTAGGTAATGGTATCTGGTAAAAGCCTTTAAGTAAGTCCAAGCTGGTGAAAAATTTATTCTAACCTAACAGAGATAAGATGTCGTCGGTACATGGCACTGGAAACTATCGGGAGTCGTTGCCTTGTTTAAGCGACAGAAATCTACGCAGATATGCAAAGTCCGATCTTTTATAGCATGACGTTTGAGGGAAAAATTATATGGGCTTATTTGATTTCCTAATGACTCCTATTACTAACATTTTTC
>NC_061098.1:29231879-29234379 GCF_015104395.2 Macrobrachium nipponense | reverse complement strand
TTAGAACAGAAAATGTTTCTGGTGTCTCAAATTCATGTGAAATTTCATGGCAATTGGACAGAGTCTTAAAATTCACTTGAAATTTAATCAAGAAATTTTTTTATAAAGTTATTTGATCACCGGCTGTCAAGAATTTTGCGCTCGTATTAAAAATTGTGGTATGGTATATGACAGAGCATTGTGGGTGTTTTTTTGTATTTATTAATATTACTCCCCTACATATTAATTATATTACTTTGTTTCCGCATATGAGAATACAAATTTTTCTGACACGGTTCTTACTGACTTTCGAGGAACACGAAACACGACTTACGTGGGTGTGTGTGTGTGTTTTTTATTATTAATTTTACTCCACTATATATGAAATTGATTATTTTGTTCCCGCATATAAGAATACAAATTTTTCTCTGACGCGGGTCCCATTGATTTACGAGGAACACGGGAACAGGACTTATTGATGTGTGTGTGTGTGTGTGTGTGTGTGTGTGTGTGTGTGTGTGTGTGTGTGTGTGTTTTTATTATTAATTTTACTCCACTACACATGAAATTGATTATTCTGTTTCCGCATATGATAATGTAAATTTTATCTTACACGGGTCCAACTTATTTACGAGGGACACACCCACTTATTAATGTGGAAAAGTATTCACTAATATTTCGAGAACGTTCCAGAGTTTGACTTGGAACTTTGTACTAACTGTTGCCAAACATACACAAACAAACCACACCTTAAAGGCACTGTTTTTCCTGGACCCTCTCGAGTGTACCCTCTCTCTCATCCTTGTTTCTCATTATTTCCTCATTCGTTCTTCTCTCAACCCTCATCCGTTAATTGCTTTCCACCTTGAGTTGTCTAATCGTCACCCATTGACTCTTGATTGCCGGAGTTTGATCTGAATGAAGGTCCTGCTTTCTATCGAAGCACAGCCCTCAAAAGACCCTTTTCCTTTTATTCATCTGTATCGTCTACCATCTTATTCACTGGTTATGAATTTTGATGGAAATAGAATATAGTTTTCAATTTCTGTCAGTAAATTCACTGCCCTCTAAATATAACTCTGTTCTCAAGTTGATTAATCCGCGTCACAGAACTGGGTACATTGTTCAGATTATATATATATATATATATATATATATATATATATATATATATATATATACACATTTGCCATACTTCTAAACCTTTAAATTTGGATTATTCGTCTTTTTGTTCCATTATTCGTATTGGAAGTTCTTAGCCATTCGTCACCCTCCCTCGGTAGGATTGGATCTTCCAGAGGCTATCATCGGAAGTTGAATAAACCGCCCCCTCGAACGCCCCCAAACAAACTGCTCTCACCCTCCATCACCCCCACCCCCACCCCGGGAGATCCGTTCTCCACTACTTGTTCACTTCCCTTCTCCTTTTAATCATCCGTTGCGAAATGGGAAGTTATCCGTTTCAATTCATTCAACACTTTTTTGCTGACTGTTTATTCTCTCTACAGCTGTGAATTTTTCTCTTCTCTCTCCTCTCGCTCTCTCTCTCTCTCTCTCTCTCTCTCTCTCTGTCTCGGTGCGAGATGAACAAGTTATTGGTGTTCATTTTTTTTGTTCCCGAGTCGATGACTTTATGAAAATTTTTCGTTCGCTCTTCCTCAGTGTTTTCTGTTCTGTAGCTGTCTTTATCTTTCTTTATTTCCTTTTCTTTGTTTTATTGTAAAAATTTACGTAGGATTGATAACAGGTCTCAGATACCTGAGTGACCTCAAGGAAAGAAGATTGCTTTAGTTTTGGCAACAGTGAAATTTGCTTTTTCTTGTGTGTGTGTGTTTTTTTCTTATGTTTCTTTACTTCCTTTCTTTTTATATAGTCAAAATGTAGATATAAATGATAACCGCTTTCGCATATTGAAGCAACATTGGAAAAAAGAGAAACCCTTATATATATATATATATATATATATATATATATATATATATATATATATACATATATACATATATATATATATATATACATATATATATATATTATATATAATATATATATATATATTATATATATATATATATATATATATATATATATATATATATATATGTTTATTATATATATATATATAGTATATATATGTATTATATATATATATATATATATATATATATATATATATATACATATACATATATATATATATATATATATATATATATATATATATATATATATACATATATATATATATATATATATATATATATATATATATATATATATATATATATATATATAGTCTCAGTAATTGGGCGGCTACTTGGAAATCTTAGCTTGATGATAAATAACAGTGCCAAGACCAGGAAGAACATTCTTTATTTAACGAGCTTTCGAGGTTCAAAAACCTCATCTTCAGGCTGAAAAAAATGACAAGGATGAGAAATCACTAAAAATAACATTAAAATGAATTCTTATTAAAAGCTTTCAGTAAAAACATAAATAAAACGAACAATACATACATACT
>NC_061098.1:29220562-29231379 GCF_015104395.2 Macrobrachium nipponense | reverse complement strand
GAAGGAGTGTTAAGGAGGAGTACTAAATCTGCCAAATTTCCCGAACGTCATAAACACATTGAAACAATTACCCATTCTCCTGTCGTTATTAACACCAAATATATTCACCATTAATATACATTTTTCTCAGTAATTATATCGGTGACATCGGCGATTTTTGCAATTCTAGTTTCAGGATAATTCTAAGTAATGCTTAACCCGAACTCTCAATTAAGAGGAAAGTTCTGAGAATATCTTCCAATGATAAGTCACATCAAATACATATGCGTATATTATACGACTTTTATTCTTTCTGGTGCGGTAAAATTGGCTTCCAAAAGGGAGTTAAAATGCCGGGGGGGAGTGGGGTGCATTAAAAAATCTCATCAAAGGATTTCCTTGAAAATGCCAATGGAACTAATAGAACTTACCAAGGCCTTTTTCTTCAGTAATGTACTATAATTTCAAAGGTTTTGCCTGTTTCCATATTTAGTGTTTAATGCTGAAATCCCTATTTAATTTTTTCGATATTTTTTTTTTATTTCTTAAGATGGACGCCATGTCATATTCTGAGAGAGAGACAACTTACTCTCCAGATACTCAAAAGGCAAATAATTGTTATTATTTGGAGAAACTCAAATACAAGTTGGGGTTAACTGTAGACACTATGAATACCATATATGCTCTCTCTCTCTCTCTCTCTCTCTCTCTCTCTCTCTCTCTCTCTCTCTCTCTCATATCTTGATTTTTTCTATAGTATGGGGAATTAAGACGTATCTAGTCAGGGAATGTTTCTAGGATACTGGCTCTCTCTCTCTCTCTCTCTCTCTCTCTCTCCCCATCCCGGATAGGATTTAAGGTGAAAAGATAATTATTACCTCCAGCCATCAGAAGTTACGAGGCGCAAGATGAATTTCCAAAAGAAATTCCACATCCGACGTTGGTGTCAGTCTTCTGGGAATTCAAATATTCCAGTAACTTTATCCTGCGTTTCTGTCCTTCCATTTGGTCTATTATAATTATGTCCTTTATTCTTCGTGTTGGCAAATTCGTGCAATTTGGATTGCAGACGTTCGCCCGGCGAGGCGATTCTTAGAACGTACTTGTACACAGATTCTGAAGTGAAGTATATCCGAGTTTAACCAGACCAATGTGAGAGAGAGAGAGAGAGAGAGAGAGAGAGAGAGAGAGAGAGAATGTAGTACAATCATTGAATAAAAGTGCTACATATATAACTACCAGCACATGATTATTAGAGCGTCAAATTTCTATTAGTATTCTATATATATCTACATTCCCCCCCGGCCCCCCACCCTTTCCAATCACATCTCCAATCAGTGTCCCAATCAGCGTCCTAATCCCTGTACTCTCGGTTCCAATCAGAGTACTTTGCGTATTCGTAAACAAGGAAATGCAAGCAGAGGGCGATTCAATAAGAGTATTAAACGGTAATGCCCCAATCTTGATCCAGATGCTTCAAAGCATGGCTCACACGCCTATTACATGCTAATCCGCTTAAATCCGGAGAGAGAGGAGAGAGAGAGAGAGAGAGAGAGAGAGAGAGAGAGCTTACAGACCTTACAGTTCGTTCGAGGTTTCCCCATGTCCCTCAGTGTGAGGCACCATTAATGTCCACCAGAGAATTGCTAATGCATCTTCCGGTATATTTTCCATCTCCCAATAATTGCTTGGATGGTCTGGGATGCAGCTTAGATATTTGTCGAGCTTATTCTTAAGCACATCTACGCTCACTCCAGAGAGAGAAAGAGAGAGAGAGGCAGCTAAGCTGTTGACAAAGAACTGCCCTACTTGAAGTCAAAATCTGGAATGAAATGACCCACTACATCGACTAGCCACCAGGTACCTTATTCAATGCCTATAGGTCAAAAGGGGCATACTTAATGGTCTTTTTTTTTTTTTTTTTTTTTACGCAAATAGGCCTATATGTGCAGTCCCCCGCCCCCCACCCTCCACTCTGTGGGATCGATTCCAGGTCTTTTGCACATAAAGCAAAGTCATAAGACAATCAACTTCTAAAGAAAAATTCCGTGTACAGAAAGTATTTATTTTTCACTTTTATAATAAAACGTAAATCGTAGAGAATTAAAAAAAAACTGCTTTTGCCAAGCATTTGGAAAGATGAACTGCAAGAACAGAAAGCATTTCCTATAGATCCCACGAGATAAGGAACAGAAGACTGTTCTTGAGAGAGAGAGAGAGAGAAGAGAGAGAGAGAGAGAGAGAGAGAGAATGATTTTGCACTTCCCCCTATATCAAAATCCCCATAAAGCAAGTCCCCCAAGTTCCCAAATGAATGAACCTTGAGGATAAAATAAATAATATTATATAAGGCTCTTACGTCGAAGCACAGAAACTTCTAACTTATCAAAAGGTGAGATAATAATTTTTTCCAGGCACCGAGATTCTCAGAAATGCTGTCACGAATACATTCAATTAAACACCATACATTGACAGTGCGTATGATGCGTATAGTATGTCTGTTTGTGTAATATTACTGGTTGATTCCCCAGTCACCATTATAGCGATGACAAACGGCCTTTGTTGTACTCGATGCCAATTAGAGGAACTCGGAACCTGCCCATTTCAGAATTGCAACAATAATACGGGATATATTGGCATGGCCATATCAGTCTGAATACAAGCTGGACCATCTGATTATTATGAAACTAAAGGGAAAATTTTGACACCAGAAAAAATAATGAAAGTCTGTCGAGCCACAAAATTCACAGATACGCAATTTCAATTTTTATTAAATAAAAATGAATCATCAAACTAAAATAGTAGTTCGCGTGTTGATTACTTTGCGATAACATTTTACGCTCATTGCCTTCTAAGCGAACGACGAAAATTAAAACAATGACGTCTAAGTCGGCAGTAATAGCAATAGTAGTTATAGTAAGTTAGATGGGAGATAGTATGAACAAGTAAGAAATGCGCAATCCAGTTTTCTGTACAGCCGCCACAGCGTATACTAATCAAGGCCACCGAAAATACATCTATCTTTCGGTGGTCTCGGTATAATGCTGCATGAGCCGCGACCCCACGAAACTTTAACCACGAAACGGTGGTGGCCTGTAATGTATCGCTGCCAGAAACAGGATCATGGCAAAGTTTAACCTTAAATAGAATACAAACTACTGAGGCTAGAGGGCTGCAATTTGGTATGTTTGATAATCGGAGGGCGGATGATCGACATACCAATTTGCAGCCCTCTAGCCTCAGTAGTTCTTTAAGATCTGAGGGCTGATAGAAACAGTGCGGACGGACAGACAATAGTTTCCTTTTCAGAAAAATAAAAATCTTTGAACTTTAATTAAAACCATATCATATAGGTACCAACACTGCATATAACAATTATTTAAGATACTGAAGACTGAAGACAAAGACAACATGAATATTTGCTTAAATAATCGGAAATCGTCTATAAAAAAAAAACTTGAAAATAAAACGATTTCACAGTCCATTCATAGACTATATTTCCGCTCCACATAAATATTTCAGTAACTGTAATGGGCGGCTTTCAGTGTATAGTACTCGTGGGTGAAACTTTTCCGAGAAGATCTCTGAAGCGGTAGTGAAGCTCTCCAGTATTTTTTTTTTTTTTAAACCATCCTTGACTCGGGAATTAAACTTACACTGACGTATGCTTCATTTTTTATGTATTTCAACGGATATTTATTATGATTCTCTTCTATTCTTTCTTCTTAATTTTCTTCTACTTCTCTTTATTCTTTTTCTTCTTCTTCTTCTTCTTCTTCTTCTTCTTCTTCTTCTTCTGACTGACATTGAAGACAGATCCTCAAACTAGGCAGCGCAATTGAACAATAACGAGAGAGAGAGAGAGCAGTCTAATGACAAGACAGACTGAAAAACCTAGGAAATGAGAGAGAGAGAGAGAGAGAGAGAGAGAGAGAGAGAGAGAGAGAGAGAGAGAGAGTAGTCTCAAGAAAAGGCAAGTTAAAAAAAAGGAAAAAAAGGCCAAGAAACAGCACTTGTTACCAAGGTGAGGCAGAAGGCCATTAAAGGCCAGGATAAACATAAACAAAAAAATTAGGTACCTCCTCCGAGGAAATTTAAGAAGGGTCAAAAAACATCTGGCGTCGCGGCCTGAGAAGGAAAACAAACTGGGGGAACCACCACCACCTGCTCTTAATTTTCCCAGAAGTTTTCCTCCGCTAAGTGAAATATCATCTCGCAATTTTGGGAGAGAGGGCTAAGAGGTCGAAGTAAAAGTTTGTTTTGTTTGTTTGGTGTTTTTTACGTTGCATTGAACCAGTATGGGTATTCAGCAACGGGACTAACGGCTTTATACGTGACTTCTGAACCACGTCCAGAGTGAACTTCTATCACCAGAAATGCACATCTCTCACCCCTCAGTGGTATGCCCGAGAGTCGAACTCGCGCCACCGAGGTGGTAGGCCAAGACCATACCGATCATGCCACTGAGGCGCTTCCTATCGAGGTAAAAGTCCTTCGTCTAACCAGGGCTAGGCAGAGCCTTGGTCTTAATCTATCAACGTTCAGTTTGCAGGAAGAGGGTGGATGTGTCTCCCCTACCCTCCCGTTCCCCTAAATCCCTCGCCACCACCCGGGGTGGACAAACTGGTTTGCAGGGGGTAGGTGGCTGTCTCCCCTACCCTCCCTTTCCCCTACCTACCTAGCAACCACCAGGGGCGGACAAACTGGTTGGTAGGAAGAGGGTGGATGTGTCTCCCCTACCCTCCCTTTCCCCTACCTACCTCGCCATTACCCGGGGCGGACAATCTGGTTTGCAAGGGGTAGGTGGCTGCGTAATATCTCTCTTACTGTTACCTAAGGAGGACAAAGAGGATCAGACTCTCGGATTTTATTATTATTATACATAATATATAATATATATATATATATATATATATATATATATATATATATATATATATATATATATGTATATATATATATTATATATATATATATATATATATATATATATATATATATATATATATATATATATATATATATATATATATATATCATACTGAGATATTAATTGAATGTCACTGACTGTCCTTTAATCTAAAATCTATTTCGCACATTACTTACGGAGGCTTCATCTCAATGGAAGCTTCGGTGTCAAACCACTGAAGCTTTTAAAGTTACTAAAACCTCCTTCCGTCTCTAAGAAGATAACATTATTAATCCCTTCTTTTATTCGTTTTTCCTTTCCCGGGTTTTATTTATTATTATTATTATTTTTTTTTGTAGTCGAAATCTTGTCATTCAAATGAAAATGTAAACCTCAGTTGAATTAATAACAAAAAAGTATTAATAAATACTCTTTTTAATTTTTAAGGAAATTCAAGTAAGACTTCTTCGGCGCAACAGAATTTTCCGTATGAATCACGGCCCACGAAGCTTTCAGTCGCGGCCCGGTTGTGGCCCGTTCTATAGCGTTGCCAGGCGAACGATTATGGCTAAGTTTAAGCTTAAATGAAATAAAAACCAATGAGGCTAGAGGGCTGTTAATTTGGTCTGTTTGATGATTGGAGGGTGGATGATCAACATAGCAATTTGCAGCCCTCTAGCCTCAGTAGTTTTTAAGATATGAGGGCGGACAGAAAAAGTGCGGACGGACAGACAAATAGTTATGTTTTATAGAAAACTATAAACTTACAAAATAAAACTGAAACGGGCAAACATTCATCAAGATTCATTTGCAGTTGAGATCCTCGATTTGGGAGATAAAACAGTTTTTTTTTTATTGAGAATAAAGGATTTTTAATTCAGAAGTCCAACACTTGAACGAAATGCGTTTGTTAAGCTAACACTCGTCATGGGTGAGAAAGAATATGATTCCTTTTTTTTTTTTTTTTTTTTTTGATATACAGATTTTTTTTT
Source organism: Macrobrachium nipponense (assembly GCF_015104395.2). NCBI lineage: Eukaryota > Metazoa > Arthropoda > Malacostraca > Decapoda > Palaemonidae > Macrobrachium > Macrobrachium nipponense. The sequence continues at coordinate 29,225,499 of NC_061098.1, read as the reverse complement.
CACCGAAAGCGCCACATAAATCTCTCCTAAAGCAAGTGGAAGGAAACAGGGAAATTTTTCCCCTTGAAAAGTGACTTCAAAAGTACCAGTCTGCGAATCGAGTACTTATTAAGAGCGAAGGAGAGAACGAGTGAGTGAAAAGGGAAAAAAAATATCTATTTTAATTTTTCCTCTTTCAGAATGAATGGAGAATCGTGAGTGAAAATAAAAAAAATTTGATTTCTCGGAAGTTGACCCAATCGTGGAATTTTTTTTTCTTTATTTCTCGTGAGTTGACCCATTTAACTCCGCAAACACGAAGGTTAGGGAGGAATGACGAACGTTAGTATTCAACAAAGGATATGAACCGAATAGAATAGACAATTTAGGGCCCAAAGGCCAAGCGCTGGGACCCACGAGGTCATTAAGCGGTGAAAGGAAAATTGAGAGTATGAGGTCACGGTGTAACAGGAGGAAATTTTTTTAGCATGAATATATATATATATATATATATATATATATATATATTATATATATATATATATATATATATATATATATATATATATATATATCTATATATATATATTATTATATATAATATATATATTATACATATATATATATATATATATATATATATCATATATATATATATATTATATATATATATATATATATATATATATATATAAGGGTTCTCCTTATTCCAATGTTGCTTCAATATACGAAAGCTGTTATCAATTATATCTACATTTTGACTATATAAAAAGAAAGCAAGTAAAGAAACATAAGAAAAAAAACACACACACACAAGAAAAGCAAATTTCACTGTTGTCATAACTAAAGCAATCTTTCCTTGAGGTCACTCAGGTATACGAGACCTGTTATCAATTCTACGTAAATTTTGACAATAAAAAAAAAGCAAAGAAAGTAAGGAAAGATAAGACAGCTAAAGGATAGATAACAGGAAGGAAAGAGAACGAACGAAAAATTTCCCAAAGTCATCAACTCGGGAACAAAAAAAATGGACACCGATAACTTGTTCATCTCGCACCGAGAGAGAGAGAGAGAGAGAGAATTCACAGCTGTAGAGAGAATAAACAGTCAGAAAAAAAGTGTGGAAAGAAATGAAACACATAACTTCCCATTCCACACGGGATGATTAAAAGCAAAAGGGAAGTGAACAAGTAGTGGAGAACGGCTCCCTATGGGGTGGGGGTGTAGGTGGGGAGGGGAGAGCGGTTTGGGGGCGTGGGAGGCTGGTGGGGGGTTATTCAAGTTCCAATGATAGTTTCTGGAAGATCCAATCCTACCGAGGGAGGGTGACGAAAGGGTAAGAACTTCCAATACGAATAATGCAACAAAAAGACGAATAATTCAAAATTGAAAATTTAGTAACAAAAACACTAGTAATTCAAACTTAAAGGTTTAGTAACTTTGTCCTACATATATATATATATATATATATATATATATATATATATATATATATATATATATATATATATATGTGTGTGTGTGTGTGTGTGTGTGTGTATATATATATATATATTATATATATATATATATATATATATATATATATATATATATATATATATATATATATATATATAACATCTGAACAATGTACCTGAGACGCGTGTTAATTAACTTGAACAAATTTATATTCCGAGGGCAGTGAAATTATTGATAGAGAGCAAAAACTATATCCTATTTCTATCAACATTTATAACCAGTGAATAAGATGGTAGACGATACAAAAGTTAAAAGGGAAAAGGGTCTTTTGAGGACTGTGCTTCAATAGAAAGCAGGACCTTCATTCATATCAAACTCCGGCAATCAAGAGTCAATGGGTGACGATTAGACAACTCAGGGTTGAAAGCAATTAACGGATGAGAGATATAATGAGAAGCAAGGATGTGAGAGAGGGATAGTTATCCGCATCAATAAGTCCTGTTTCGTATTCCTCGTAAATCAGTAGGACTCGTGTCAGATACAATTTGTATTCTCTATTTTCATACGCAGAAACAGAATAATTAATTTCATATGTAGTGGAGTAAAATCAATAATTAAAAGAAAAAACACACACACACGCCCACATAAGTCATGTTTCGTGTTCCTCGTAAATCAGTAGGACCCGTGTCAGAAACTTTTGTATTATTATATGCGGAAACAGAATAATCAATTTCATATGTAATGGAGTAAAATTAATAATAAAACACACACACACATAAGTCAGGTTTCGTGTTACTCATAAATCAGTAAGAACCGTGTCAGAAAAATTTTGTATTCTCATATTTAGAAGAAAAATAATATATTTAATGTGTAGTGGAATAAAATCAATAAATAAAAAAAAAAATCCCCACAAAGCTCTGTCATGTGCCAAACCACGTTTTTAATTCGTGCGCAAAATTCTTGCCATCTGGTAATCATATAACTATATAAAAAAATTCTTGATTAAAGTTCAAGAGATTTTTAAGACTCTGTCCAACTGCCGTGAAATTTCACGTGAATTCGAGACACCAGAAACATTCTCTGTTGTAAAAAACGGTTTTGAAAATATTCGATTAATCTAAAGGGCTAATTGGAACAATGCTATCACACTGGCTGATCATCAGAATTACTTCGGAGTTATATTTTATCCAATCACTAAACCCTTTCCCACTGGACAAAAAAAAAAAAACAAAAAAAAAAGAAGGCGTGACCTCCAGCTTACTCGGGTGGCATGCTAAAATCTACGGTCAAAAAGCGCGTCGTTTCACCAACGCAAATTAAAATAAATGGGCTATATTTTATTAGAAATCATTTTTCTGTACTGCTTAACATACACATTATTTATTTTTTACATTTTCATTCTAATAAATAAAGCATAGATATCCTATCCTAAAATTTCTGTATCTTTAACTCAACGCAAAACACATTTTTCAGAATTTTTTAGGGTTTTTCATATATATATATATATTATATATTATATATATATATATATATATATATATATATATATATATATATATATATATATATATATATATATATATATATATAGGTAAATATAAGCCACGAAGGAAAAATAAACAACGGAGTTTCTACAAGGTCATCCGACGTTCAACGTCCTTTACTTAGTAGATAAACATCTGCTAAGTAAAGGACGTTGAACGTCGAAAGATCTTGCGGAAACTCCGTTGTTTATTTTTCCTTCGTTACTTATACCTTTATTTATGGATTTATCATGTTCCAAACTTTCGTTATTCAGTTATACACACACACACACACACACACATATATATATATATATATATATATATATATATATATATATATATATATATATATATATTATATATATATATATATATATATATATATATATATATATGTATATATATACAATATAATATAATATAATATATAATATATATATAAATAATATATTTTTATATATATATATGTATAAATATATACTATATATATATAATATATATATATATTATATATATATATATATATATATATATTATATATATATATATACATATATATAATATATATAATATATATAATATATATATTATATTATTAATATATTATGATATTATTTAAATATATTATATATATTATATATATATATAGTACAATAATGACATATAGGTGTGTATGTAGTGGTAATCAAATAATTTGTCCATTATTAACCAAAATGTTTGCAGGAAATTATTTTCCATGTTGCAATATAAAATTATGTTTTTTGCAGAGATAAAAGGAAATGTGGCATTTTAGCATGAAACTTGAATCGTGTCATGGATAAGAATTCACTGGAACCGGACTGACTACATATACTATATATCAAGAATTCCAGGTTCGGATATATCTAATTCACGGGTAAATATTTTTTTTTTATGAAATATGTGCTTTCAAAAATTACATCGGAAAATGTTAAAATAAAAGTTTAATTTCAAAAGAATAAAAAAAAATCCAGGTTCAATTATGTTTAATTCACGGGTAAAATATTTTTCATTTTTTGATGAAATATGTGCTTTCAAAAATTACAGTGGAAAATGTTAAAATAAAAGCTTCATTTATAAAAAAAGAAAAAAAAAATCCGGGTTCGAATATGTTTAATACACGGGTAAAATATTTTTTTATGAAATATGTGCTTTAAAAATTACCCCTAAAAATCTTAAAAAAAAAAACTCAGTCTCTAAAAAAAAAAAAAAAAAAAAAAGTTGACATCTGTGGGATTCTTTCTACTCAAACCAAAGTAATTCATTACATTATGAATTCCAGATCCAAATATGTTTGATTCACGGGTAGTGTTTTTTAAAGAAATAAGTCCTCTCTAAAACTACGGGGAAAAATACGCCTATATCAGAACACTTGCTTGAAAGCAAACCTGACATCCACAGGTATGGCAAATGACACCCACTTCCAAGTAATGGTTAATTTTACCGTGAGATACAACGCTTGTATACTATTCATTAAACCCCCTTTCTAAATAACTATCTAACAAGACTTCAGTCCTCGCATTAATTTAAGCCTTCTTTAACCAAAAAATAAATAAATAAATACAAATAAATAAAATAAATAAATAATAAAGATGATAAAAATACCTTCACTTATCACCCAGCATTCACTCGCATTCATTTAAGACTTCTTCAACCAAAATAAATAAATAAATATATATATATATAAATGAATAAATAAATAATTAAATAAATAAATAAAATGAACAAAAATACCTTCACATATCATTCAGCTAAATCATCTCACACAACGCTCCCCAACATTCAGGAGCCAATTGTCTGGCGTCTTTTGCAGCGAGAGAATCCCAAGTGATTATTTTCTGCCTGAGCTCAGGATATAATAACTGAAACGCCCGACAACTTCAGTTCAGCGGAACACATCTGGTTCATAAGTCATTTCCTGACAGACGACAGCAGCGGGAGATGAGAGATGCG
>NC_061098.1:29211190-29215062 GCF_015104395.2 Macrobrachium nipponense | reverse complement strand
TCAAGCCACTTTCCACGCGTTGATGGTTGCGATGCTGTACCTGCAGCCGCCTAGACCGCCTTAGCGGCGCGGTTACGTCGATGGGCGTTTCGCTACGCTGCGGGACGTCACGGCTAACTTGATTATGGTTGGCTGCAGGAGTATCTCGTTCGGGGGCGTTGTCTTCCGTGGAGTTGTCGTGCTCGGAGGACGCGCGACCTTATTATGAAAAATAACCCCATCTCCACAGGTACGAGACCCCCTGAAGCAGACGCATGTGGTGTACCAGTATACATGCCCAGTCCGCGGTTGCAGCGGCGCCTACGTGGTATGACTACCATGCGCCTGTCGAAGAGACACTCATGCCACGCCCAAGAGGGGGCTATCAAGAATCACGCACGCACCAAACATCAAGAGGCCATCTCCCGGGATGTGATCATCCAAAACACGAAGATCATCGGGAAGGCCCCTAATGCCCGTCAGGTTACGCCTGCTGGAGGCGCGTTCTCATCCAGCAAGTTGAAACCTACTCTAAATACGACGCAGGAAGAATTTCTTCCTCCCTACGAGATGAGAGACTGCCACCAACAATGACACCACCGAGCACGATTATTATTATTATTATTATTATTATTATTATTATTATTATTATTATTATTGTCATATGGGATTAATTGAATGGTCATCTTAATTATTTTAACTCTCTCTCTCTCTCTAGTGAAAAAAGAAAAAAATTACACATCTCTCTCTTTCTGGAAAAAGAAATCTCTCTTCTCTCTCTCTCCCTCTCTCTTTTCTCTCGTAAAAAAAGTTAAAAAAAAGAAAGGGAACACATCTCTCGCTTTCTGAAAAAAAAATCTCTCTCTCTCTCTCTCTCTCTCGTGAAAAAAGAAAGAATTTACATACCTTTCTCTTTCTGTTGAAAAAACAAAGTTATCCGTCTGTCTGTCTGTCTGTCTCTCTCTGTCTCTCTCTCTCTCTCTCTTAGTGAAAAAAGAATGAATGTACCTATATCTCTGGTGAAAAAACGAAGGTCTCTCTCTCTCTCACTCTTCCTCTCTCTCTCTCTCGTTCCGGGTAGAAGTCTCTCTCTCTCTCACTCTCACTCTCTTCCTCTCAGAGAAAAGTTAGGCGAGCGTCAGAACTTGCCGGAAGTGAGTGAGATTATTCTCATTAATATTCCAAAACTTCCAGAGAAAGGGTAAGCTACGCTACGGTAGCCTGGAACGAGTTCATATCTTTAGACTGACGGAGGATAAAGCCCCTGGAATAATATCGGTGAATTTTGGTTACTCTTTGGCGACGCCCTTGCTGAAGTTTTAATTGAAACTTTAGACTTAAGGAGAGGAAGGAAGTATATTCTCTTATTCATCCGTTTCGACAGTAGACGAGGATGTTATTGGCGAGTCTATTTCAGAAATGTCCTGAGTCAGACACTTGATTTTCTTTTTTTTATTTATATTTTTTTAGTATTGGTTTTAGTGCGGTGGTAATTTTAGGGTAATTCCTAATGCCCAAAATTTAGCCTGAGAGTGACGAATAGGTGGGCACTTCTCTCTCTCTCTCTCTCTCTCTCTCTCTCTCTCTTCTCTCTCTCTTTCGTGAAAAAATGAAGAATATACAAATTCTCTTCTCTCTCTCTCTCTCTCTCTCTCTCTCTCGTGAAAAAATGAAGAATATACAAATTCTCTCTCTCTCTCTCTCTTTGGTAAAAAAGGAAGAATTTACAAATGCTCTCTCTCTTTCTCTCTCTCTCTATCTCTCCCTCTCTCTCTCTCTTGTGAAAAAAGGAAGACTTGAAAAATACTTTCTCTCTCTCTCTCTCTCTCAGATCCAAGGTAAACTACTTGTTCTTATAACAATTAAAACAGTGTGAATGTTTCCACGGACGATTAGCGTATTCTAACATTACCCTTTATTCTTAAAATAAAATAAAATGATTGATCTTCGTCGCCTTCACGAAGGATGGGAGCTACTAATGCATTCCTTTTTCCAAAGCCATAACACCTATCAATAAGTAAGTGTCCCCTTCTTCAACAGAATGGAATTCTTCCCACCTATAGATAAGCAAGCGTCCCCTTCAACGGAATGGACGTCTTTCCTTCCCACTCCGAAATGCGCCCACAGGTTTTTCTTATACCGCCTCTGTGTCTTCCAGGCTAATGAATGACCCCAATTCGCGAAATGGTTATCTTCGCGCTCGAGAAATATACGAGGAAATTACGCGTGATGAATTGCGAGGGGAGGTGTTGTTTCGCGAGGAGGAATCTGTGGACAAAGAATGATATTAGCATCCGATTTCTAGAGATGTCGGTTCACCAGAAGAAGCAGCAGCACGAACGGATGGTCACTTGAGATATGCGATTCGGTGTTTTTTGATATTCTAAGTTTATGGGATTCTTGGGTCGTGGGATATATATATGCGCCCGATTGGAGTGCATTACGTAATGTGTGTGTGTGTGTGTGTGTGTGTGTGAGAGAGAGAGAGAGAGAGTACAAGGGTTAGGATGTCTCAAAGAGACTTATAAGTTCATCTAAGGAGATATCATGTGCTCATTTTATCATTTTATCTCCAGGAGCCTAATAATGATTCTAAGTTTGAAGGATTTCTTGGTCATGGGATAAATAAATGCCTGATTGAAATGCTTTCTGTAATGTGTGTGTGTGAGAGAGAGAGAGAGAGAGAGAGAGAGAGAGAGAGAGAGAGAGAGAGGTTACAAGGAGTTATGTGGAGCAGGTATTACAATTAACTGACAGTGTCCTAATGATCTTGACTAGCTTTCTTTTGAGCTCTTCCACACTGCTGCTGTTTACAACTTGTGATGGCAGTTTATTCCCATGCGTCACCTAATGTGTGTATATGAGAGAGAGAGAGAGAGAGGATGGTTACCTAAGTCGTCATTTCAATCTTTTTCTTAATATATATCCAAAATTAATTTTTAAAACTTTATAGGACCGTTTAGCAAAGGATTGAAACAAGTATCACAATGCCATGAGATTTGAAGTCGTCCTCAAAATTTAGGTCATTGTCGATAGATGAGCTCTGTAATTTATATAAAGAACAAATGCACCATTATTGATATAACAACGCCGCTTAGAAATAACGGAAATATTAGCTTTAATGATAGCTAATTCAAACCAAAAAAAATCTGCAATAACTTTAGACACCAGAATAATATCTTCTTCCGTGTTCCCGGGCGTTCACGGATCGCATCTCTCATCTCCCGCTGCTGTCGTCTGTCAGGAAATGACTTCTGAACCGGATGTGTTCCGCTGAAATGAAGTTGTCGGCCGTTTCAGTTACTATGTCCTGAGTTCAGGCAGAAAATAATCACTTGGGATTCTCTCGCTGTGAGAGACGCCAGACAATTGGCTCCTGAATGTTGGGGAGCGTTGTGTGAGATGATTTAGCTGAATGATAAGTGAAGGTATTGTTTTTTCATTTTAGTTTACTTATTTTGATTTTGTTAGAGAAGTCTTAAATTAATGCGAGGGTTGGGATTTAGCTGAATAATAAGTGAGGGTATTATTTATTTATTTATTTATTTATTTATTTATTTATTTTTTGGTTAAAGAAGTTTTAAATGAATTCGAGGACTGGAGTCTTGTTAGGCAGTTATTTAGAAAGGGGGTTTAATGAATAGTATACAAGCATTGTATCCCACGGCAAAATTAACCATTACTAGGAAGTGGGTGTCATTTGCCACAATTGTGGATGTTAGGTTTGTTTTCAAGCAAGTGTTCTGATTATAGGCGTATTTTTCCCCCGTAGTTTTGGAGAGGACATATTTCATTTGAAAAAATTACCTGTAAATCAAACATATTTGGATCTCGATTTTCTTGATATAATCAATTACTCTGGTTGAGTAGAAAGAATCCCACAGGTTTGCCCA
>NC_061098.1:29196190-29206190 GCF_015104395.2 Macrobrachium nipponense | reverse complement strand
GGAAGATTCCTTTAGTTACAAGAGTAAAATATTATGTTTGTGTGTGTTTTTTTTTTCTTTTTGCTTATATTTCTTTATTTCCTCTCTTTCTTTTTTTATTGTCAAAATTTAGATAGAATTAATGACAGCTTTCGTATACTGAAGCAACATTGAAAAAAGAGGACTCCTTTAGTTGCAATATATATGTAAGTGTTTACATAATAAAAATATGGAATGTTAGTCCATATATATAAAATACTAAAACTAAAGAGGTCAACCAGATTGCTTGCAGGAATGTGATCAGACTAGAGACGCTAAAGATGACGTATACAATAAAAGTAGGCTAAGATAACATGCCGTCACCTGTAGTCATTCAATTGTTTATAAATATTAGTCCAAGCTCCCTGCTTGAGACAACTACCCCGACCTATGATTCAAACGGCCTACGTGATCTGTAGCGTGTCTCATTTGATTGTGTGTTCGTATGAAACTATGTCATCTGATAGTATGTTCATATGTTCGAACTACTGTCTGTTCCTTCATAACTTGTAACAGAGATGGTAGACAAGCAGAACAGAGTGAGCTATCGTCATTAGAAGACCTGTACCTCTTTACCTAAGCTTTATCATGTAGAGGAATAGGATTAGCCATCATCATTGGCAGAAGCGATCAAGCTATCGTTATTAGAAGACTTGTTACAATCATACCTGATCTTCACCATGTAAAAACTTCAGAAGAAATATATAATTTTTTATACTTAGTGTTTTCTACAAGAACCTCACCGAACCATGAGTTTAACACATCGTCGTAAAGATAATACCGACTTCGTAAGTGATCTACAAAACCCCAGACACTCCATTGAAGATGGAAGTGCAATACCAACCGACTTAGCGTATAGATTATCGCTAGTCTAACATTACCTCATAGGGCGCCTTATCATACAAGGCACAAGCTCTAATATTGGTGGCCAGCGGACCAGAAGAACTCTACAACGTCCTACGAAGAAAAAACAGAATAATAAATCATGAAGTCAACGACGACGAAAGCAGCAGATTCTTCAAGCAACCTATAACTGATTCACTTAAGGTAGATTCTCGGATGAGCCATATTCTTACAAGACGTTTGTTTGGTGGCTGCTGATTGGCTGGTACCGGTAGGTAGGCAGCTCCCAGCCAATCAGCGGCCGCCAAACTAACGTCTCGTAGGCATAGGGCTCACTCAAGAATCTACCTTAAGTAAACCAGTTATAGTATCATCATTAGTGAGCGACTTCAGAAAACAACAAGATTCGTCAAGCAACTTAGTATCATCGTTAGTGAATAACTTCAAGAAACAAAACCGACGTGTCCTTTTCCTACGGCAACGGAAGCTTCGTCTCTCATTAGAATCATTCAAGAAAACATCGTTAGTGAGCGTTTCCGGCACTGCAAGAAACAAACCGAACGCGTCTGCAGCATCGGATTTTTTCAAGGGCTCGAATCCTCGAAACAACGCGCACGGAGGAAACTGAAGCCAAACGAGGTCGTCCGCTAAATAGAGAAGGAGGACCAAGGCCGTGTGTCGTTTTATCGGAACACCGTGACTTCCCACAAAAGCAAGCTAAGTACAATTTTTATTCATTTGGAGTAACTTTGAGTGTTTCCTTTGCAGGTCGAATTTCGTTATTCCTGTGGCTGAAGTTACGAGACATTCTTAATCTTACTTTTTTACAGAAATTATCAACATCATTGAGATTTCGCTACTGCGAGTTTTTATCTTTGAGTGTCTGTTTCCAGAAGTTCTACTGAAATATCATAATCATATAACTATGTTAATTTTATCATTTTGGGTGATTATTAATCCCTTACGTACAACAAACATATTAAACAGTGAATATGCGTTTACGCAGTGGACGTCTGTATTTATACAGATGCATGGATAGGGTCGTTAAGCACCGTAGTGATTAGAAAACACACAAAAAACAAGTTGGAACACCCGTACAAATCTATATAAATTAGAGGTAACACTATTTCGGGTCATGACAATAAATGCTCCTTTGCAAGTCCTGATCGCAGTTTTAGCCTTGAGTTTTTTGAGTTATATAAAATATCGAACCTCAATGACTCAACTTAACTTTAAAAATATGGCTGGATTTGCAAGGAATAAAATGTCTGTAGAAAAACTTTCATCAGGCTAAATGCGCTGACCAGGATCCCTCACCATTTCAAATTTTAGCAAAGAATGAAGTACAAACAGTTAATATTGAATACAGTAGAGATAACTTGTCTTATTAGTAATCGCTCAGTTCCTAATAGTTCGTCATTCATTGCTTTATACGTAACAGCAACATAATGCTAAAACACACAATACGTTGCCGCATGGTAATAAAGAGAAGGATCCTAATTATTACAAAAAGAATAGAAACAGTAGCCTTTCAGAATCAAACAAGCAAACTCGGTTACTGTGTCACCTAGTCAAGCGGTCAAGGCTAGTCAAAAACTGCCGAAGTGTTCAAAGCATAGCAAATTCCACACAATAAGCGACTCTAGCAGAGTGGGGAAAAGCGATGTTGGTTCATACCAATATCTTTTTGAATTAAAAAGGATTTTCCTATGAAAACACACGACCGTATAAGTAATCAGAGCAGGTTTTCGTTTTAATTTTAATAACATTAAGTTATAATAAATACTGGTGGATTAAGCCCAACTGTACGCGCCGTAAAAATTAGAATATCTTGTTTTATTTCTTTAGTACACGTAATATCTTGTATTTACGGACTCAAACCGTCTGTTGTTCGAACTTATCTAATGAGAAGTCCGGATAAGCGAGCGCTTACAGATACCTCTATAGTTATAAAAAACATTGATCTGTATGTAGTGTAATTGTAAGATCCATCTAGGGGTATACAAAATATTATCTTACATCCTGCAAAATTAAGGCGTGTTTATCAAAGGAAAATCCTATAAACCTTCAAAAACATAGTAAAATCCGTTTTGAACAAAAAAATGAGACAGTTAATCAAATAATAACTTATATAAAGGAACTATACATTTGTCTCATAAATCGTAACATTGTTCAAATGACCCAACAGAATTCTCCCACAACCGCAGTCGTACTTTGCACGCAAAATCTCGAGAAGCATGCACCCTCGAATGTCTTAGTGCGTGTAAAAACCGACTTTGCTGGGAAATGAAATTTTAATCCTTCCCGACACTCTGAAATATAACGATTTCCGCGAACAAAGCTCTAAAGTATACATATCGTGGATACGGAAGTTATAAATATCGCATTTTTTATTGTTGCTAATTTTTAATCACGCCCAACCACCATCGTGGATGAATCTCTCTGATAATCTATCTAAAAGTAATATCCGCAAAGTCATTCAAGCAGAGGTGATTCAGCAGAATTTTTTATCTTCTACCTGAATACCAGGAAGTTTTCTTCACTAGCGAGTGATCTCTGAAAAGAAAAACGATGTAATTTAACACAAAATACGGTCTAAGGACAAACATAAAGCTATTTACGTACCTTCGTATAGATTCTCAATGGAATTTTAAAATAGAGATAAATGACGAAGTTGAAAAATGTTAGTAATAGGAGCCATTAGGAAATCAAATAAGCCCATATAATTTTTCCCTCAAACGTCATGCCATAAAAGATCGGACTTGGCGTATCTGTGCAGATTACTGTCGCTTAAACAAGGAAACGACTTCCGATAGTTTCCAGTGCGATGTACCGACGACATCTTATCTCGTTAGGTTAGAATAAAATTTTTTTTTTCACCAACTTGGACTTACTTAAATGCTTTTACCAGATACCATTACCTAAGTGATTGTACCTCATACACCGTTTTCAGCACACCCAGCCGGGGACATTATCAATTTTTACGTATGCCTCCGGCTTACGTTGCGCCCCAAAATTACAATATAGTGTTTGGAGACTTTTAGGGGATAACCTACATGCCTATATGGATGATCTTGTAATCTTTTCTAATACCTTAGTAAGTACATTCACATAAAGTAGAGCTAGTGCTACAGAGACAAAGACAAAATAATCTCAGAGTAAAATATCTAAATGAGTTTTTTAAAAAACCGAACATGTTATCTAGGTTTTATGTGTCTGGTCAAGGTCTTAAAAAAGTAGTCCATGGTAAGGTGTCGGCTATTCATAACTTTCCGGTACTTATTAACGTAAAAGGGGATACAGCACTTTTTGCGCTGTAGTGGGTATTACAATCGTATGTAAATATGTAACTCTTCAATCATGAACGCTCCTTTTAACAGATCTTACGAAGAAGAGCGTAGATTTATTATGGTCTGAAAAGCATCAACAGGCGTTCGATATCTTAAAAGCGGAATAATGCAGCTTACCTAACTTAAAAATCCCTGATTTAAATAAGGAATTTGTTTTTTTTTTTTATTGCAACAGACGCCTCAGACCAAGGGGTAAGAGGGATAATACTTCAGCAATATGATAACAGTTCTTTCCTATAGCTTTTTATTCACGTAAAACTAAAGCCCTCTGAAAGTAAATATGCAGTAATAAGCAAGGAAGGGCTAGGTATTTCTTTAACACTAGTACATTTTAAGTTCATAATCTATGGCTATCCTGATAAAGTCCTTACTGAACATGAGTCCTTTACCGAGTTTTTCAAATAAAGGCTTTAATCACAGTCCAAAAAGGAACTCGGTGACAAATGATCATTCAGGTCTTTGGAGCCAAGATAAGATATCTACCTGGGAAAGCAATTATCATAGCTGACGCATTATCCCGCAATCCGCACCATACTGCAAAGAACCATTAATTAGACTAAAAGATATAGAACACATCCGTGCCATTGTTAAAACCGTATCTAAACAAGAAAATTCCTTAACCCAAGAGATCGCGAGCATTGAATATCTGGGTCGGAGCGCAGAACTGTTACAAACTGAACAAAGCAAGTGTCAACAGCGATAAGCAAAACAATAAACACCAAACAATAAACACTTCGAAACGGAAACAGGGTCAGTGGCTAGGCAAAAACAATGAACACTTCGAGCAGAAACCCTAAAGCAAAAGTATATTTAAAGTATGTGTATCAGAAAAATGTAATCAAATGTAATATTATATGTAGGTCTGTGACGAGGAAAACCCGAAGAACACAGCAGATGACTAACGACCAGGTAGTAGTAATAATCTTTTTCATACCAATCGTCATAAACTGGTTGCATTCCGTCATCCAGGGTTCCCTCCTTTTTCACAGAAAGCCAAATCACTGTTTTCTGGCCTACAATGCTTACAGATATAAAAAGCACATAACTGAATGTAAACACGTGTTCATGAAAACAAGGGACACACTAAGACACCTGTTCAGTTTTAAGGGCCTATCCTGTGCCAAATCAATCCTTGAAAGAATATACTTAGAATTATTAACAGAATTACGAGTCTGACAGAGGGAATAAACCACTTCTTAGTGTTAATAGTTCCTTGACACGTTATATAGAATTAATAGCACTAGAAACAAACAACCGCAAATTGAGTGCGTTACGAATATTTATGAGTGCTAAATCAGTAAATATGGAATTCAACACATAATAATCTGTGACTCGGGTGGTGTAAATCAATAATAATCTCCTTAACACGTTGTGTGAATTCCTTTCCATTAAGAAAACCAATAATATATTTTATCACCCAGAGTCAATCGGTTTGGTAGAATAACGGATAATTAAATAGGAAGTGTCAATGTCTTACGAGTTACAACTCGTGATGTTGGATCCGAACTGGATTATAGCGGTTCTCGCGGTTTTTAATACCTTTATCAATTTATATCTTGTATCTATAGAATTGATGCCGCAAAAGTAGCCTTATACGGTACGCCGCTAGAACACTTTTCCAACATATTCAAGCCAAACCATTAATTTTATCAAATATATATATATATAAAATAAATAAATATAAAAAAAAAATAAGATAAATATGGATAAACAAGTGGAGTCAATATAATACACCTCCGTAAGAAGTCGGAAGGGTTACAGATTATAATAAAAAAGGAATCACGATAAAAATCAATAAAGCAAAACGTAACCATAGATAATAAAATATCCCAATATATATGCGTAAAAGATTTGAACTCTAACTTAACGCTTTAGTAATGACAAATAAGCTAAAAGTTCAAACACATATCAAAAACCTACTGACATATTGTCTGTCCCGGTGATTTATATTCGTAGTCAATGAAAAAAAAAAAAAAATTAAATAAATAAATAAATAAATAATAATAATAAATAAATAAATAAAATAAATAAAAGAGATTATGCAGTTTTCCAAACATGAAACTAATTATATTGTTCAATTTTGGTACTTTTGGTGTTTTTTTTTTTTTCAGACATTCTTCTCATGTGGGTCGAGTATTAAAAAAAACAAAAAATTTTATCTAAAGTCGTATCTCTTACAGCAAGTAATGTAACTCTTAGCTGGCTGAGAGCAATCTCCTGCCAAGTGACGACGTCATCATTGCCGTATCAGCATTTGTTCCTTTTAACCTCAATAATCTGCTTACACAGGCTTCATCTCGCAATTGCAAAGCAGATTGACTGGAGAAAGGAATGCTTAGTTCATGAACTTCACATGTGGTTCATAGGTCACATGACAGGCCCCACATACCATATTTCTTATCCGTGTGTGTTAATGCAATTAGTTAAGGAACTTGTATAACATTTTAAAATTAATTGACAAATATAAGGGAAATAGAATTTTATATAACAACAAAATGAATTAATTTTTCTGAACCTCATAGACATTTAGAAGTATCAAGATATATATATGTGAAATATTTACTTGCAACATTAGCCTATTACAATTCAAGTAAAAACATTCATGGGAAAATGTCACATTTCTTGAAAAAAAAACCCAAAGTTTATTTAGAAATTAGTTACATAGTGGGTTTTTTTCGTTGCATCTCATACCTATTAATAAAGATTTTAAAATTAACCTCAGAGGATGCGCACGAGAAAATTGAATATGAAACTTGTTTTGTTAGGGCACATAGGATCAGATTTTATCACAACTTAATTTCAGTTAGCATAGAGAAATACAGAATCATGATTAATCTTCTCTTTGACTCTTATGTTGCCTGGCAATCTTACAAATAGCTCCGTTTTCCACTTCTTTGTCTAGTAATTTACTACCAGTAATATCGAATTTTCTTTGGGATTTTGTATTGATATCTGTTTATTTGTTATAATTATGGATATTTTTACAGTCATCATAGACCTGGATAGGTTCCACTCATTGTTAATGCCATGGATAAAAAAAGTTTGTACAGCGGACTCTTTTTGAATTCCAAAATATCAGCGAATTCATGTGGGTTAAGTCTGGTCTAAATGGCTCTCTTCCCTCCCTGT
Source organism: Macrobrachium nipponense (assembly GCF_015104395.2). Classification (NCBI taxonomy): domain Eukaryota; kingdom Metazoa; phylum Arthropoda; class Malacostraca; order Decapoda; family Palaemonidae; genus Macrobrachium; species Macrobrachium nipponense. Next base: position 29,198,850 of record NC_061098.1, on the reverse strand, counting down.
ATTTGGATGTCGTCTGAATTTACTTTGCCCTTGTGACAAGTATAATTCCAACTTGGCAGGCTGATTAATGGAACCTGGTTACAGTATCCTGCAGTACGAGAGTTTCACATCGCAACTTCAAAAAAAAAATCGTTCGTCGCAGCGGACGACTACAGTCAAGTAACAACCGCCTACAATGTGAAAGGAATTTCATGGACTTCTTCGACCGACACCGTATCTCGTCGTTAATCTCGTTTTCATGCGGAACGCTCCCAGCGGGCTGTCGGAATTCGACTACAAAGAAAGGGACATACTTCCGACAATACGACCCGAAGGATATTCAACTCTACTGCGGCGAAGGACTCGTGCTGGGGATGTTTTTTTTATTTCCATCGCGAACGTAATCGTGTAGCTTAGGATGCAGAGAATAAGTATGAGCGCAAAAAATAGAACGTTTGGACCCGCCCAGGCAAATTTTCCCCTTGTTTTAACCATTGAAAAAGGCCGTTTCATTGGCTATAGGTGGTTGTCTGGAAACTGTGTAATGGACGAAAAGTTGTTTCGAAAGCTAGTTAAAAGTGAAGTAGTATAACCTCGGTCATGTATCCTATATATATAAGTATCATGTATCCTATATCTATAAATGATCATAAATAACAGAATCGAAATATATTTTTTGCGTGTACGCAATAGGAATCTCTTATTATAAATGATCATAAATAACAGAATCGAAATATATTTTTTGCGTGTACGCACTAGGAATCTATATATAAATGATCATAAATAACGGAATTGAAATATATCTTTGCGTGTACGCAATAGGTAATCTATTTAAAGTGCACATATATTAATCATAATTATATGAATCCATATACATATGTATAAACAAATCAAGGTAGCCTATAAATCAATCTGTTACCTTTTTTTCTTACCAATATCTGCAGTTATATATGAGTTAGTATATTGATTAAATGAAATCAGATATATAACATTTAGCATAAAAAATCAAACGAATCAATCAGCATAAAACATTAATAATTTTATCAAATTCATATATGAAACTTTTTTTTATCAGTTAAAATATGATTTTTATCATGTTAATCTTCATTCTATGCAATTATCAGAGTACATTTAGAGTACATTATGTATCTGTAGCATATGTATCTTTAATGAGATGAAGTGAAAAACTGTATCATTATATATATCATGTGAATCACTATTATTTTACCAATATCATTGTTTTATATTTTATTACTTGAATCAATTCATGTACACCATGATTTCTTTTTATTTACTTATATATATATATTCACATAGTGTCTGTATCACAACTCCTATAAGTTCAAATGCAAGTCAAGTTTTGAGTAATATTCAGTGGTTGGTTTTTGGTAGCTGACCGAGCTGATGTAAGTGTTTACATAATAAAAATATGGAATGTTAGTCCATATATATAAAATACTAAAACCTAAAGAGGTCAAACCAGATTGCTTGCAGGAATGTGATCAGACTAGAGACGCTAAAGATGACGTATACAATAAAAGTAGGCTAAGATAACATGCCGTCACCTGTAGTCATTCAATTGTTTTATAAATATTAGTCCAAGCTCCCTGCTTGAGACAAACTACCCCGACCTATGATTCAAAACGGCCTACGTGATCTGTAGCGTGTCTCATTTGATTGTGTGTTCGTATGAAACTATGTCATCTGATAGTATGTTCATATGTTCGAACTACTGTCTGTTTCCTTCATAACTTGTAACAGAGATGGTAGACAAGCAGAACAGAGTGAGCTATCGTCATTAGAAAGACCTGTACCTCTTTACCTAAGCTTTATCATGTAGAGGAATAGGATTAGCCATCATCATTGGCAGAAGCGATCAAGCTATCGTTATTAGAAGACTTGTACAATCATACCTGATCTTCACCATGTAAAACTTCAGAAGAATATATAATTTTTTATACTTAGTGTTTTCTACAAGAACCTCACCGAACCATGAGTTTAACACATCGTCGTAAAGATAATACCGACTTCGTAAGTGATCTACAAGCACCCCAGACACTCCATTGAAGATGGAAGTACAATACCAAACCGACTTAGCGTATAGATTATCGCTAGTCTAACATTACCTCATAGGGCGCCTTATCATACAAGGCACAAGCCCTAAATATACCCTATATATATATATATATATATATATATATATAATATATATATATATATATATATATATATATATATATATATATATATATATGTGTGTGTGTGTGGTGTGTGTGTGTGTGTGTATGTGTGTGTGTGTGTGTGTGTGCTAATAAGAAATTTCCTCCTGTTACACTGCGTGACCTCATACTCTCGATTTTCCTTTCGCCGCTGAATGATCTCGTGGGTCCGAGCGCTTGGCCTTTGGGCCTAAATTGTCTATTCTATTCGGTTCATATTTTTTATGGAATACTAACACGTTCGTCATTCCTCCCTAACCTTCGTGTTTGCGAGTTTAAATGGGTCAACTCCCGAGAAATGAAGAAAAAAAATTCACGATTGGGTCAACTTCCGAGAAATAAAATTTTGTTATTGTCACTCACGATTCTCCATTCATTCTGAAAGAGGAAAAATTAAAATAGATATTTTTTTCCCTTTTTTTCTTTTTCACTCACTCGTTCTCTCCTTGGCTCTTAATAAGT
>NC_061098.1:29184092-29195690 GCF_015104395.2 Macrobrachium nipponense | reverse complement strand
AGATACTGTTCTCTCTCTCTCTCTCTCTCTCTCATCTCTCTCTCTCTCTCTCTCTCTCCATCCCGGTAGGATTTAAGGTGAAAAAGATAATCATTACCTCCAGCTATCAGAAGTTAAGAGTCGCAAGAATAATTTCCAAATGAAATTCCACATCCGACGTTGCTGTCAGTCTTCTGGGTATTCAAATATTCCAGTGACTTTAATCCTGCGTTTCTGTCCTTCCATTTGGTCTATTATAATTATGTCCTTATTTTTCGTTTTGGCAAATTCGTCCAATTTGGATTGTAGACGTTCCTCCGGCGAGGCGATTCTTAGAACGTACTGGTATACAGATTCTGAAGTGAAGTATATCCGAGTTTAACCAGACCACTGGGAGAGAGAGAGAGAGAGAGAGAGAGAGAGAGAGAGAGGGGATGTAGTACAATCATTGAATAAAAGTGCTACATATAACTACCAGCACATGATTATTAGAGCGTCAAATTTCAATGAGTATTCTATATATATCTACATTCCCCTTCCAATCACATCTCCAATCAGTGTCCCAATCAGCGTCCTAATCCCTGTACTCTCGGTTCCAATCAGAGTACTTTGCGTATTCGTAAACAAGGAAATGGAAGCAGAGGGCGATTCAAATAGGAGCATTAAACGGTAATGCCCCAATCTTGATCCAGATGCTTCAAAGCATCGCTCACGCGCCTATTACATGCTAATCTGCTTAAATCCGGAGAGAGAGAGACAGAGAGAGAGAGAAGAGAGAGAGAGAGAGAGAGAGAGAGAGCTTAACGACCTACAGCTCGTTCGAGGTTCCCACAGGGACCCTCAGTGTAAAGGCACCTTTAATGTCTACCAGAGCATTGCTAATGCATCCTCCGGTATATTTTCCATCTCCCAATCTTGCTTGGATGGTCTGCGATGCAGCTTAGATATTTGTCAAGCTTATTCTTAAGCACATCTACGCACACTCCAGAGAGAGAGAGAGAGAGAGAGAGACAGCTAAACTGTTTGACAAAGAACGGCCCTACTTGAAGTCTATTTTTTTTTTTTTTTTACGCAAATAGGCCTATGTGTGCAGTCTCCCCCCCACCTCCCACCCCCACTCTCCGCTCTGTGGGATCGATTCCAGGTCTCTTGCACATAAAGCAAAGTCATTAGACAATCAAATTCTACCAAAGAAAAATTCCGTGTACAGAAAGTATTTTATTTTTATTTTTATAATAAAACGGAAATCGCGGAGAATCGAAAAAAAATGTGTTTTGCTTTTGCAAGCACTTGCAAAGATGAACTGCAAGAACAGAAAGCATTTCCTTATAGATCCCACGAGATAAGGAACAGAACTGTTTTTCTTCAGAGGAGAGTAAAGACAGGATAGAGAGAGAGAGCGAGACGAGCAGAGATAGAGAGAGAGAGCGAGACAGAGAGAGAGAGAGAGAGAGAGAGAGGAGAGAGAGAGAGAGAGAATGATTTCGCACTTCCCCCTATATCAAAATCCCCTTAAAGCAAGTCCCCGCAGTTCCCAAATGTATAAACCTTGGGATAGAATAAATAATATTATACAAAGCTCTTACGTCGAAGTACAGAAAATTTATAATTTATCAAAGGTGAGATAATAATTGTCCAGGCACCGAGATTCCTCAGAAATGCTGTCACGAATACATTCAATTAAACACCATACATTAACAGTGCGTATGATGCGTATAGTATGTCTGTTTGTGTAATATTACTGTTTGTTTCCCCAGTCACCATTATAGCGATGACAAACGGTCTTTGCTGTACTCGATGCCAATTAAGAGGAACTCGGAACCTGCCCATTTCAGAATTGCAACAATAATACAGGATATATTGGCATGGCCATATCAGTCAGAGTACAAGCTGAACCATCTGATCATTATGAAACTAAAGGGAAAATTTTGACAAAAAAAAAAAAAAAAAAAAAAAAAAAAAAAAAAAAAAAAAGGAAAGGAAAGTCTGTCGAGCCACAAAAATCACAGATACGCAGTTTCAATTTTTATCTAAGAAAAATGAATCATTAAACTTTAAAATAGTAGTTCGCGTGTTGATTACTTTGCGATAACATTTTACGCTCATTGCCTTCTAAGCGAACGACGAAAATTAAAACAATGACGTCTAAGTCGGCAGTAATAGCAATAGTAGTTATAGTAAGTGAGATGGGAGATAGTATGAACAAGTAAGAAATGCGCAATCCAGATTTCTGTACAGCCGCCACAGCGTATACTAATCAAGGCCACCGAAAATACATCTATCTTTCGGTGGTCTCCGTATAATGCTGCATGAGCCGCGACCCCACGAAACTTTAACCACGAAACGGTGGTGGCCTGTAATGTATCGTTGCCAGAAACAAGATTATGGCTACCTTCAACCTTAAATACAATAAAAACTACTGAGGCTAGAGGGCTGCAATTTGGTATGTTTGATAATCGGAGGGTGGATGATCGACATACCATTTTGCAGCTCTCTAGCCTCAGTACTTTTTAAGATCTGAGGGCGGACAGAAAAAGTGCAGACGGACAGACAAAGCCGGCACAATAGTTTTCTTTTCAGAAAAATAAAAATTTTGAACTTTAATTAAAACCATATTATTTAGGTACCGACACTGAGCAAGATACGAGGTAAATAACGCTGCATATAACAATTATTTAAGATACTGAAAACTGAAGACAGAGGCAACATGAATATTTGCGTAAATAATCGGAAATCGTCTATAAAAAAAAATATTGAAAATAAAACGATTTCACAGTCCATTCATAGACTCCATTTCCGCTCCACATAAACATTTCAGTAACTGTAATGGGCGACTTTCAGTGTATAGTACTCGTGGGTGAAGCTTTTACGAAAAGCTCTCTGAAGCGGTAGTGAAGCTCTCACGTATTTTTTTTCTTTTTTTCAAAACCATCCTTGATTCGGGAGGTAAAGTTACACTGACGTATGTTTCATTTTTTTATGTATTTCAATGGATATTTATTATGATTCTCTTCGATTCTTTATTCTCATTTTTCTTCTTCTTTTCCTCTTTATTCTTCTTCTTCTTCTTCTGACTTTGACATTGAAGACAGATCCTCAAAGTGGACGGTGCAACTGAACCATATCGAGAGAGAGGAGAGAGAGAGAGAGAGAGAGAGAGAGAGAGAGAGAGAGAGAGAGAATACGGCAGTCTTAAGAACAGGCAAGCTGAAGTGAGAGAGAGAGAGAGAGAGAGAGAGAGAGAGAAGGTAAGTTTAAATACAAAATGAAACAACACTTGTTACCAAGTTGAGGCAGAAGGTCATTAAAGGCCAGGATAAACATAAACAAAAAAGTTAGGTACCTCCTCCTAGGAAAAATTAAGAAGGGCCGAAAAACATCTGGCGTCGCGGCCTGAGAAGGAAAACAAACTGGGGGAACCACCACCACCTCCTCTTAATTTTCCCAGAAGTTTTCCTTCGCTAAGTGAAATATCATCTCGCAATTTTGGGAGAGAGGGCTAAGAGGTCGAAGTAAAAGTTTGTTTGTTTGTTTGGTGTTTTTTACGTTGCATGGAACCAGTACGGTTATTCAGCAACGGGACCAACGGCTTTTACGTAACTTCCGAACCACGTCGAGAGTGAGCTTCTATCACCAAAAATACACACATCTCTAACCCTTCAGTGGAATGCCCGAGAATCGAACTCGCGCCCACCGAGGTGGCAGGCCAAGACCATACCGATCATGCCACTGAGGCGCTTCCTACCGATGTAAAAGGCCTTCGTCTAACCAGGGCTAAGCAGAGCCTTGGTCTTAATCTATCAACGTTCAGTTTGCAGGAAGAGGGTGGATGTGTCTCCCCTACCCTCCCGTTTCCTTACCTACTTAGCAACCACCAGGGGCGGACAAACTGGTTTGCTGGAAGAGGGTAGTTGCGTCTCCCCTACCCTCCCGTTCCCCTACCTGACTCACCACCACCCGGTGCAGACAAACAGGTTTGGAGGAGGAGGGTGGATGTGTCTCCCCTACCCTCCCGTTCCCCTACATCCCTCGCCACCACCCAGGGAGGACAAACTGGTTTGCAGGGGGTAGGTAGCTGCATCATATCTCTCTTACTGTCACCCGGGTATATATACACTGATATATTAACTGAATGTCGTTGGTCCATTCTGGAGTAGACTGACTGTCCTTTAATCTAAAATCTATTTCGCACATTACTTACGGAGGTTTCATCTCAATAAAAGCCTTGGGGTGAAACCACTGAAGCTTCAAGTTACTAAAACCTCCTTCCGTCTCTGAAAAGATAACAGAATTAATCCCTTCTTTTATTCGTTTTTCCTTACTCGGGTTTTATTTATTTATTTATTTATTTATTTTGTAGTCAAAATCTTGTCATTCAAATGAAAATGTAAACTTTAGTGGAATAAGAAAATAAAAACGTATCAATTTCTTTGAAACGATTAACGAAATACTTATTGAGAATCAATAAATACCCTTATTAATTATTAAGGAAATTCAAGTAAAACTTCTCCGGCGCAGCCGAATTTTCCGCGGCCCACGAAGCTTTCAGTCATGGCCCAGTTGTGGCCCGTTCTATAGCGTTGCCAGGCGCACGATTATGGCTAAGTTTAACCTTAAATGAAATAAAAACCAATGAGGCTAGAGGGCCGCAATTTGGTATGTTTGATGATTGGAGGGTGGATGATCAACATAGCAATTTGCAGCCCTCTAGCCTCAGTGGTTTTTAAGATCTAAGGGCGGACAGAAAAAGTGCGGACGGGCAGACAAATAGTTTTGTTTTACAGAAAACTATAAACTTACAAAATAACACTGAAATGGACAAATATTCATTGAGATTCATCGGCAGTTGAGATCATCGATTTGGGATGTAAAACAGTTGTGTTTTTTTTTATAAAGAATAAAGGAATACGTTCGTTTCAGCTAACACTCGTCAAGTGTGAGAAAGAATATGATTAATTTTTTTTGAAATACAGATTTTTTTTTTTTTTCACCGAAAGCGCCCCATAAATCTCTCCTAAAGCAACTGGAAGGAAACGGGGAAATTTTTCCCCTTGAAAAGTGACTTCAAAAGTACCAGTCTGCGAATCGAGTACTTATTAAGAGCCAAGGAGAGAACGAGTGAGTGAAAAGGGGAAAAAATATATATTTTAATTTTTCCTCTTTCAGAGTGAATGGAGAATCGTGAGTGAAATTAAAAAAATTGATTTCTCGGGAGTTGACCCAATCGTGAATTTTTTTTTCATTTCTCGGGAGTTGACCCATTTAACTCCGCAAACACGAAGGTTAGGGAGGAATGACGAACGTGTTAGTATTCAACAAAGAATATGAACGGAATAGAATAGACAATTTAGGCCCAAAGGCCAAGCACTGGGACCCACGAGGTCATTCAGCGGTGAAAGGAAAATCGAGAGCATGTCACGAAGGTGTAACAGGAGGAACCTTTCTTAGCAAGAATACATACATACATACATACATACATACATACATATATATATATTATATATATATATATATATATATATATATATATATATATATATATATATATATATATCATATATATATATATGCAACTAAAGGAGTTCTCTTTTTCCAATGTTGCTTCAATATACGAAAACTGTCTTCAATTCTATGTAAATTGACATAAAAAGGAATGAAGTATAGAATTATAAGGAAAAAAAAATCACGAAAAAAAATATTTTGTTTCCTCTTGTCGTAACTCATGGAATATTCCTTATTTGAGGTCACTCAGATATACGAGAGCTGTTATCAATTCGAAGTAAATTTTGACAATAAAAAAAAAGAAAGGAAGTAAGGAAAGATAAGGCAGCTACAGAACAGATAACAGGAAGGAAAGAGAATGAACGAAAAATTTCCCAAAGTCATCAACTCGGGAACAAAAAAAATGGACACCAATAACTTGTTCATTTCGTAGAGAGAAAGAGAGAGAGATAGAGAGAGAGAGAGAGAAGGGGGGTGTCATTTCTTATCGCCACAACAGAGAGAGAGAGAGTAGAGAGAGACGAGAGAGAGAGAGAAGAGATGAGAGAGAGACGTATTTTCTTCTCTCGACACAGAGAGAGAGAGAGAGAGCGAGATGGGGGGGGGGGGGGGTGGGGGGGGGAGCGGCGTCATTTCTTCTCGACACAGAGAGAGAGAGAGGAGAGAGAGAGAGAGAGAGAGAGAGAGAGAGAATTCACAGTTGTAGAAAGAATAGCCAGTCAGAAAAAAAAGTGTTGGAAATAAATGAAACGGATAACATCCCATTCCACACGTGATGATTAAAAGGAGAAGGGAAGTGAACAAGTAGAGGAGAATGGCTCCACTTGGGGTGGGGGTGTAGGTGGGGGGGGAGGGGGAGGGGGAAGGGGGGTGGATTGTGGGAGGGGGAAAGGGGATTTGATTTTCTTCAACTTCCAATGATAGCTTCTGGAAGATCCAATCCTCCCGAGGGATGGAGACGAATGGCTAAGACTTCCAATACGAACAATGCAACAAAAAGACGGAATAATTCAAAATTGAAGTTTTAGTAACAAAAACACGAGTAATTCAAACTTAACGCGTTAGTAACTTTGGCATATATAATATATATATATATATATATATATATATATATATATATATATATATATATATATATATATAGATATATACATATATAGATATATACATATATATATATGATATATATATATATATATATATATATATATATATATATATATATATATATATATATCTATATATATATATATATATACTTCTAGGGCACAATTTTTCACGGATACAACAGTTTCATTGAATAGAATGGCTTTCTCACTGTTAACCAGCTTTTTGAAATTGCTTCATATCTCACTGGTCCACCGTTTAATATCAGAAGCTTTTTGCTATGCCTTGCACTGACTATTTTTCGAATGCTTTTCTATTTCTCTTTCCAATTTGTTGTTGCACAGCACATTGGGTCTGCTGTGGTAGTATACTATTACAGAATTCACTCCACTTTGTTGCTTCTTGCAGTTTGGTGATCTTTTCTGCTGATTCTTCCATTCGTCGTCGGAGGCATTTTTTCCACCTCGTTCCAACTCGACCGTGCCCGGCCATTATATTTATACTTCTAGGGACAAGTATTAAATATAATGGCCGGGCACGGTCGAGTTGGAACGAGAAAGCCATTCTATTCAATGAATATATATATATATATATATATGTATATATCTATATATATATATCTATATATATATATATATATATTATATATATATATATATAGATATATACATATATATATATATATATATATATATATATATATATATATATATATATATATATATATATATATATATATATATATATATTACATCTGAACAATATACCCAATTCTGAGACGCGGATTAGAAAACTTGAACAAATTTATATTCCGAGGGCAGTGAAATTATTGATAGAGAGCAAAAACTATATCCTATTTACATCAAAATTCATACCCAGTGAATAAGATGGTAAACGATACAGATGAATAAAAGGAAAAGGGTCTTTTGAGGACTGTGCTTCAATAGAAAGCAGGACCCTCATTCAGGTCAAACTACGGCAATCAAGAGTCAATGGGTGACGATTAGACAACTCAGGGTTGAAAGCAATTAACGGATGAGGGGTTGAGAGAAGAACGAATGAGGAAATAATGAGAAGCAAGGATGAGAGAGAGGGTAGACTCGAGAGGGACCAGGAGAAACAGTGTCTTTGAGGTGAGGTTTGTGTGTGTATGTTTGGCAACAGTTAGTCCAAAGTTTCAAGTCGAACTCACGAACGTTCTCGAAACATTAGTGAATACTTATCCACATTAATAAGTGGTGTTTCGTGTCCCTCGTAAATCAGCGGGACCCGTGTAAGAAAAATTTTACATTATCATATGCGGAAAAAGAATAATCAATTTCATGTGTAGTGGAGTAAAATTAATAATAAAAAAACACACACACACATCAATAAGTCATGTCCCGTGTTCCTCGTAAATCAGTGGGACCCGTGTCAAAGAAAAATTTGTATTCTTATATGCGAGAACAAAATAATCAATTTCATATGTAGTGGAGTAAAATTAATAATAAAAAACACACACACCCACATATGCGGAAACAAAGTAATATAATTAATATGCAGTGGAGTAATATTAATAAATACAAAAAAACACCCACAATTCTCTGTCATATACCATACCACAATTTTTAATATGAGTGCAAAATTCTTGACAGCCGGTGATCATATAACTTTATAAAAAAATTCTTGATTAAATGTCAAGTGATTTTTAAGATTCTGTCCAATTGCCATGAAATTTCACATGAATTCGAGACACCAGAAACATTCTCTGTTCTAAAAAAAAACAGTTTTGAACATATTCCATTAATCTAAAGGGCTAATTGGAACGATACTACCACACTGGCAGATCATCAGAGTTATATTCTATCCAATCACTAAACCCTTTCCTACTGAAAAAAAGAAAAAGAAAAGAAGCTATCTGACTTCCAGCTTACTCGGGTAGCATGCTGAAATCTACGGTCACATATCACATATTTCACCAACGCAAATTAAAATAATTGCGCTATATTTTATTAGAAATAATTTTTCTGTACTATTTAACATTCACATTATTTATTTTTTGCATTTTCATTCTAATAAATAAAGCGTAGATATCCTATCCTAAAATTCCTGTCTTTAACTCAACGCAAAACACCTTTTTCAGAACTTTTCAGGCTTTTCCATTTATATATATATATATATATATATATATATATATATATATATATATATATATATATATATACATATATATATATAAATACATATATACTATACATATATATACATATATATATATATATATATATATATATATATATATATATATATATATATATATACCATAAAACCACATATATGTGTTTGTAGCTATGAAGTTTTTATTAACCACAAATCACTTGTACCAAGAGTCTCATATGAAGAAGAGACAGTTATAGCTGTAGTACATTAGCCAAGAACATAATCAAATTCATTTGCTTATATTCATTTCTCTTTTTAACATATAAGCAATAAATAAACTGTTGCGCCAGATACTAAAACAATAGAAGAATAGGCGCGTACCTCGAACCTAAAACCATTTCTCTCTCATTTTGTTGACGCCATTCGATACTGTAAATATAAAAGCGTAAATAATGAGCAAAAGTGAGAGAGAGAGAGAGAGAGAGAGAGAGAGAGAGAGCTATGAAAAAAAGCGATATAGGACAGAGAAACCCCAAAGGCAAATTCCGTGAATAATATCCAACGACAAAAGAGATTCCCCGAATCAAAAAAAAAAAAAAAAAAAAAAAAAGTGGAATTATGACTCGAATCGGTGCTATTGCTAATTAAACAGTGCTTCTCATTAGCATTCAAGAGAGCAATAAGTATTCTTCTCCGAAAGGCTCAAGTTCCAATCAGCGGAAAAGACTTTAATTAAACGCTATGGAGATGACAAGGAAGTCTCAGCTCTTAGAATCGAGGCTTCAATTTTGTTTTTTTCAATCTGCTAGACTTTCATATCTCCAATATAGAATTACTTATGGCTCGGGTGCGGGTGGTAATCAAATAACTTTGTCCATTATTAACCAAAATGTTTGCAGGAAATTAGTTTCCATGTTGCAATATAAAATGATGTTTTTTGCAGAGATAAAAGGAAATGTGATATTCTAGCATGAAACTTAAATCATGTCATGGATAACAATTTACTCGAACCGGACTGACTACATATAGTACTCTATATCAAGAATTCCAGGTTCGGATATATTTAATTCACGGGTAAATTTAATTTTTTTAATGAAATATGTGCTTTCAAAAATTACATCGGAAAATGTTAAAATAAAATTTTCATTTCTAAAGTATAAAAAAAAAATCCAGGTTCAATTATGTTTAATTCACGGGTAAAATATTTTTAATTTTTTTATGAAACATGCGATTTCAAAAATTACAGCGGAAAATGTTAAAATAAAAGCTTCATTTCTAAAAAATAAAAATAAATTCCGGGTTCGAATAAGTTTAATCCAAGGTTAAATTTTTTTTTCTTGTATGAAATGCGTGCTTTCAAAAATTACAGCGGAAAATCTAAAAAATGAAATTAAAAATTTCTAAAAAAAAATAAAATAAAATCATTATATCAAGAATTCCAGATCCAAATATGTTTGATTCACGGGTAATTTTTTTTTTTTTAAGAAATATGCCTATAATCAGAACATTTGCTTGAAAACAAACCTAACATCCACAGGCATGGCAAATGACACCCACTTCCTAGTAATGGTTAATTTTGCCGTGAGATACAACGCTTGTATACTATTCATTAAACCCCCTTTCTAAATAACTGCCTAACAAGACTCCCCTCCTCGCATTCATTTAAGCCTTCTTTAACCAATAAATAAATAAAAAAAATAAAATAAAATAAAATGAAGAAAAATACCCTCACTTATCATTCAGCTAAATCACAACCCTCGCATTCATTTAAGACTTCTTAACCAAAATAAATAAGTAAATGAAATAAATAAATAAATTAAAAAAATTAAAATAAAATGAACAAAAAATACCTTCACTTATCATTCAGCTAAATCATCTCACACAACGCTCCCCAACATTCAGGAGCCGATTGTCTGGCGTCTCTCGCAGCGAGAGAATCCCACTGGACAAAAAAGAGCGTGATCTGATCTCCAGCTTACTCGGGTAGCATGCTAAACTCTACCGTCACATAACACATATTTCACCAACGCAAATTAAAATAAATGCGCTATATTTTGTTATACATAATTTTTCTGTACTGTTTAACATGCACATTATTTATTTTTTACATTTTCATTCTAATAAATAACGCATAGATATCCTATCCTAAATTTCCTGTGTCTTTACCTCAACGCAAAACACCTTTTTCAGACATTTGTAGGCTTTTCCATTATGTCCTGAACTCAGGACATAATAACTGAAACGGCCGACAACTTCATTTCAGCGGAACACATCCGGTTCATAAGTCATTTCCTGACAGACGACAGCAGCGGGAGATGAGAGATGCGATCCATGAATGCCCGGGAACACAGAAGAAGATATTATTCATTGGAAGTCTGGTGTCTAAAGTTATTGCAGATTTTTTTCATTTGAATTAGCTATCATTAATGCTAATATTTCCGTTATTCCTAAGCGTTGTTATATCAATAATGGTGCATTTGTTCTTTATATAAATTACAGAGCTCATCTATCGACAATGACCTAAATTTTGAGGACGACTTCAAATCTCATGGCATTGTGATACTTGTTTCAATCCTTTGCTAAACGGACCTATAAAGTTTTAAAAATTAATTTTGGATATATATTAAGAAAAAGATTGAAATGACGACTTAGGTAACCATCCCCTCTCTCTCTCTCTCTCTCTCTCTCCTCTCTCTCTCTCTCTTCTCTCTCTCTCTCTCTCTCTCTCTCATATATATATATATAATATATATATATATATCTATATAATATATATATATATATATATATATATATATATATATATATATATATATATATACATTACGTGAGCATGGGAATAAACTGTCATCAGAAGTTGTAAACAGCAGC
>NC_061098.1:29176592-29179092 GCF_015104395.2 Macrobrachium nipponense | reverse complement strand
TTTCAACATCTGCATCCACATCCACTCATCATTGGCAGCACATGCAACATCCGCATCCGCATCCGCATCCGCAGTTGGAGAATGCGGATATGCGGATGTCACCCCCTACTCAGTGTTCAATAGTCCATAATCCATATACTCATACATTGTAGGTAACTTTAGAGGTCGTTTTTTTCTAAATTTGGCTTTTTATTTTCATTTACTTATTCAGAATACATGATGCACATTACAAGATATAATTAACTCAGTTACAGTATACCTGTTTTATAGCATTTTGTTTTAGCAACTTCATCATGTCACTCATAGCAGTTGTTGATCATAAAGGTATTGTGTTTATTTGGAAATCTCTCTCTCTCTCTCTCTCTCTCTCTCTCTCTCTCTCTCTCTCTCTCTCTCTCTGAAAGCAAAGATTGGCTTTGAGTTTTGTCACTCTTATGCAGTGAGTATGAAATAACCTTTTGCCAAAACAACGACAAACGTTTGTGTACTGCTTGTACTTTTTATGTACTGTTTTGTACTTTTTACGTTCATAATTTTGAATTATGTGGCTGAAAGTCGTCTATCACAAGCAAATATATCGAAATTACTTGGACCTACATAAAATCCGCATCCACATCCGCATCCGCGAGGGTATGGCCATCAAAATATCCGCATTTGCATCCACATCCGCATTTTCATTTTTTTATAATATGTGTCCGCATCCGCATCCACAAATTTTAAAAAGTTGATATCCGCATCCGCAATTCAAATTTTCAGACATCCGATACACCTCTAGTACACACCCAAAAAAAAACAAAAAACTAAATCTTCTATAATCCTCTGATCATTAATCGAAAATAGAAACATGACCAGTATTATCCAACCTTGATACGGCTTTATATAATCCGTTGATTATATTGATTAAAATGAGAAATAGTTCCGATGTCATCTGCACTTGACAAAACTGGCTTATTAAGCCAGTGGATATTCCCCCAAAATTCATTACCACGAAAAGGTCATCAACCTTGATTAATCAGATTAGGTGAATTGGTCTGACCCAAACCTTTCTCTGATTTTGTAAATATAACGTCAACAAAATCTTTTTTGAAAACATGGTCGGATATAATGAGAAATTAAAATAATGTTATGTTTCTTTGTATGGTGTTTTTACATTGCATGGAGCCAGTAGTTATTCAGCAACGGGACCAAGGCCTTTACGTGACTTTCCGAACCACGTCGAGAGTGAACTTCTACACCAGAAATACACACCTCTCACTCCTCAATGGAATGGCCGAGAATCGAACCTGCGACCACCGAGGTGAGAAGCAAACACCAAACCAACCACGCCACTGAGGCGCAATAATATTATGTATACATTGAGTTGCCCAAGAGTTCTAATCATAGATCTGACAATGTATGATATGAACGTTACTTAAAAGTGGTAAGTTATAAAGCCTTTGTATACATACATATACATACAAATACACACTTGACATTATCTAGTATACAAAGACGAATTCGCTGCTAAACTGAATCCAGAGCTGAACTTCAGCGTGACTGCCTCTTACATAAGACCTGCCAAGGAGAAGTCTCCCAAAGTCTTTCCATAAAGGGCTGAGTTAACCCCGACTTGATGCATTTTGACCTCGTGTGTCTTCAATCTTAGGGCAGTTTTACCCTGGAATTTTAAGCAGTGAGATTTTATAACTCGGCTGGATGGAGTTTGTCGAGGCCCTTGAGTTTTTGTTTTTTTTTTTTCTTTCTTTTTATTAATCGCGGTGCTGTGGTTTATGGTTTGACGGTGACATTTTTTTTCTGTGTTTGTCAGTCTCTTGCTGTTGAGCAGAGCTGCTTGTCCACTTTATGTCGCTTCCTATGAAATGTACGTATAATCAGCGGTTCGGGATGCAAGACGAACTATGAGATTTAATTTGTTTGTTTGTATGATGCTTTACGTTGCATGGAACCAGTGATATTCAGCAACGGGACCAACGGCGGCTTTTCGTGACTTCAGAAACCACGTCGAGAGTTGAACTTCTATCACCATAAACAAACATCTCCCACACCTCAATGGAATGCTCGAGAATAGAACTCGCGGCCACGGTGGTGGCACGCCAACACCATACCGACCACGCCACTGAGGCGCTCCTTTATGAGGTTTGAACTACAGGAACGAACTCAGATCGGTCCATTGCCCAAGGATGAATTCATAGCACCTCCATCGCTGAGACACATACACACACGTGCTGTGACAAAAAAAAAAAAAAAAATCCTTGGTTTCAGAATAATAAAGGAAGGTTTTCATTTTTCTTCACGAATCGTAAGCAGGTCATTCTGTCAACTCGTTGCCAAGAGGGGGCAGAAGTTACAAGCATTACCTCCGTAGCGCCAAACACGAGGTTCTCTCTCTCTCTCTCTCTCTCTCTCTCTCTCTCCAGGAGCCACGGACTTCTTTGTTTCCAAGGGACCTGACAGAACCTAGCAACTACCAAATAGCACCAGAAACTACTACATTCCTGAT
>NC_061098.1:29154092-29171592 GCF_015104395.2 Macrobrachium nipponense | reverse complement strand
TACGTGATTTCAACGCACGTCAGTTAGTAATGTCTTGCATATATGGAAGCCGAATATCCAAGTGAATCTACGCTTATAAAACAAAAAACAAAAAGATAGTAATGTGTAATATCATTATTATTATTACTTTAAAAACACTAGGCCTACATGAAACAAAACTGTAAAAACGTTACCTTAGCCTACAAAAAAACCCTGTACGAATCGGGATCCATTTATGTGAAAAAGGCGAATTAATAATTAGAAAAATCTAATACACCAACTAATATAAATAATGTACAGAATTCAAAAGCAATTATAACAACCCAACTGCGAAAGCATTTGCATTAAACTCTACTTGGCCTAGAAGGCAGTGATTGCCGAATGAGCATAAACAACTAAAAGGTTAAACAAAAAGAAACGGCAGTTTCAAGTAATTATCGCTTCCATTGAGTGTGCCTTGTGAGTTTATCCTGAATAGACTAAAGATGTTGATTCCCATCAATTGATTTCATTGTTAATATACCGTTTCAACTGCATCAAGTCTTCAGCCTCATTACTGAGAGAGGTTAACAACCAGTTGTGGTTCATAACACTAGAATAGGCTGCGACTTCCTACTACTACAGTACCAGTTTATCAATTTCAATACAAGACACGTGGTTATACAAAGTAAAAATGTAAATATACCTTTAATAATAAATAGTATGGCCTTTCGAGTTACCGCAGATTAACCTGAGCAACACTAATGTGGCTGTTTTCATTCACTATTCAGAAATAGGCCTAATTACAACACTAATGTCGTTGTGTTCATCGACTATTCACAAGCATGCCTAATTATGATATTATTATGGCTACGTTCATTCACTATTTAGAAATAGGCCTAATTATAGCATAAATGTGGCTGTGACCAGATTTAGAATTGTATAACAATCTCAGGCCTAATTTATCAATAGATCAATGGTCAGAATATGGCTAGCATTCATTTCCTATAATAACAAATATACAAATTAATATTCACCTGGTCGAAGATCTTGGTATATGTTTCTGCATTCCTTAATATCCATTGTGCATTGTAGGTAAAATTCCTGTATGTATATTTCTGTATAACCTCTTGGATACTTTATTGTGAATTGTGTATCTTTTTTTCTTTGTTTACGATTTAAATCAATTTTCTATTCGTAGTCGCAAACACAAAGTTAATGAAGATTTTAGGCCTATTACCACACAAAACCGGAGCTCCTTATTTTGTTCCGTAAACAAAAATAAAAATCAAAAAAAAAATGCACTGTTTTTAAAAGTAGCAAGATGTTATGTATAACATCAATACCCATTTGTCGTCATAATTATATTCACAACCGAACCGCACAATTAAATAATGAAGCTCAAAATTCCATATTTTGTTCCATAAACACAAACAAAGCGGCACAATTTTTTTTCAAATTTTACGTTTCTTCAGTTAACGTATGTTTTATGCTTTAATCAATAGCCATTAGTAGTCACAACCACATAATTGATTAACGAAACTCAAAGTTCCTTAATTTGCTCCGTAAACACACACAAAGCCGTAGATTGTTTCGTAATTACTAACAATGAAGTTCAAATTATCTTTAGTTAGGTAACACAACCACAGGGAAATTCTCTTAATAAAGACGAAATAGCTGCGGTATTCGGAGAGAGTACTTAACGTCCGTCATCATTGACAATTGTAAACAAACTAAGTACTGGCAGTTCATGACAGCTCCTTATGGCGGTTAATTGTCCAAGAAAACAGCAACATTCGGATGTTGCCACTTCGTTAGATAACAACTAAAGGAGTAGGGAATCATCGAAGCGAGACAAATTGACTCATTCCTGTTCACATTGAATGAGTCAACGGAGTTCGTGGCCATGAAATATCAGTTTGGCCATTTATGCAAATGCTACAAATGCACAACAGCAAAACCCTTTCCTAAGAACTCTCGTCTGCAGAAAAAGAACAAGATATTCAATATCTTGAAGTAATTAATGTCAATTCAACAGCCATGTTTCCCGGTATTTTAACCATTTTAAGCTTAATTGAAGTATTTTTGATGGCGCAAACTGTTGAGTTCATCTGGCAACCTTGCCTCAGTACCCACTCTGATTTTGTATACCCGTGAATCGCTATGACTATAGACTTATCCTACGTAAACGGTGTTAATGTAAAAAATACATTCAAATTATTACAAATAGTGTTGGTCCATGGGCGGCGATCTTAGGAGAGACAAGGCGAGTCTTGCCTCTACCCGACTACCTCCCTCGTTCGGTAAAAACAACAGCTCCTCGGACCTCGTATCCGAGAAAACCATCATTTTCATTCCGTTGTATTTGCTGATCGTTCATATAACGTTTTGCTGAGAGTTTAGTGTCTTAGCGTTCGCGGTGTATGTAGTAGTTTCCTTGTCATAGTGCTAAGCGCTTGTGTTTAACTTTACGAGGACAAAATTTGCATTATCTGTGTTGTGATTGCCGAAGGAATCAGTGACTATGCCTGTACTTACGGACAAAATGGGCCTTATATCTTCTTTGTGTGATAAAAGACATCTTTAACCATGTGATTGTGTCTTCGAATAGTTATCTTTTTATCGATAAACCATCGATTTGCGTATACCGAGACGTACGAATACAACAGGAATGCAGCTGTATCGGAATGGAAAGTAGATATACACTTATCCCTTTATTTATTCGCGCTGAGCTTATATTTGTTATATATGGTCTAACTACAGCAGGAACTATTGAAAAACCAATTGATTGATAAGAAACTACGCCTTTAGAGAACTTACTAATTTATTTATTTATTTATCTATTTATTTTACTTTACAGGAAGCAAGTGTAGCAGACTACGGGACTTTCAATATTAAGTGATGCATTTACCTGACAGGTAAGAGTCTCGATATTCAATCGGTTATCATGTTAGACTAAGGACAGAGTTAGACTAAGGATAGAGTTTGACTAAGGACAGAGTTAGACTAAGGACAGTGTTAGACAAGGGAAGAGTTAGACAAAGAAGAGGGTTAGACAAAGAAGAGAGTTAGACTAAGGGGAGAGTTAGACTAAGGACAGAGTTAGACTAAAGACAGTTAGACTAAGGGGAGAGTTAGACTAAGGGTAGAGTTAGACTAAGGGAAGAGTTAGACAAAGGACAGAGTTAGGCTAAGGGTAGAGTTAGACTAAGGGAAGAGTTAGACAAAGGACAGAGTTAGGCTAAGGGAAGAGTTAGACAAAGGGAAGAGTTAGACTAAGGGGAGAGTTAGACTATGGGAAGAGTTAGACGAAGGACAGGGTGGAGGCTAAGCAAGAGTTAGACTAAGGACAGTTAGACAAAGGGAAGATTTAGACTAAGGGCAGAGTTAGAAAAAAGGGCAGAGTTAGAAAAAGGGCAGAGTTAGAATAAGGGCAGAGTTAGACTAAGGACAGAGTTAGACTAGGGAAGAGTTAGACTAGGGAAGGGTTAGACTAGGGAAGAGTTAGGCTATGAGACAAGTTAGACTAAGGACAGAGTTAGACTAAGGACAGAGTTAGGCTAAGGCAAGAGTTAGACTAAGGGACAGTTAGACAAAGGAAGATTTAGACTAAGGGCAGAGTTAGAAAAAGGGCAGAGTTAGTAAAAGGGCAGAGTTAGACTAAGGGATTCAGGACAGAGTTAGACTAGGGAAGAGTTAGACAAAGGAAGGGTTAGACCTAGGGAAAGGGTTAGATAGGGAAGAGGTTTTAGGCTATGAGACAAGTTAGACTAAGGACAGAGTTAGACCAAAAGGAAAGTTGGGGACTAAGGGGAGAGTTAGGCTGAGGGACAAGTTTGAGCTAAGGAAAAAGAGTCAGACTAAGGGGAGAGTTAGAGCATGCGGACAGATCTCGTGATTAGGAATTCTGAAGCTTTCGGAATATGGGAATTATGTAAAAAAAAACGTGTATATATATATATATATATATATATAATATATATTATATATATATATATATATATATATATATATATATATATATATATATATATATTGACCAGGAGTGGCATTCGGTAATAATGTTCAGTAATTGTATTAATACATAATGCTTGAAGTTTGACACAGTGTTTGCAAAATTAGAATTCACAAATGTAACATGTAATACTAGGTGGTGCCTATCATGGATTCGGGGTGGAGTATGAGCCCCCTTCACCCCCCTTCTCGTCTCTCTCTCTCTCTCTCTCTCTTCTCTCTCTTTGTGGCCCTTGCTTTAAGCTTCTCTGGCCCGCAAATGCTACGATAACTAACTCTATTCGAATGACCATTTGCAGGTTTTCGTACTTATATTAGTCATGACGGAATGAATAACATTAAAATTTTTGTCAGTTCACGTTTCGTTCAATATTTATTGCAAGGGATTAATAAGCGGCCAACTTGTTGCTCTCCAGGCTTATTTGTCATGAGATTTAATGTCCGGAATAGGGTGTTTATAATTAGGTCTATAGCCATAAAAGTGTCATATTTATGTATTTATTCTAGAATGTCACTAATTACGACGAGGGTAAGTCGTAGTAGTGACGACTGATATAACTGCCTCTGATATAACTGTTGGCAGGTGAAGTTTTAGGAACTTGGCTTTAAGTTCACCACTTCCGCCAAATAACGGAACCTTGTTATTTCACGAACTTGCTTGGCAATTTAACATATTGTTAGGCTTATACCACATGAATGGTTGCTTGTGATTTTTCAAAAATAACAATTGTACTAATTTTAGACAGGATACTGTGAATTAAGGTTTTACATTAACAGAAGCACCATTCTTAAATGAAAAGTAGGAAATTAGTGTAGTGAAAGGAGGTCCCCATGACCTGGGAATCACTTCAACTTCGTGGTCATAGCTTCATGTCAGGATGCCAGAAAACTTCCAATCAATCGTGGTCATAAGTCTCGGTCATTTTTTGCCTACTCCGGGGGATGGATAAGGTCAATGACCCATTTTGGGTCATGGTTCTATTGCCATATCAATAATCATCTGGAGGACAGGCCTCCCAGGAACTAGGCCTAAGTGGATGTGACTACCCTTGGTTGTAGCATTTTCAGTGCGAATTGTTGGAAATTAGTAGCCTATAGCTCTTTTCAATTGTATCAGATTGTATTAATGATCTGGAATGTCTTGAGGTTAAGCATTCTCTCATATTTGGAAATAAAGTTTTATGAAGAATTCCCTTTGGTTTTTAGGGCGTTGACATTTTTACTGTTCGTAGTCTTCTGCTTGTTCACCTTGACTTCAATCTGTAGTCTCAGTGAGTACGTCACCATGTTACAGGCTCCGTTTAATAATTAAACCAGGCTATGTAGCCTATGCAGTAGTTTACCATCGTTCTGAATGTAATGTTTAATCTTTCATCGTGGATTAAGTTTCTTGTAAGACGTTTTTCTGAACCCGTTTCTTTCAAGATTTTCATTGCTACGATGTCCAAATTAGGCCTATCAGAGATCTGACATAGTCAAGGTATGATACCGGTTTTAAATTTTAGATCTCATAGACTTTAGCTAAAACTAGCATCGTACTAGTTGTTACGTTGGATACGGCTGAATTATATAGGCTGCCCGTGTGGTATCAAGACCACCGAGATAGAAGGCCTATTCGAAAGAAATGTAAACAAACCTTGGCCAAAATCTATCATTTTTGGTCTGCCAGTTATTAAGTTACTTATTTTCTCGTCTACACTAATTAGTGTACACCAAATAATACTTACTCGAAACACAAGTTATAAGATTAATATAAAATGCTGAACCAAAACAATTTGTTTAGTTACAATACAGTGTCTACCAAAGAACAAACAGCAGTGCATAGGTTTACGTCAAATAAAAAACATGGTTCTTTCTACTATGAAATAATTCTCTCTTACATAAAGTCATTAGTTTAGTATTTAAATTTTCTAACTTTCTCTTTGGCTATAATAGTTATTTCTTGAACAACCAATTATTCAATGAAACGTTAGTAGAAACTCATATTGTTAATTTTCTGTTTTTCTGTACTATAACTTTCATTACTTATTGAGCAGCTTATCTATTATTTACCCTTTGACATTTAAACGTTTAAATTCATGATTGTCGACCAAATGTAAAATTTTGACATTTGCATCCTGAATAAAAAAGGAGTGATTTTTTCCAATAGTTAGTAAAGCTTGAACGATATATTCATTGGATATTAGTAAAACTAAATGAACATTTTGTTTCTCAAAGGTGTAGGGAGATAATGCTTTTAATGATAGTTTATATGAGTGTTTTTTTTTCATAGAGTAAACATCTATATCAAACAGTTTTTCAAAGGGTGAATGTGGGCATAATGAATTTCGTTTTCCAAATATTGACGTCAATGAGAGCTGAGGTACTTCATTGTTTTACTTATAACTTTCTGGCCAAGCCAATTATTCCTTGATATATGATGTACAATGCAAAACACTGTAAAAAATGATTTTTTCTAGGCCTATAATTACTTTCTTCAGTGTGCAGTGCGGAACAGCAGCTTTTATGGTTCAATTGGGAATTTGTGCAAATTACTTGAATTTAGACTTTACCTGTTCAACATAGAGTAAAATGCACCAGTTGCAGCTTCACTATAGCCAAAGGCTGAACCAGCAATATTTTTGCCTTAATAATGAAAATATGGTATTAAGTACGTGATTTCATCCACCATCAGTATCACTATTTTGTCATTGGGTAGTAATGATTTACCATTTAATTACTCATTTTGTTATGATGCTGGGCAGAACTGTTTGAAAAAATATTCTCATGATGGTACAGTAATTTTGAGGGGAACAACTATAGGTATAACAAAAACACAATATTACCAGCTCTGATGAATAATCAAATTTATTCAGTCATTAACTAGAGCTAAAATTATTGTTAAAAATGAGATAACTAGTTTTATAAAATTATTGCCAAAAATGAAATTACTAGTTTTATAACAGCAATGCAATATATATTGCAGTGTTAGAAATACATTCAGGCAGTATCAGCTCTCTGGAGTTACTGAATATCTGCCTAATGATATTTGTATCATGAACATCTATAGGAATCTTGAGATCTCGTAAGTGACGTACTTCAGTGACATGGAAAATGCATGTGCTGTACAGTTAGGCTTAACTGTATGGTAAGGCATTGTGGCACAAGTATGGTATTTCATTAATCTGTACTGAAGTTTTTACCTGAAGAAGAAAGATAGTCTTTTAATATTTTTACGAGTATATATGAGCACTGAAACCTAGTAATACGATGAGTATAGGTTAGGTTAGGTAGTGAAATTTCTAAAGCATGCTCCCGTTTTGAACCTGTAACCCTTAGAATACTATGCAGTACTACTTTTTTGTTCACCTTAACCCATGCTAGGCCCAAAAGGATTGTCCTATGCCTTTGACTATTGTCAATGGAAACTTGCCTATTTCCCCACCACTATACTGTAATTAAATTGTGATGAACCTAAACTTATATGTCTGTGCTAATGTAACTCTTGAGTACCTTGTTTAAAGGTTCTATCACACAGTTAGGTATCATGTTTGCAACCTTCTTACCTGACACAGGGCCCTTGTCCCAATTATTGCAATATTGCTCTTTACCACATAGGCTACAGCATGCTTTAAATTTCTTCTGGGGTTTCTATGCACTTGCAGTACGTAAGTTTACCCTTCTTAGGTTTACTTGTTTGACATGTTTGCCCTTTCTTTGCTTGTTGGTAACTGTTTATATGCTGCTTGCCTTACCTGACTACTACTACCATTATTAGTCTCGCCTATTATGACATTTAAATTGTTTTTTTTTTCCAAAGCTTCAAAAGTCCTGAACAGGAGTGTTTGACACAGGACTGTTGTTTGGACACAGGCTACACTGGGTGTTGTTGGACACAGTACACTGGGGTGTGTTGGACACAGTTCTACGGATTTTTGGATTGGGGCATAGGCCACACGGGGTGTTTGTTGTTGGTTTAGGCTACACTGGGAGTTCTTTGACTTAGGCTAGCCTATAACTATTCGACTCTGTTAAGCATTGGTTGACATGAATTCCTACTAAAATTCAATGTAAGCTTAACCAGTCTTTATTTATATTGCACCTGACCGTGTTGCTCACAACTTCTACCTAGAATGCAGACTGTATTTATATTGCAGTCGAAAGTCATCCAGAGAGAAAAGTCAAATAGCTAGTGCCTGTTGCAGTGAACTTATTGCTGAGTTTATCTGCTTACCAGTTACCACAGTAAGTTTGTCCAAAAAAAGGACACTTGATGTATCCATGGCTGGCTACCTCATGATGCCATATAAGTTTTAGGTATTTCTACAGAAGCAGTCCGCACGGACTGCAAGGAACGTAACCGCGGATACGACATTCACTAGGGATTGGGGCGTCCAATGTATTTCGCCGTGTTTAGTACTGGCCCCTGGGGGGAATTAATTACAGTCATCCGAATAATATTACTTAAAATTCTTGTTCAGTAGGTAAAACTGCATAGAAAAAACCGCAACTGCCATAGTCTTGGCCGCTGCGGTAAAGTACCTTGATATACCAAGTTTTATGTAACGGTTCATAAATAAAACAATGGAGCCACGAAAACACCTCATGTTCCATTTGATTGTAAGAGGAAGGAAGATCGAGTGTCGGACTCGGGACCGGGAGTGAGTCGCCACTCGCAGTCACTCGCTCGGACCACCAGGCCCCAGGGTCGACGTCATGACGTCATGACATCACGTCCAACAGGCGTCTATCTCGCTGGTCTTAGTGGTATCTGGTGGGACTCCCTAATTATATTAATAAGTAGGGTGCTTATTAGCAACGCAGCGTAAGTTATTATACTAATATTAAGGGAGTCATTAAGTTAAGACCGTTCGAAGCAATCCTCTCTCTTTCTCTCTCTCTCTCTCTCTCTCTCTCTCTGTCTCAAGGGTTTATATTATATTCTGCCGCTTTCCTCAAGCTATTTAAAGCTGAAGTAGGCTTCCCATAAACAGAGGTGTAGCTTTAGTAGTGTCATTTCACTGCTAAATGTGGTTTGGGAGGAAAAGTTAGCGATATTGTATTCTTAGACGATGTTATTGTCATGCCGTTTTTTTTTTTTTTTTTGTTTTTTTTTTTTTTTTTTTATCAGCAAACAAGGACAGTTCTCTTTAGGTTTAAATGATTCATCTCAGGACAGTTGTATGTTTAATGTATATAAAACTTGAGGCTTCTGGAAACGTGTAATGCTATTTGTAGTCGAATACATTGAATTTGTTAGATGTTTGGTGACACTTAGGTTAAAAGAAAGATTTATTCCTGTGTGGTAGGCAGCGAATGTTGTGTTTGTTGTGTTATATATGTGTGTATATATGTATATATATATATATATATATATATATATATATATATATATATATATATATATATATATATATATGTATATGTATATGATATATATATATATATGTATATAGAGAGAGAGAGACCGAGGAGAGAGAGAGAGAGAGAGAGAGAAAGTAGGACACATATGAAAAAATATTTTGGAAAGAGAGTAATAAAAGTCAAATATGGTGAGAGAGAGAGAGAGAGAGATAAAGGACACAAAACAACAAAATATTTAGCAAAACTCTAGCAATAAAAGTCAAAAATGGTGATTTTACAAAACTTCTGACATGGAAGTGTTTACACTTCTTATATTCCTTCTTTGTTGACTTGAGTCAACATGGAGAGCACCTGTTCGCCTTACCAACAGAAATGGGAAGCTACCCAAAAGATTGTTGTTTTGTGGGAGGGGGGTTGGGGAGGGGGATTCTTTTGATGTTCACATACACCCAAACTGCAGTAGATGTAAAGTTGAGTCTTTATTAACAAATTCGTCAAAATCATTGTTACTTTATTT
The DNA here is from genome assembly GCF_015104395.2 of Macrobrachium nipponense. Taxonomy (NCBI): domain Eukaryota; kingdom Metazoa; phylum Arthropoda; class Malacostraca; order Decapoda; family Palaemonidae; genus Macrobrachium; species Macrobrachium nipponense. Next base: position 29,161,760 of record NC_061098.1, on the reverse strand, counting down.
ATTTATTTTTTATTTTTTAGGAACATTATTACCAAATTTATCATTTTAGGAACATTATTACCAAATAAGTTATTTTTAATTAACATTATTGATTTTGCTCGTCTTTGCTAACATTATTATATTGTATTTCCCTTTACCTCCTCTTACTTCTTCCTAATGAACACCTTAATATTCTTTGGAAGCTTGAAGAACTTCAAGTCAGTGGCCCCTTTGGTGGGCTTGTTCCATTTGAATAGATTTCGTCTTCAGAATAATAATAATAATAATAATAATAATAATAATAATAATGATAATTATGATAATAATAATAATAATGATAATAATAATAATATTATCATTATAATTATTATAATTATAATAATTATAATAATTATAATGATAATAACAATAATATTATTATTATTATCATTATTATTGTTATTATCATTATTATTATCATTATAATTATTATCATTATTATTATTATTATAATTATTATTATTATTATAATTAATAATTATAGTTATAATTATAATAATATGTATTTTGGTAGAAGACCCTCTTTTAGGCAAATACTGTTAAAAAGAATGGCAGAATTAAGCGAGTTGATTTTTATATATTGTTTTTTTGTCTATTTTCCTTTACAATTCGCTTCTCAGACTCAGCGATGTTTCTGACCAATATTCATATTGGGAATTTTCAAAATCATCAAATGCTGAAGGTAATCTTTTATTGGAACAGGATATCAGGTCCAGGTCAAGCAGGGGTCATCGTCAGTGCTGGTATATTCCGTAGTTCAGTTTCGGGGCCGGGTTCGTTCTTCGGTTTAAGGGCTGGTATTGGTGCTGGTATATCTGGTATTACGTAACGTTTCGACCTTCTCGCAGGTCATCCTCGGAGGAGTCGTTTGAAGAGACTGTAGCAAGAAAGTCTGTGGGGCGGTTATTTATAGTGGCGGCTCGACTAGAGTTGCATTCTCATTGGTCGGGGTGCCCGGTCTTGGACGAAGTGTCGATCTCGCCTGAAGGTCTCGGGGATTCTCTCGTGCGAGCGCCACAGTAGTGTTCCCCGGGGATGAATGACAGGAATTCCGTCCGTAGCAGGAATCCTGTCATCCCGTGGGGGCTCCTGATTATCTGGTATTGTCGGGGGGTCGTTTTTCGCTGCTCTCTCGGCGGCGGTGGGAAGGAGAAACGTTTCTTGGGTGATGTTAAGATTTGGTTTCTCCTTGCCTATATGGAGGGCTTCTAGGAGGCGCAGACGCCGGGGATCCGTTGGTCTGGTCTATTGTTTCGATATTAGGAATAATTTATTTAATTTCTTTATCGTTTGTTATGAGCAGTCCTGGCGTGGTTGAAGATGGCTCCTTCTTGAGCGTGGCAGGAGATTCGTTTGGAGAAACGCATGGAGGTCATACCGACGTATTTGCCGAGGCATCCTCGGACGGGGGATGTAGTAACGGTAGACCACACTCGTCTTCTTCAAGGGATCCTGCAGGGGCGCCGAAGGGTTGTTTTCTCATCACCAGGCCTGCTCGTCTTCTTCGTTTTATAATAATAATTAACTTAATATTTTTGTCCGGGTCGGCGGGGCTGACGTTTCGTCGATGATCTTTTTGAGGGCTTGTTCGTCCTCCTTGTACCTCCGGTGGAAGTGTCCCTTGTAGAACAGCTTGATGGACTCTGCAACATCGGGGCGGGTTCCTGGTGGTACCAGGCTTCCATATTTTTCCTTATAGATTCATCAACAGCACGATTGGTGTCCGTTGTCGACGAGGACCTGGGCGGCGCGCTCCAACTCACTGTGTGTGTCATTCCAGGAGGAGCAGTGTGAGAGGGCCCTCCTGACGAAGGCGCTGATGGTGGAGCGCTTATACCTCTCAGGGCACTCGCTCTCACCGTTCATGCACATACCCAGGTTCGTCGGCTTCGTGTACACCTTCGTGCTGAATTCTGAATCTCGCTGTTCGACAAGAACGTCAAGGAAGGGGAGGCGGCGGTCTTTGCAATGTTCAATCGTGAACGTGAGGCAGCTGTGGTCGTGGAATGCACGTCGCAACTGCTCTATCTCATCCTGGGAGTCGGCGCAGACGAAGGTGTCATCAATGTAGCGCACGTACATCCTCCGGTTTGTTGGAATTCTGGAAGACCCTCTCTTCGACGGTACCCATATAGAAATTGGCGCAAAAGGACCCCAAGGGGGAGATCCCATCGCCACGCCGTCGATCTGGGTGTACATATAGTTGCGGTGATCTTGGACAGAGTTTACAGGGACCCCGGCACTCCATCCTTAAACATCCCAGAACATGTCCTTCGAGCCCTGCTGGAAATCTGTACTAAGAAGGCCCCTTTTGCTGATCACCGCAACTATATGTACACCCAGATCGACGGCGTGGCGATGGGATCTCCCTTGGGGTCCTTTTGTCGCCAATTTTCTATATGGGTACCGTCGAAGAGAGGGTCTTCCAGAATTCCAACAAACCGAGGATGTACGTGCGCTACATTGATGACACCTTCGTCTGCGCCGACTCCCAGGATGAGATAGAGCAGCTGCGACGTGCATTCCACGACCACAGCTGCCTCACGTTCACGATTGAACATTGCAAAGACCGCCGCCTCCCCTTCCTTGACGTTCTTGTCGAACAGCGAGATTCAGAATTCAGCAATTATTATTTTCATTATAATTATTATATTAATTATTAATTAATAATTATTAATAATTAATTATAATTATATTAATAATTAATAATTATAATTATATTATTAATTATACAACTATAATTATAATTATAATCATATTATTATTATTATTATTATTTTTTTTTTTTTTTTTTTTTTTTTTTTTTTTTTTTTTTTTTTTTTTTTTTTTTTTTTTTTATTTTTTTTTTTTTTTTTTTTTTTTTTTTTTTTTTTTTTTTTTTTTTTTTTTTTGTTTTTTTTTTTTTTACTCTATCACAGTCCTCCAATTCGACTGGGTGGTATTTATAGTGTGGGGTTCCGGGTTGCATCCTGCCTCCTTAGGAGTCCATCGCTCTTTCTTACTATGTGTGCCGTTTCTAGGATCACACTCTTCTGCATGAGTCCTGGAGTACTTCAGCCTCTAGTTTTTCTAGATTCCTTTTCAGGGATCTTGGGATCGTGCCTAGTGCTCCTATGATTATGGGTACGATTTCCACTGGCATATCCCATATCCTTCTTATTTCTATTTTTCAGATCTTGCTACTTATCCAATTTTTTCCCTCTCTTTCTCTGGCAAACTCTGGTGTCCCATGGTATTGCGACATCAATGAGTGATACTTTCTTCTTGACTTTGTCAATCAACGTCACGTCTGGTCTGTTTGCACGTATCACCCTATCCGTTCTGATACCATAGTCCCAGAGGATCTTCGCCTGATCGTTTTCTATCACTCCTTCAGGTTGGTGCTCGTACCACTTATTACTGCAAGGTAGCTGATGTTTCTTGCACAGGCTCCAGTGGAGGGCTTTTTGCTACTGAATCATGCCTCTTTTTGTACTGGTTTCTGTGCAAGTGCCGGGCATTCACTTGCTATGTGGTTTATGGCTTTCACTTTTCGTATTGCACTTCCTACATATGGGAGAGATGTTATTTCCGTCTATCGTACTTTGAACATATCTGGTTCTTAGGGCCTGATCTTGTGCCGCTGTTATCATTCCTTCAGTTTCCTTCTTTAGCTCTCCCCTCTGTAGCCATTGCCATTGTCATCGCTGCTAGTTCTTTTAGTCTGTCTCATGTATTGTCCATGCATTGGTTTGTTGTGCCAGTCCTCTGTTCTTTCTGTCTTTCTCCTGTCTCTGTATATTTCTGGGGTCTTCGTCTGCTTTTATTAGTCCTTCTTCCCATGCACTCTTTAGCCACTCGTCTTCACGTGGTTTTCAGATATTGCCCACCGTGCTCTGTTTTCGATGTTGACGCAGTCCTCTATACTTAGTAGTCCTCTCCCTCCTTCCTTTCGTGTTATGTATAGTCTGTCCGTATTTGCTTCTTGGGTGTAGTGCTTTGTGTATTGTCATATGTTTCCTGGTTTTTCTGATCTATGCTGCGGAGTTCTGCATTCGTCCATTCCACTATTCCTCTGCGCTGTATCTGATTACTGGCACTGCCCATGTGTTTATGGCTTTTATCATATTTCCGGCGTGAGTTTTGACTTGAGTATCGCTTGAGTCTCTGCATATATTCTTTCCTGATCGTGTCCTTCATCTCTTGGTGTTTTTATATCTCCTCCTTCCATTATTCCCAGGTATTTGTACCTGTCTCATCTATGATGGTTGATGTTGCTCCCATCTGGTAGCTTTATCCCTTCAGTTTCTCGTTACTTGCCTTTTGTATGTTGACTAAGGCGCATTTTTGTTTCTATTCCAAACTCCATCCTGATGGTCCTCAGATACAAATCCTTACAGTCTGGAATTAGGGTATCTATTTCCTTGATGCTCTTACCATACAGCTTGATGTCGTCCATGAACATCAGATGGTTGATTCTGTTGCCTCTTTTCTTGAGTTGGTACCCGGCATCCATCTTCTGTAGTACTTTTGTCATGGGAATCATGGCTACTACGAAGAGTAGTGGGACAGTGAGTCGCCCTGGAAGATCCCTCTCCTGATATTAACCTCTGCTAGTCTTATTCCAGAGCTTTGTAAGTATTGTATTCCAGTTTGTGCATTGTATTTTTGAGGAAGCTGATGGTATTTTCCTCTGCCCCATATATTTTCAGGCATTCTATTAGCCATGTGTGTGGTATCATGTCGAAGGCTTTCTTATAGTCTATCCATGCCATGCTTAGGTTGGTTTTCCTTCTCCTACTGTTATTATTATTATTATTATTATTATTATTATTATTATTATTATTATTATTATTATTAGTTATTATTATGTTTATATCCACAATTAGTATATAAAAATATATATCTATGTAAAAATATAAAACAAAGACTTTCGAACACCTGAACGGTGTTCTCATCAGTGTGACGTTAAAATGTAATGAAAAGGAGGAGTTTCCCCTCCGAAGAGCATCTAAAAAAAAAGGTGGGCGGGACGAGAAAATAATAACAGCCCACCACCATCGAAGTGCTGGTTCGTGTTTTAGATAATCCAAACTCAAACAGGCAGTTGCAAAGCCAACCTCCTCGATCTCCGAACCTGCGAAGTTGCTCCTGCTTGCACTGCATAGGTGCCATAGTCGGAAACATCCGCTGGGACGTCGGCTATCTGGAGAGAGATGGGAAGAGGAAGCAGAGCATCAGGGTTCACATGGTCAACGTCAGTTTTAAAATTAAATTCTTTTAAGTATTGTCTGGCAATGAAACTGTTTATAAAAAGGTCTTCATTGGTAAAAGACTTATTATCCTCAAAAGATATTCCCATGTTTATAGCGGCGCCTTCAACTAGTCTTCTCACGTGAGAAACGTCGCTTTTAATAATAATTTGTGCATCATCCCAATTGATTCTGTGGTCTAAATTAAAATTGTGAGCCACCAAAGATCATAGGCCCTTCTGTGTTCCCTTAATCTGACCTCTAATCCCCTACCACTTTCCCCGTAGTAACAACCACTGCTATCCTGACATGGAACCTTGTAAAGACCGTTATTTCTCTTGGTACTGTTATTATTCTTTGTAAGAGCTTTGCCAAAGTGTTTTTTTTCTTTCTTAATTCTTTCGTTTGAGGGAGAGGAATCCCCACGTTTGCCAGACTGTATCTTGAAGACCGCATTCAACAAGCCTCCTGGGATGTGGAAGCGAAATTTCTGTCCCTTCGCGAAGCCTTGAGATGCCTGCGAGAAGTTCTTCAATCAGACTGTTTTGAGGGTGAATTTCTTAACAATAATAATAATAATAATAAACTGAAGGGAATGTTTCTCACGTGTAATGAAAACACTTTCTTGAGTTAATTTCAAGGATGTCCATGATTGTAAAGTAAACTTATATCTATATATTCGTCAAGGAATAGCAGAAGTAGAGGACATGCTGGGTCAGATCTCTCTCTCTCTCTCTCTCTCTCTCTCTCTCTCTCTCTCTCTCTCTCTCTCTCCTCTCTCTCTCTCTCTCTCTCTCTCTCCAATTCTTAATCAAGTGAAAATGAAAGTCGAATGTGAATTCCACCCTCTGTTAAAGGTATGACTAAAAGAACCTCCCGTAAATTTGTGAAAAATATCATAGAACTTTTTCTGCTTCCTCTCATTTTGGACAGTATTTTAAGGCAATTTATGCTTTGAAAAAAATATATCTTTAAACTCATACCCATTTTATCACAGACGGTTATTAGTTGTCGATCTGAGCAGACGTTTTAAATTTTATATACAGTTCGAAAAGACAAAATTAAAAAGAGCATAACTAAAACTAATGGTTAGACATTTAAAAAATATTACCCGTTCAATTTTAAAGAGAAAAAAGTGTTGGACGGGAAATGTGTCCCATAGATGCTTACGAAATCCTTAAAAAAAATAATAATAATAATAAAAAAAAAATTCTAATAACTTTGAAAATTGGAAGGAAAAATCAAACCCTTTGTTGCATTTGGGGGAAACGCGAATGGAAATCAGGCTAAATTTAAAATGAGGCTCCGGAATGGTAACTGCTGTCATGGAAAAGTCTCGTATTTATCACATTAAAGGAAGGAAATGTTGTAGAGAAAACGTCGACAAAACCGAAGGCGATTAAAAAAAAATTTAAAAAAAAAAAAAAAAAAATCAACTCGACCGATGGATTGTTTTTGAATGTTGGAAAATAATTTTGGAATTTTTATGTAAACGTATGGATGAAAAGTACTTTCCCATTTTTAAAAAGACCGTGCAAGTAATTGGTCTTGTGAATACATCTACAAAATAGATTTACATACCTGGTGCTTGTTAAGTTGACGTTTTACCTCTGAAGAAAATGAATAAAGGAAGCATGATTGCAGGTCTACATTTACCAGCAACATCTTTAATTCAATTATTTTTAGCCTAGAGATACATTTTTTTTTTGTTTGGCAATTAATCTCTCGTCACGCGATTTTATATTTCTAGAGCAGCTTTGGTTTTTTTTTTTTTTTTTTTTTTTTAACCAAATATAAAACATCTTTTATTTTACTTATTTTTAGTCTAGAGATACTTTTGTTTTGCCAATTTCTCCTCAGGCTGCTAAAAAGTTTATTCTCAGGTTTTTATAATATTGTAGTGAAGCTTTGCTTTTTTTTATTTATTTTATTTTTTATCTATTTTGCCAAATATAAAGCATCTTTATTTTAATTATTCTTAGCCTAGAGATACTTTTGTTTTGCCAATTAACCTCTTCTTAGGCTGCTAAAATGTTTATTCTCAAGTTTTTATATAACAGGGTGTCCAAAAAGTCCCAGTACCATTCTGGGCAATAAATACTTGTAATGGTACTGGGACTTTATGGACACCCTTGTATTTGTTAGCGAAGCTTTGGACCTTTTTTTTTCTTTTTTTTATTTACCTTGCTGTGTTTTCTCAGGCTTTTAAAAATTTTATTTTCAGGATCTCTCCAGTCCCCCAGTGGATTGCCTGACAGCCCCAAAAATTCCTGAAAATTGAATAAATCTTCGTATAGTTTTGCATAATTTTTCCAGCATTTTCATAGCTGTAACAGTTCATTCATTTCTTTTTCACCATACAGGATGTTGTCCATAAAGTCCCAGTGCCATTACAAATATCTAATGCTCAGAAAACCAT
>NC_061098.1:29137421-29153592 GCF_015104395.2 Macrobrachium nipponense | reverse complement strand
CGAGCTACACGCTTACCTAATGAATAATGCGGGAATCTCCCCATTACAGGTTTTTGGTGGCTAGCGGTGGTTTTTGATGGCTAGCAGTTAAAAAGTGGTATAAAAGTTTTTTTTTTTATGCCTGGGAACGCACCAGTGAAGAGATAGTGACCAGTTAGAAAATAAAGGGGTTATGGCCTTAGCGATTAGTTTTCGAACGACAAAGCCTTTGTGGGATTGTGGAAAATCGTTAAAACTGTTAGTTTTCAGTTACTTAGTGAAAAAAATGAGAAATATCTGTCCGTCCGGTAACAGAAGGGGAGTGGGAAGGATTTTATTGGAACTCAGCATTTTTCCCAGGGAGTCAGCCTAGGAGCAGTGGGCGCAATCAGTGTGACTTTTTGCTTTGTTGTTGTGACGAGTGCATCCCGAGACAATCGTGCATGTATCACTGCCGTGTCTTACGCGAATTCCGAGTTCTTTTGTTCCCATTATGGAATGGTGAGTGTTTAAGGATTGTTGTGTATGTTTTTTAAATAATTCAGTGTAATGGGGTTGGTTTCAAGAGGTCGAAAAATTTTTTTTTTCTTTTTTTGCCCATAGTAGCAGAATGACGTGTTTTCTTTATTCAGCGTTGTTTTATATAGACGTATTCGTCTTTGTTTAAATATGAGGGTGTATAAGATGTATTTTTATATATGTGAACTGTGCGTAGATAAGCATATTTGGCTTGGAGACAAGAGCGGCCACTGAATTTCACGGGCTCAGCAGATTTCTGCTTACCACGCAGAGAGGCGTGTTGCAGGAGATGGGTTCTGGTGTATACCTTGTATACCTCAGGGGGGTCCTCAGACACTGTTCAAGGGAGATGGGTACTACTGGTGCATGCCTCGGGGGTATCACTTGACTGAGGAGTGTTCTGTTGCTTGACGGGGGAGTTTCAATGCTCATTGGAGGGGAGAAACTTTTTTTTTCTCATTGGGGGTGAACTCCTTTTTTTTTTCTTGTGGCAGGGTGTTGGGGGATGGGTTTGCCCTTGACAATGAATTTCCAATGGTAAGACATCAGCTGATTGATTAGTTGATGAAGTGAAACGCCCGTAGAGTCTTTTTTTTTTTAGAAAAGAGATTTCCTCTCTCTTGGAGGAAGAGAAAAGGAAATAAAAGAGAATTGAATGCATTGTATGGGTGTATGTTTTCCTTACGCCTTGGAAGACACAAAATGGGGAGACACAGATTATATTGTGTGGAGAAATTACTTTGAAATGCCGATGATTGGTGTTGTATCTGTGTGTGTGGCAATGTGTTGCATCTGGAGAAATTGTGTGTCATAAGGTTCAGCATTACTGTTGTAAGCTATTTTGAATTTCACTCTTACTTAAGATCTTTGCAAGAGAATTATTGCTATGGAGAGTTGTTATTGTTATTAACAATTATTATACTTGAGATGTGTTACGGGAGGGTTGCTTAAGTATAATTATCATTACGGGAGACTTGTTTTACGAGAGATTTGAGATATTTCATGGGAGATTATTTTATAATTATTTCAGATAATTATTCATGGAGAATTATTACAAGGAAAAGGGAGGGTTAATGGGAGAAGTCTTGTTGTTAATTATTTGTTGAGTTTTTGTAATTTTGGAAATATTTCAGTGATTCGCGAGGAAGAGTTTTGCTGAATCTTGATGAATCTGACTGAATCTTGGTGAATTGTGTTGAATCTTGCTGAACTTTTGCTGAGTTTTGTGCTGAATTCCTTGGAGAATGGACAAGCACTAACATTGGTGATATTTTTTTTTTAACTGATACTGGTGATTTTGATGATAGCAATTTTTTGGTGATTTTGTGATAGTGATATTTCTGATTACTAAGTTTTTTTTTATACTAATAGTGGTGTTTGTAATCCTATCAAGGGTGGTGAAATCTTTTTTTGAATTTGGGAGGAACTAACAACACATTGTTTTAGTTTTTTTTTTCTTTTTTTATGAGTTCAGCAGATAATTGCTTGACATCTGGTGACTTACGAGAAATAGTTAACAGTGCCGTTGATTTTTCTTTTCCCCTTTTTTTTGGAAGTTAGCCATCGCTGACACAAGTTTTTTTCATCATGGGTGAATTTGAATTTGTTTTTCTCTCCAGTTGGTGTGAATATTTTTTAATATCTCAGTTCGTGACTTAGAGTTATTGTTCGAGAACGTGTTTGTGTTTCAGCTATTTGATGCTGCAGAGAAATTTACGGGAGAATTCTTGCATGTTTGAAAACATACGTAATGGCACTACATTTTTTCTTTGGATATTTGTGTTCCAGAAATTGTGAGTTTTCTTGCACAATACATTAGTTGTATTTGTGACAACTTTGTGAGAGATAGGAAACTTGGTTAAGTTTTCTAGTGACTTATGTCGTAGTGCATATGGAGAAGTCTTGGCTAAGACACTTTGTATTGGGAGTTTTTGTTATAATGACTTGTGGCATATTGGTTGATTTTTTCTAGAATTTTCTAGACAGTTTTTATTTGCCGAGTTTTTGCCCTTTATCAGCAATTATGCTAAATGGAGAGTTTTATAGTTTTTGACTATAACATTGAGTTATTCCAGAACATTGAGTTATTCTCTGGAGAATTGAGATATATCATTTGGAGTTATAATTGGAGGATATTATATTTTGAGTTATAATTTGAGATATAATATATTGGAGATATATCTTTGGCCATTTTGATATTTGCCAATGGTGATGAGAGCTATGTTTAGTTCAATTATTTTGCAGCCATCTTTGTTGCAAATGGAGACACATTTTTTTGGAGATTATGGGGCAATATTTGTGAGTGTGTGAGTTAGTTGCCTTGAGTGCACATTTTTTTGGAGATGGGATCTCATTTTTTTTTTATTATCCTTTTTGGAGATTATTTTTTGGAGCCTTGTTTTGTTCCACATGGAGTTATTGGGGAAATAGAGGTAAATATTTTTTATTTGCCGAAATAGAGGTGATTATTCTGTATTCCGGGAGTGGTGTTTTTTTTATTAACATGTGGCTATCGGAGAAATAAGAGAGAAATATAAGGGGAGTGGTTATTAACCAAATGGAAGAAATATTTTTTTATCCGGAGTGGTGTTATTGTTAATGTTGTGGTGTCACATATTTATATATGGGAGTTGGAATTAATCTTGGGTGGGTGACCCTTTTTTTTGAGGTTATGGAGTTTTTTTTTGAGCCAAGAGAAGATTTCTGTGGTTCTTTCTCTTTGGTTTCGTGACTATTTAGAAGCGAGTGGCATTACTGCATTACGAGTCCTATCGAGATGTGTGCATTTGTTGTATGTTCACAAGTGTGTTATTTTGGAGGCATATAATTGGGCAAAGTCATGTTGAGAGAATACGTCTTTGAGACAAATTTTTTTAACACATTAGTTAATTCTGTGAAATGTGTCTGTTAGACCTTTTTCTATAGAGTCATGAGTTTCCAAACTTGTGTGTCCGGCTGGACATTTTTTATGCTGCTATTAGAGCATACGTCCGCAGGCGATTTTCTGCTGACAGGCGATGTGATGAGCCGTGTGCTGACTTTTCCTCTGATGATGATCGATCAGAATTTTCGCAATATCTGGAAATGTTGACAATAGCATTTCACGAAAGCGCATGTGGAAGAGTTTGCTTTCTGGCACATTCCGTAACTTTATGTGGAGCATTTCTTGGGGAAAACGCGGGGAGTTATGTATATCATACATATATTATGTGTTTTGTGATTTTGGAAACCTACTTGTGATTATCCTTTTTTTTATTATTTTTTCCCTCCCCCTTTTTTTCTATGAGAGATATAATTGGGGATTGAGATTAAATAGTATTTCTTTTTTACCGGGAGATGTGATTTAAAGGGAGTTGTTATTTACGTAAATGGGAGTTTGACATTACGTTTCATTGTGATTAATTGTATAAGCAGTAAAGGGGTTTTTGCTGTTAAACATTGGAGATTTTTACTGATTTTGTGGGTTATTTAGATATCAGAGCTTGAGAGAACATTTTTTGGGTCTGGGTGTGTTACGAGATTCTTTTTTTCCTTGGCTCATACAATTTTTTTTCTTTTTTTTTTACTTCTGAGAAACATTCGAGTTTTGAAATGTGAGTGCAGAAGTCCGTGGAGTTGCTGTGTGATTCTGTTGTGTGTGTGCTGATGTGTGAGTTTGGAGAATTGAGTTGGAGAACTTGTTTTTTTTCTTTGAGAGTTATGATAATGACGTATGATTTTAGTAGTCATGTTAAAGGGAGTTAATTGGGAGACGTTCAGTTAGTATTTCTGACTTTTTGTCATATGTTTCCTCGTTTTTTGGTCTATGCTGCGAAGTTCTGCCTTCGTCCATTCCACTATTCCTGCGCTGTATCTGATTACTGGCCACTGCCCCATGTGGTTTATGGCTTTTATTTCCGGCGGTTGATTTTTGACTTGAGTATCGCCTTGAGTCTCTGCATATATTCTTTCCTGATCGTGCCCTTCATCTCTTGGTGTTTTATATCCCCTCCTTCCATTATTCCCAGGTATTTGTATCCCGTCTCATCTATGTGTTTGATGTTGTTCCCATCTGGTAGCTATATCCCTTCAGTCCTTGTTACTTTGCCTTTTTGTATGTTGACTAAGGCACATTTTTCTATTCCAAACTCTATCCTGATACCCCCAGATACAATCCTTACAATCTGGATTAGGGTATCTATTTCCTTGATGCTCTTACCATACAGCTTGATGTCGTCCATGAACATCAGATGGTTAATTCAGTTGCCTCTTTTCTTGAGTTGGTACCCAGCATCCATCTTCTGCAGTACTTTTTGTCATGGGAAAATCATGGCTACTACAAAGAGTAGTGGGGACAGTGAGTCGCCCAGGAAGATCCCTCTCCTGATATTTACCTATGCTAGTCTTATTCCAGAGCTTTTAAGTATTGTATTCCAGTTGCGCATTGTATTTTTGAGGAAGCTGATGGCGTTTTCCTCTGTCCCATATATTTTCAGGCATTCCATTAGCCATGTGTGTGGGGATACCATGTCGAAGGCTTATTTATTTAGTCTATGCATGCCATGCTTAGGTTGGTTTTTCCTTCTCTTACTGTTCTTCATTACTTTTGTCTATCAGGAACTGGTCTTTTGTGTCCCTACACTTCCTTCTGCAGCCTTTCTGTTGGTGGGGGATGGTGTTTGTATCCTCTAAGTAGTTAGTTGTATAGCCTCTCGCTGATGATACCTGTTAGTAACTTCCACATTATTGGTAGGCAGGTGATAGGCCTGTAGTTACTGGCTATATTTCCCTTTATTATTATTATTATTATTATTATTATTATTATTATTATTATTTATTATTATTATTATTATTATTATTTATTATTATTATTATTATTATTATTATTCGGAAGATGAAACCTATTCATATGGAACAAGCCCACTAAAGGGGCCACTGGCTTGAAATTCAAGCTTCTAAAGAATATTAAGGCGTTCATCAAGAAGTAAGTAAGAGGAAGTAAAGGGAAATATAGAAATGAAGAGATTCCATTTATTTTTAAAAGATAAAAAAATTGTATGAACTAACAAATAGATAAAAACGTATTAAAATCCAAGGAGAACAGTATTTAGGTAGTGATGTATCTTACCTCTCTTCTCTGTGTGTGTGAGTCAAAGCATCAGATCTCTCTCTCTCTCTCTCTCTCTCTCTCTCTCTCTCCTCTCTCTCCTCTCTCTTCGAGAGCTCGTAAGTTGGCAGCTAACAGTGCTTCATAAAAACGCTGCAGTTTGGTTCATTCGGAGAGTTGAAAGAAAGGGGAAAACTGTTCTCTTACTAGAAGTTTGCCAGAGAACCCAGAGAGAGAATTCCCTTCGATTAGTTGAGTAGTTGAAGGGACTTCGTTTTTTTTTTTTTTTTTTTTTTCCGTATGTTATTCATGAAATTTAAGGCAGAGAAGTGTTATTAGAGGGGGCTGGGAGAGAACGCAACAACTGCTAATTGTGGGAGGGTAACAATGAGAATGAACGCGGTGGATTCTTTGGAAGCTTGAATTTCAAGTCAATGGCCCCTATGTGCTTGTTCCATGTTGGATATAGTAATACTCTTTTAATTAATTAGAGAATCCTTAGTTGTATGCATAGGCATGTTTCAGATTTCAGTTTACTCAGCCAGTAACGGTGGTGTGAAGTATTATACGATGCATTAACGATTTTGGGTTGAATAAATGTCATAGCATCTTTTGCAGGTATTGATACCAAATTAATTCAAATTGCAACGATATCTTGAAAGTTGGAGCCATACAAATATTTCCCCTAGTTTTACCTTGAACAAAATGAATCGTAGATGGTTATAATTGAATGATAAAAGAGATATGTATTACAGAATCCCAAAACCAGGCAGGGGAAAAGATTGAAGCTGTGGCTCCCATACCAGAATAATAAAGTTCCATTTAGTCCAAAGTTGTGGGATGTTATGTCACTTCCGGACAAAAACCGGTTTGCCCGAAGCTTTTCTTTTCCTACAACAATAACTTTGTACCCATTTCAGTTCCCTCGTTCGTATACTGGTCGTTTCTTAACCTAGCTTTTTTTTATAATTTCATCTCTCTCTCTCTCTCTCTCTTCTCTCTCTCTCTCTCTCTCTCTCTCTCTCTCCCATCTTTTAAACAAATCAGATATATTTTTTAAATAATTTCATCTCAACTTTTTACGGGATGGATCTCTCTCTCTCTCCCCTCGTCTTCTCATCCCGTCTTCTCTCTTCCTCTCCTCTCTTTCCTTCGCAATTCGTATTTTCAGAGGGGCTGCTGGAGGACGTTTTTTTCAGGGTATATTTACATTAATCCCAAAAAAAAAATTCGTGGTTTTGTTAAAAGAAATTTAACTGCATTCGGCACCCCAGTAGAGTATTTAAAATTTGGCCCTTTGTTCTTGAGGCCATACTTTGTTTACCGGCCAGGCTCTTTTCCAACGGATTAGGGTTTTTAAGTTTTTTTTTTATTTCATTTATTTATTTATTTAATTTGATTTTAATTTATCTTTATCTATTTTATTTATTTATTTTTAAACAAAAAAACAAAATTTTCATTGTTTTTTTTTTTTTTTTTCCTCCATTTCCCCATTTCTTTTCGAATCTTTAATTTTTTGGAAAAACGCCATTCCTAAATGGCCCATACTCTGAAAAAAATTCTACAACCCAAAAAAGAAGTTATTAGCACTTGCCCGTGTCGGTTTTTAATCTTATTTTATTGATGGTGGTTTTTACCATTAAGTTTCTTTCTAGTTTTTTCTGTAATAAAGAAAAAAAAAAACTATTTTATTTGGAGGAAGGGGTGAAACGGAAACTAGGGAGAGAGAGAGGGAGGGAGGGATGTAGAGTGGGGGGAGATAGAGGAGAGGACCAGATGAGAGAGGAGAAGAGAGAGGAGGGATGGAAAGGTTCTTTTCGTTCAAACCCTCTTTCAGTGAGGCCCCCCCCTCTTTAATCGGACAATAAATTTTTTCTCTTCTTTTTTAAAAAAAAAAACTTCTCTTTTTTTTTTCGCAAAACCTTTTTTTTTTCCAAGGGGGAGGAGGACGGGAAAATATTGTTGCTTCTGATTGGACAAATTAAATTTTGACCTTGGGGGGGGGGGAGCGGTTTTAAAAAATTATCCCAAAAAGGCCTTTTCCGCATCCTTTTAATAAAAATTTCGCTGCCCGGTAAATTTGCGTCAGGGCGATTGACGAAACTGCTTTCAAGGAACGGGGGGCCCAACCCTGTGACAAACATTTGGCATATTTTTTGGTAGTTTGTTAAAAACAGGGATGGATGTCCCGATTTTGCAATTTCAGCCGAGTTTTGCAGGCTTTTGAAACAAAATGGCGGTTTATTTTGTTCCTAAAAAGGGGCCCCCCGTGTGTTTCTTTTCCTTCCGGTGTTGTTTTATGTTCTGATGGGAAATGGAATTTAATAAGTTGGGGGGTTAAAGTTCTGGGGGTTCCGTTCGGCCACCCCTTTTTTCTGGGGGGCCCCCGCCCCCCTTTCAAGGATTCTTAACAAAAACTTTAACTGAGGGGTCTAGGAGGGCCTGGCAAACGGCTATGTTGGTTTCCAAATTCCCCCCCCACCCCTTCCAGGTCTTCAAATTCAAAAAAAAAAATACCAAATTTAACAGCCCTCTAGTGGGGCCGCTGGGAGTTTTTTTTAATTTTTTATTTTTAATTTCAAAGGGTTAAAAAACACAAAAAACTTGCCTATAAAAACATGGGCGGGTTCATTCACAAAACCCCTTATAAGGGTGTGGACAGGGGGACACCAACCCACCGGGGGGCCGTGGGGGTCCTTAAAAAAACCCGCATTGGGGGGGCACAAAGCGGGCCTTTTTCCCAACACGGGGGAAAAAAACCCTCGGATCGGGCCAAAAGGAAAACAACTTCGGCTCATTTTTTTTTCTTTTTTTTTACCTTGTTTACATTTTTATTTTACGGGTTCTTTTTTTCCATCCGTTCGTTCTGGTTTGCTATCTTTTAATGCAGTATTTTGTATACCGGGCCGGAATGCAGTAGGAATTAACCTTCTTTATTCCTTCCTGCAAGCCAACAAAATTGATCAATATTGGAAAGGCTTTAACTTAAGGTTTTAAATTTTATTCTGCCAAAAAAGCCCAATGGTTTTTTTTTCCTTTTTCTTGGGGGGGAACTCCTTCAAAATGATTTCGAAGGTGGGACAAAACGATTTCCAAACTTCCAAACCCCCCCACCACGGGGCGGGGAAATTTTATTTTCCTGTCATAATTTTGTTACTGGTTTGGGGGGAAAAAAGCCACCGGAAGTTAAGCACCCGAAAGAAGATTTCGGCCTCCAATGGGGAAGATGATTTTTTGAGTTAGAAATTTTATTGATGAGGATATTAAGGGGAGGGTTTGGGCCAAATAAAACGGCAACCAATTTACGTTCATTTGCTTATACAGGTTTTGATCCGGAAAAGAAGTAAATTTCCATCCACGAAAACTTTCACGTTAAAAGGGGGCATTGAAAATTTGTTGTTTCTTGTTTATATATTATATATTATATTATATTATATATTAATATTTTTTATATTTATATATAATGATTATAATAATAATATAATAAATATTTAAAAAAAAACCAATTTTGGCCCAGGTACACATAAAATTTTAAAAACAAAACCCCATTGAGTTGGTGTTTATTTATTCTATTTTTAAAGCCTTTGTTTGATATTTTTCCCCTGTGGCAAGGGCGTTTATAGATAATTCTGAACGGCTTTATAGAAATCTCAAAGTTTATATAAGATTATGTTTTAAAGGCTTTTATAGATATTCTTAAAAGCTTATATTAGATTACCTAAGGAGACTATATAGGATTATCCTAAAGTTTTTATAAAAAAAATAATTTCTGAAGCTTTTATTTTAGGGATAATCTTGAAGCTTTAAAAAGAATGATCTGAAGGAAGGAATATAGATAACCCTGAATCGTATAGATATTCTTTGTGCAAAGACTTTATAGGGGGGATTATCTGAAAAAGCTTTATAGGTATTTTTTACCCTGAAGGTTTTATATATTTAAATCTGGAAGGCTTTATAGGATAATCTAAAAGCTATTATGAATATCTGAAAGGCTTTATTTAAAGGTATTTCTATAGCTAATATTAGGATATCTGAAAGGCTTTATAAAAGGTATCTGAAAAAAGCTTTATTTAAAAAAGATATTCTGGAACGCTTTATCTCCCAGGATACCTTGGGGAAAACAAAGCCCCTTTTATAGGGCTACTTCTGAAAGCGTTTATAGGTAATCACTGAAAGCTTTTATAGAATATCACTGGAAGCTTTTTATATATACCCTGAAGCTTTAATTAGATTATTCTTGGGGAAGCTTGGCCTTGATTTATCGGGAAAGCTTTATAGGATATTTCTGGAAAGCTTTATTTAAGAAACTTCTTAAACAAAGCTTATAATAGGGGAATATCTACAAGCTTGTTCATAGGAAATCTAAAAAAAAAGAAGGGCCGATATTAGATAACGCTGGAAAAGGCTGGTATAAGATACCTAAAAAAGGGCTTGTTTTAATAGATTTTTTTGAAAGGCTGGTATAGATTATCTGAAGCTTTCAAAAAAGGAATATCTTGGAAGGCTTTATAGGGATTAACCTGAAGGCTTTATAGTGATATTCCTAAAAGGGCTATTATACGATATCGTTGAAAAGGCTTTTAAAAAAAAGGATATTCTGGGGAATGCTTAGGCTTAAATAAAAATAATTGAAGCCCTTTATAGGACAACCTTGGGAAGGCCTTTATAGAATTATTCTGGGAAAGCTTCATATCCGATAAATTTGAAAATGAAGGGGCTTTATAATATATTAAGAAGCTTTACAGAATCTTAATCTAAAACGAATTTTTCGGGGGAAAACCAGCATTCCATTTTTTGCTTTTTTCGCGCGAGGAATTTTATGAAAAATAAATAACCATTTTCAGTGTTAACAAACAAACTGGGCGGACATTCGGCTTCTTATATTCTTTGTTCGTGAATGTTTGAATAAAATTCGGCATTTCGAATGTCGGGTCCGCTGAAGTCGTTATCACCAAAAATCACAAAAAATAATTTTCCAGGGCTTTTTCGGAGCATTTTGTTTAATGGGGAAGGAGGGGGGGGGGCCCCCCGATGGCAGGGGGCAAAAAAAAAAAAAAAAACTGGGGGGGGGACACGAGGGCGGGACAGTTGTCATTGGGAGGGGCATATTGGGGCACAAAAAAGCATTGGACCTTCGAATGGGTTTGCTGTTTAAAAAAACTTCGTTTTTACCAAAGGCGTTTAACCTTCTTTTTTTTTGTTACATAACAAAATCATGGGAAAAAGGAAAAGTAATTTTGTTTAGCCAAAAATATTTTTCATTTTTTTAAAGGGCTTTTCTGGGTTACCGAGGGAAACAAATACAACAAAACCAATAAGTTTCTTAATGGCATGGGGTTGATAATGTTTTTAGGGTTTTATGGACCATAAAACAAAAACAACCATTTAACCTTTCTTGTTTTGTTATTAAAAAACGTTTTTCAACTTGCTGAAAGTTATTTCGGAAGGTTTTGGGAAATTCAAGGCATAAACCTAGGGTTTTTTTTATTTTTTCAGGCTTTTTCACCTTTCAGGGGGTCCCTTTAAACCTGGAGCCAAAAACAAAAACAACACCTTTTTTTCCATTTCCTTTTGACATTGTACCTGCCGTTCATATTTCAAATTTCTTTCCTTCCATCTTTGCTAAATTTTCCCCCTCTCCTAAAAACAATTTTTTTATTTGACAGTGCAGCTGGCGAGATTTTCCCTTCCCATTTTTCAAACAGCTTTTTCAAAAAAAGCTTTTTTTTTCTGTCCCAACTTTTCCCCCCTTTTTTTTCAGCGCCCCCGGGAATAATTTGGAACCTTTTTCCGTTTAGTTGCCCCAAGCGGCTTTGGGGCAAGCTGGAAAACCTCACCGCCCAAACTGAATTCAATCATACGAATATTAAGAAATCATCCAAACCCCAACTTTCGGGGGGGGACGTTTTCATCAATTTCTATTGACATGCCAAATTTTGATTGGGAATGGTTAAAAAACGGCCCGGTAGTACCAGCCTTCTTTGAGGGTTGCGGTGGAATTAGTAGTCTCGGACCCCCTCCCCTCCATCCCCCCTTTCCCCCTCCCCAGGCTTTTTCTCTCTTCTCCACCACCCCCAATCTTCTTACCAAAAAACCATCCCCCACCAACCCTTGAACAAAAACAATCCTCCAACCCCCGAAAGCGCCTGGTTGTTTATTCGAGTTCATTTGCCGAACATAATTAACCCCTCATTTTCCTCTCGGTTTCATTTGGAAATTTGGTAAAATTTTCCTTTTGGGTGGGGGGGGACCGGGAATTCTCCGATTTTGATTGGGGCATTTAAGTGGGGGGGAAAAGCTGTTGCATTATGGCACAACGGCTGGCGGGTTCCTCCTTGCTGAAGGCCTTCCTTTCCTTCCCTTCTTTGGCTGGGAGGGGTTGGGGGGGGGGGGTTTAGGGCGTTCGGGTTCTTGAGGGCCCCAAGGTTTGGGCAAAGGGTGAGGGGGGAGGGGGGCGTTTTTACTTGAAAAAATGGCCCCCAAGTTTCAAATGGAAAAACCTTTCAGGGTCAAAACATTGTTTCTTTGTTCATAATAAGGGGGGGTACCCCCCCACAACACACCAACACACCCAAAAACCACAAAGATTGAGGGCGGATTTCATGGGACCAACATGAGGTCAACATTTTGCTTCATTATTAGAATGAACCAAGCAAGAGGCAGGAGGATGGCCCATTTCCATGCACAACTTCTTAAGGGAATTAAAAAAACCCAGTTTCCAAACTTTTTTGTTGCATTCTTTCGGTTTGAGGGGGCTCAAGGAAACTGAGAGGAGAGAGGAGAAGTGAGGGAGGGAGAGACGAGGGGGGAGTAGGAGAGGGGAGGAGGGACGTACGACAATCGAGGCTGGGGAGGGAAGAAGGAGGAGAGGAGGAAGAAGAGGAGATGAATTTCAGGCGGGGGAAAATTCAAAAAGTTTGGGGAGGGGTAGGGTTAGTCAGGAATACTTAAAAGCATTCCATTTTAACGGGAACGGTTTTGTAACCAGTTTTTATTTTTTAAAAACTTTAGGAAAGGAACCCAGGTTTTCAGTTGAATCAACAAAATATTTCCAAACAAAATTGGGCCTCCAAATTGCCCATATTAGGGGACACCTTTTTTTAAAAGGTTTTGCCCAATGATTTCACTTTTATGGGGGCCAAAAAAAGGCCTCCGGTCTCAAGGGGTTTTGATCGGTTTGGTTTTGGTACTCAAAATTGCCTATGGGTGGTCATACTGTTCAATCAGGGGTTATTTTTTACAATTTCTTCTCTTCTCTCCTCCTTAGATCTACCTTCTCTTTCTCTTCTCTTTTCTCCTCTTCTCTCTCTCTCGTCTCCTCTCTGTGGAAGTGGCGTGGTTGATGGGGACTTCACATTTTGTTTTCCCAGTGTCATACCGTTATGAAAAAAATTGGGTTTCATTACTCGGGGGGGGACTTTCTCCAACACATAATTTAAGAATTCAGGACTTTTTCCACTTTCAGGTTACGATGTAACCAGTGGGGGGCCTATAGCGGGATTTCATAATTTTTCTTAATTTATTTGCAAAATTAATGTAATTAAATTTGAAAATATCCCTTTATTTTTTTTATTGGTTTTTTTTTTTCACGTGGGGGGGACAAGAAATCTAGCAGGGGAAGGGGAATAAACTGTTATCTTTTGTTTGCCGGATGTTTCAAAGTGGGGAATTTTTAAGGGGGGTGGGGGACAGTTTTCATTGTTGAAGAAAAATTGGGGAAATAAAATCTGAGCTGTTCAATTTCTTACCTTAAATTTTCCGTTCAATGAAATGGAATTCCATTATATGAAGAGGGAGGGAGGAGAAGAGAAAAAAAGAGGGGGAGGGAGAAAGGGAGGAGGGAAGAGAGGCGCCTTTTTGTTTTCCCACATGGAACCATTTCGTTGCGGGAATGCCCATGGGGGGAACATGTTAACCCACGGAGGAGGAAGAGGGGGGAGAGAGGGGAGAAGATGAGAGGGGGGAGAGAGGAGAGAGGGGGAGAGGAACCGACAAACAAACGGCCTTAATAGAAGGTGCCAGGAAGGGGGGTCAAAAATCCGAAAAAAAAAAATCCAAAAAACGAAGCCATCGGCCCCCGGGATTGGGAAGGGAAGTAATAGGGCCCTGGATGTGTTCCCCTGGGGGGGGGACCTGGAGAGGAAATTTCATTTCATCATCAGCTGTTTGTGCCTTCCTGGTTTTCGGGCTTCCAGTGGGACACCGCTCTTCTCTCCGCTCTCTTTCTCTCTTCTTTTCCCTTCTTTTTTCACCCCCCCCCTCTTCCTCCTCTTCTCTCTTGTTTGAGTGGAACAATCGGTAAAGTAGGTTGGATATGGTACCCTCTACGGATCAAAGAGGGATGGAGGGGAAAGGGAAAGGACTAAGAAGGAAAAAGGGAATCTAAAAGGTCTAAAATGAATTCAAGTTGTATTGGATTGTTTTGGGCGTATTGCAATCCGGATTAGGAAGTTTTTTTTATTTATAACTCCAATTCTAACATTTTTCTTCATTATTTCCTTGTAAGATGGGAATATACGTTTGCAATAAAAAAAGAAACACTTTTTTGGGGGATTTATTCAAATGAAAATGGGGGGAAGGCTTTTTAAAAAAAAAAAAACTTGATTTCTTATAGTTTCTTGATTATCTTGCGGGAAAGAACGCTTATGATTTCCGTGGGCTTTGTTGAGGGATGTTATTTATGGAGATTTTATGTGGGGACCCTGGAAATATTTGGCACCACCTAAATAATTTTTTAAAAACAACTGAAAAGCGGGGATGTTATGTGTTTTTCCTTTTATTGGGGAACGGGAGGAACTGGCTTGAATAAAGGAAAAGATTAAAAGAAGGGAAAAGGAAATAATCCCAGGTTTTTCAAACCTTGTTTTGGGGGCGTAATTTTCCGAGTAGCTATTTATTTTAACAAGGGGCAACTTCTAAGGTGGCCTTCTTGAAAAATTGCCCCGTGGGTTAACGTGGTGCTATTACTTACAAGGGGCTAAGTCCTGGGAATAATCTTTCCCTTAAGGACTTTCGTTTTGGTTTTTTATGGTGGGTTTTGTTAATCGTAAGTCTTAAGGATTTTCCCTTGGCAAGGGGGCGGTCTGCTCAAAACGCAAAAAACAGGGTAAATTGCAGTTATTTTATCGGGACAAATGGTTTTCTTTGCCCCTTGTTGGGTCCGTAATAGCTATCGAAGAAATTGAACCTCGAGAGAGAGACCTTACCTTACCTTTTACAGACCTTAACAGTTCGTTCGGGTTGCCCCAGGTCCCTCAGTGTGAGGCGCCTCTAATGTCTACCAGAGAGTTGCTAGTACATCTTCCGGTATATTTTGCATCTACTTCCAATCTGGGATGGTCTGGGATGCAGTTTAGATATTTGTCGAGCTTATTCTTAAACACATCTACGCTCACTCCTGATATATTCCTCAGATGAGCTGGCAACGCATTGAATAGACGCTGCATTATCGATGCTGGTGCGTAGTGGATTAATGTCCTGTGTGCTTTCCTTATTTTTTCCTGTATAGTTTTGGGCACTTATTAATCTACCTCTGCTTGCTCTTTCTGATATTTTTAGTTCCATGATATTTTCTGTTATTCCTTCTATCTGTTTCCATGCCTTGAATTATCATGTAGCGTTCTTCTTCTCCTTTCTAGACTATATAACTTTTAAGGATTGTAGTCTTTCCAGTAGTCTAGGTCCTTAACTTCTTCTATTCTAGCTGTAAAGGACCTTTGTACACTCTCTATTTGTGCAATATCCTTTTGATAGTGTGGGTACCATATCATATTGCAATATTCAAGCACTACGAACATATGGTTTTATAAAGCATAATCATGTGTTCAGCTTTTCTTTGTTTTGAAGTGCCGTAACAACATTCCCATTTTTGCTTTACATTTTGCCAACAGAATTGCTATTTGATCATTGCATAACATGTTCCTATTCATCATCACACCAAGGTCTTTAACAAGCTTCCTTATTTGTGATTGTCTCATTATTAGGTCCCCTATATGGCATATAGCTTTCCTTCTCTGTCTCCATAATTTATTGATTCAAATTTTATCAGAGTTAAATACCATCCTATTTACCTCTGCCCAATCATATACTTTGTTAAGGTCTCTTTGTAGAGCGTTCCTATCTTCATCACAAGTAATTTCTCTACTTATTCTTGTGTCATCAGCGAAACTACTCACTACCGAATCCTTAACATTACTGTCTATGTCTTCAATCATAATAACAAACAATATTGCAGCTAGCACCGTACCTTGTGGCACACCGGATATTACCTTGGTTTTCATCCGATTTCTCATCGTTTGCAATAACTATCTGTTTTCTGTTGTGTAAAAATTCTTTTAACCATCTTCCTACTTTATCTACGATATTGTGTTTTCTAATTTTTCTTGCTAATATATTATGGTCTACTTTGTCAAAAGCTTTTGCAAAGTCTAAATAAACCACATCTGTTTCATTTCCGCTTTCATATTTTTGAATACATGTTTTCTCAAACGGTGGACTAACAGTTTGGGTTTGTGTACTTTTTCCGGGTACGAACACCGTGTTGTCCTATATTAAACAAATTATTTTTTATTAAATGTTTCATAATAT
>NC_061098.1:29119921-29132421 GCF_015104395.2 Macrobrachium nipponense | reverse complement strand
ACGAGTAATAGCAGTAACTGGCAATTATGAAATTTTGTGCGTATATTACGCGTGTTTAACATACGACGAGTAATACATACAGTAATTGGCAGTGATGTGAAATTGAAATATTTTTCAAAATGGTTATAAAAAAGGGATTGTTAGGCAGTATTGAATAATACTTAATGTGCAACCTTCTGCTTAAAAAGGCGGTTGTTAGACGGTATTGAATAATACTTAATGCGTAACCTTATGTTTTATTAGCAAAATATTTTGTAGTTGTTTGTTACACACATTCGCGCTCTTTATAACTGTCAAAACACGATTCGTATCCTTTTTAAAACCTTATTACCGTGAATGTTCCGACGGGGTAACAGATATCGAATATCGATAACTAATATTGTTGTATGACGCTGGGAATGATTACTTTTAAAAGATTTTTATCTTTCATTAGAGAAAACATACAATATTTTACAATTTTAACAGAATTACATTCGGAATTTTATCAGATGAGAGTATGATTGCCTTTCTTGTAAGAATTAAATAATAAAAAAAGATGTGTGGAAATGATTACTGGAATAAAATTCGGCAGCTGCTTCAGTCGAGTCTTGGTAGCGTTAGATTCATTATTGTATAGTTTGTAGCTCACATCCTCTGTATGTTATTTTTTTGTTTTTGTTTTTTTTGTTTATAGAGTTTTATGATTTTTAGCTGTGTTGTAGATTTGGATTAGTTATTGCTGTAGCTACTGTTATTATTGAAATAGGAAAACAAAATGATGTCGTAAAAGTTGTAGGGTCGACGAGATTTTGATGATTGTTTATGCTGGTCTTAATTGGAAGTAGTTCTATTATTAATATTATTTTTTTTTCATTTTTTACGCTGATCTTAATTGGAAATATTATTATTATTATTATTATTATTATTATTATTATTATTATTATTATTATTTATTATTTTATCAGACCCTCTCCTTTTTAAGCAAATTCTCTTGAATAAAATGCCAGAATTCAGCGAATGAATCTTATATACTATAGAAGATTGATTCGCTGAATTCGGCCTTTTTATTGAACAGTATTCAGAAGTTTACTTCGAAAGATTTTTAAATTCATAATGTTCACTTTGCTGAGGATGAACCTGGTGCAGGGTTCGAAAGCTCTTATCATTAAACAACTTTATTATACCACCTTTATATAATTCACATGCGATATTATTGTGGACCTGCAATCATTGTTATCATTTTCGACACTGAAAATTGTGCCCATTATTATTATTATTATTATTATTATTATTATTATTATTATTATTATTATTATTATTATTATTATTATTATTATTATTATTATTATTATTATTATTATTATTATTATTATATTTTCAAATGAAGTATCACATTGAATTTTTTTAAACTGAAGTAATATTGCTTTCCTGAATATGATCGTTGTTACCTTAATAAAAAGGATTTAAAGAAATTATTTTCATCTTTCAACAAATGCATTTGGAAATTAGTTTCTAGCAACAGAAATTGACAGCAGTCATAACATACGACATTGTAATATCCTTTACGCTTTCAAAATCGTTTTATCGGCATGTACTGTATTCTCCCTGTAATAACTACGGGATTAATGGCTTTGCTATACAGTTAATTACGCCGGCCATTAATAAATCATGAAGAGTTCTTAATGAAATTAATAATGTACCGCCAATGGCAATTATAATGATGATATTAATATTCATCATATTCATGAAATGCGCAGTACGTATTCTATAACATTAAACGGGCATATTACAAAAAACAATTGTTTTGGGTAACCATGAAATATATTTATTTATTTTGGGAGTTCATTAGCAAAATGAATTAGAGAAATGGCCGTTTGCATTTTGTCATTGCGGACTTAAATTACCATTCTTGGGAAATAGTATTTATATATATTTTTTGTCTAATTCTTTATTCAAGTGCCGTTTTTACTTTATTATTTATTTTTATGGTCCTTGTAACCTAAAGTACGGGAGTTGTAAACTTTTGTCTTTCGCAAAGAAGTTTGGAAATTTTTCTCATAGTTTTATTCAGCCAGGTTGATGTTATAAAATCATAACAGGTCTTCCTCGTTGACGTTGTATATAATTTTTAAAAAACGATGCATTACTGTGAGATTCAGGGTCTCTGTAACACGGTTTTTTGGACTTTGCTCCTTGTCAAAGCATCGGATGTAGCTGAAAGTTGACATATGTATATTTTACAACCACACACAAATTTTGTCAGCATTATTAATAACCTAAACCCGATAGTTTTGATTTTTATAGAGTAAAAATTAACTAGCCGACGCCATGGCCAATGATTACGAGCCAAGAGTCGAAAAACATTCATTACGTAAGCAAGGTAAACAAACACATTTTGACTAAATGTTGCCCCGCCCATCCACCAGACAGAAATGCCATCGGCTCTGAAACCCAAAGACTTTATGAATGGCGGAACGATACATAGATCAGTGCTAGCGTAGTAATACTACTGTAGCAGTAGTGCCGCAACAGTATAGCAGTAATATACATGAATTAAACGTTTAGACCAACTGCTGGGATCCTTGAGGATCATTTAGCACTTCTTACAACTACTCGAGAAATTAGTTTTTATAGCCAGAAGTTAAATTTTCTAATCCAACAATGCCCATGGTAGCCTTCAGTGTTATCCTGAATTATAACGAGGCGAAAGTGGGTGGAGCCTCATGAAGTCACCATTCTGACGATAATTATTGGTGAAGGTTTAAAGCCAGTATACGGTACCGGCTATTTTTTTTCAGTAAATAGGTAGATAGCTAATAAATAAAAATTGCTTGACATTGGATATAGCATTTATCAAATCAAGCTTGTCTACTATGTTTTTGGTAATTACCAACTATTCCTTACATCTTGTCAATCTGATTGTGACCTATAAAGTAGACTGTAATTTCTTAGGAAACTTATTTTGGGAGTTAGACTAATAATCGAAGTGTTTTTGTATTTATTAACATATTTTGTTGGTTTGTTCATTATGACAATTATCAGTGGGGAGGTTCCAGAGTTCATAAAGGTGTACTGCTTTGCTTCTATTTAAATTTGTATGTCATTGTTGCCAGAGGTTTAGCCTTCGTTACGTATAGCCAATCATCCATCGAGAAAGAGGGAAGAAATGATGTCATAAGTTACGTAACGAGTGCGTTCGAAACCTTTTCTCTGAGTAAGTTGGCCCGTCTTCAAAAAAGGTCACTTTTACATTATAAGTACCAAATTTATTCAACCTACGTAGTGCAGAATACACTCAAAATTTATGTGTTGATATAATATGTATTCTGAATAAGCGTTATATTTATGAAATGCATAGATAAAAAGTTATTGCGAAAAAACCGTGTTACAGAGGCCCTGAATCTCATAGTAGTTAACAGTAATTTACCCTTGGAAATATTTTTTTTTACTGCTTTTGCGCTCTCTGATTTGATTTTAAGTTGACCACATACAAATTATCACGGGAAAATGATTACAAATTGTTTAATGGAATCCCATTTGGTTCAGCTTTTTTTTAAAAGTATAACTCGTAAAAATATTTAATATTAATATAAACTCAAATAGTTTGATAATGAAGTAGTCGAGTTTGGGAAGACAGTGTAATTTTGATACGAGATATTAATTTCTAATAGTTTGAGAATGAATGAGTTGAGTTGGGACGACAGTGTAATTTTTACGCGAGATATTAAAGATAGTTTTTCTTATTTTTCTACTGATATTACTTCATTTTAGTTAATATTCACTCAAATCTTCCTTAAACAGAGAAAACTGTATTTGGCAGCGACTTCCATATTGAAGAAAGGTATATTCAAAATCCCATTAATGTTGACAGATATTCAATTACCCTTATTGAATAGCCGACAACCACCCCCCACCCCCACCGAGCCCCCTCCCCTGAGACGTAAAATTTTACGCATTTTAAATCTTTTCGGCTTCTTATTTCCGTGTTCAAGGGACATATAAAATTTGGGACGTGGAGGATTTCAATCACACAGACTTTGATGTTGAATGAAAATAATGTTGTCCGTTTATTTTCTTTCATCTTCGGTGGAAGTTTAATTTGTGGGGAATTCAGTCAACAGAATTGCAATAATAATTCTGTGTAGATGATTTTTCACATTTTGTGGTTCCTAATTATTCCGTTTTTTACCTCTTTCTATTTTTTTATATTCATTCATTCGCAACCAACGAATTAATGGAACTGACAGCGGTCATTTAAAATAGACATCAAACAAAAACTTGAATTCAGGAGAGACCCTAATTCAAGGGAAACTTTCATTCAAGGGAAACGTTAATACATGTGAAATTTCATTTCAGATGGAACTTTAATTCAATATTATTGTAGATACTTACTGTTTTTCATTCTTTTATTTATTTATTTATTTATTTTTTACAGATTGCTGGTCATTTCATGAGTGGAGCTTCAAATTCTAAGGTCGGTTAATTTACTAGATGTTCATTAGAGAGGGTCGGTGGAAACCATGCTTTAATTTTGGAAGGTAATTTAATGCGTATTGAATGCGTAACTCAAATTCGATTTCATGTCTTAAATCTTACGCAGGACTTATCGATTAAAGGTCATAACCTTTGCCAAAGTAGTTAAACATTCGTGAATTGGTTGTTTAGGTTTATCATATTAACATAATTGAGTTAAGATTTTACAGCTCATTTTTTTTTATTAACGGTCGGATTCTTCTCTTCAGGAAACTTATTATCATGGAAAATTTTATAACTGAATTAAAATGTTTAAAGCTATTTCAAAGACAGATAGGTTATTTTTTTAAATTTGTCTTTATATTCGGATTTGTAGGACAGCCTTCTCCTCCCATTAAATATCTTTTTCTTTCATGCCGATTTTTATAGCAAGCAACTGCATTTATTTATTTATTTATTTTATTTATTTATTTATTTATTTATTTATTTATTTATTTATTTATTTATTTATTTATTTATTTATTTATTTATTTATTTATGATGTATGTATTTATTTATTTATTTTGCAAGCACCGTATAATGCTTGGCAATTTGGCTCCGGACTATTTTAGCCTTTTTCCGTCTCGTATGAAATGGCCAGCCCACCCCGTATGTTATAAGACTTAAACGTAGCGGCCTTCATAAGTGCACTACACTTTCCCTTCTCAGGCCTCGTTTCATTATGTGCTCGAGCCAAAGTAGGTGTTTTAAACCCAAAAGGAAATGCGATGCAGTGTTCTGTTTATTTCACCGTTTTTCTGGTTATAACCCTCTTTTCCATTCCTTTCTGTTTGTTCCACCGTTTTCTGTTTATTCCAATCTTTACTGTTTATTTCATTCTTTCCAGTTTATCCAATTCTTTTCTGTTTATGCCACTCTTTTCTGTTTATTCCATTCTTTTCTGTTTTTTTTCTACTGTTTTCTGTTTATTCCACTCTTTTCGGTTAATTTCATTCTTTTCTGTTTATTCTACGGTTTTCTGTTTATTTCATTCTTTTCTGTTTATTCCATTCTTTTTTGTTCATTTCATTCTTTTCTGTTTATTCCACTGTTTTCTGTTTATTCCACTGTTTTCTGTTTATTTAATTTTTTCTGCTTATTTCATTCTTCTCTGTTTATTCCATTCTTTTCCGCTTATTTCATTCTTTTCTGTTTATTTCACTGTTTTCTGTTCATTCCACTCTTTTCTGCTTATTCGTCGGCGTCAATAACCTAGACGATTCGACACTAGATCAATGACACAACAGAAAATTGCTATTCGTGGTGATTTATATGTATGAATTTATCTATCGATTTATTTATTCATTTTAGCTACTCTGGTTACATATGGCAAGAAGTTTATTAAGAATAATCTTGATCGCGTATTTGCAATGGATCTTCTTCAGTTTGTAATAGGAAATATATCGGCTCACTCAGTTTGGGTTTGAATAATATTAATTCTTTCCATAACTTCGCAAGTGAGACGTTTCTCTGTGAACATATATTAACTATTTATGAACACAGCAGCAAACACATTTCCCCAAAATGCTTTTAAATTAAACAAACTCGGTTAAAATTCGAATAATGAGTATATTGTTCGGCAAACTCGTTTTCGTTCCTATTTATCCAAACTCTTCTATGTAAACTTCATTAGACTGCTCGTGAGAAGTTTAATGGGAAACAAAAGGACTTTCAAAGAAAAAAAAATTGTTGGAACTTCTGAATTTGAGCATTCAGGAAGGTAGGTAATTGTCATGCAACAAATGCTACTGCGCCTGATGAGAAGTTACTTTAAACTGAAAAAAATAACTTGAATTAACTTTGTATAAAATAGTAGCACTTGAATAAGGTACACTGAAAACGAAACCGTGAAGGGAGTATTTAGTTTATTAAGAGCGATTTGGAGCAACTTTTGAACATCTCTCTACTTCTGTCACGAAATAATGTACCAAGAATGGTTTAGAACACATCGTTTTATTATGTTACATAAGAGTGTTTTCGAACACAGCATTTTGTTATGTTACAAAAGAATGCTTTCGAACACTGGATTTTGTTATGTTACATGAATGTTTTCGAACACAGCATTTTGTTAAGTTACATGAATGTTTTTGAATGTAGCATTTTGTTATGTTACAAAATCATGTTTCCGAACGCAGCATTTTGTTATGTAAGAATGTCTTCGAACGCAGTATTTTGTTATGTTACGTAAGAATGTTTTCGAACTCAGCATTTTGTTATGTTACATAAGGTTGTTTTCGAAAGTAGCATTTTGTTATGTTACCAAGAATGTTTTCGAACATAGCATTTTGTTATGTTACATAAGAGAGAGATGGGTTTCGTCTTCAAGGGGATAAAAAAAAAGCTCTCGGCTCTTCGGAGGGCAAATTGAACAGAGGTCATAAAGTGTTCATGAATAGGATCAGGGCGCTCACGTGAGTAGGCGTTATCGACGGGTGCAGAGGGTCATAAACTTGGGTGGAAAAAGAACATATTTTGCTCTTGTTTTGTATCATGAAAGCTTGTTTTCGATGTGGGGAAAGCTTACCTTTTTTATGTGATGAAAGCTTGTTTTCGATGTGGGAAAACCTTGTTTTTTTTTATGTAGTGAAAGCATGTTTTCTATGGTAGTCTAAAGTGAGAAAGCTTGTTTTCCCTGTAGTGAGGCTTGCTTTCTGTATTTTCTATGTAGTGAAAGCATGCTTTCTATGTTGCCTAATAAGGGAAAGGTTATTTTCTCTGTAGTGAGGCTACTTTTCTGTGTAGTGAAAGCTTGTTTTATATATAGTGAAAGCTTCTTTTCTGCGAAGTGTGTTATTTTGCATTCGTATTTTAATGCACGGTAATTTTCGGAATGTGTAAATGGGAATACAGCATAAATTATTAAACCATTTGCAACATTTCATATCGAAGCATTTCAGACTGGTTTATGGCGTTTTTATAGCCACTGCATTTTGAGGATGTCAGAATTTGGGTTCCTTTCAGAGCGTCGGTTAATGAACATCTAAAGGTTAAGGAAGTGCTTATACATCGTAGAGAGAGAGAGAGAGAGAGAGAGAGAGAGAGAGAGAGAGAGAGAGAGAGAGAGAGAGAAACAGTTTGCTGTACGATGGAAGTTGAATTTCGCTATAGAAACAGATTATGAGAACGCGATGTAGGTCAATTTGAATAGTTTTTTGTAATCGATATTTTCGGTGGTACTTCTGCTGCCAACAGTTTTTCAGCAAATATGTTTGGTCACTAATCTTGCCGTCATATATAAATCATTGACAATAAATTGATAGCCACTTTTGATGAAGAAAATTAACGATGAAATGAAAGTTGAAAATCCTTACCTATATATATTTGTCAGCAGGATATCTCGGAAACTGTTAAACGATATTTTGACCAAATTTTGCAGATACATTCAAATTGTTGATCATGATTACAACAGCAACAGTACTCGTTAGCGATAATGAATTCCATAAGGTAGAACACACTTCCCTTTCTTTTCATAAAGATGTTATTGTTACCTTTTCAGTGCCTTATTCAATATCCACTTCGTGAATATGATTACTGATGTTCAAACATTCGTGTAAGCCAGAAACCTCTCTCAGTCTTATCTGTTCCATATTTTGGGTAGTGGGGATATTGAATTTATTTAGCATTTACCCCTCAAAGAAGCCGTCTGACCGGAGTTTTTACAGCAAGCAACCGCATTTATTTATATATTTATTTGGGTATCTGTCTGTCTGTCTGTCTATTTATTTATTTATTTATTTATTTATTTATTTATTTATTTATTTATTTATTTATTTATTTATTTATTTTACAAGAACCGTATAATGCTTGGCAATTTGGCTCCGGACTATATTACCCTTTTCCCGTCTCGTATGAAATGGCCACCCGACCTCGTATGTTATAAGACTCGAACGTAGCGGCCTTCATAACTGTACTGCACGTTCCCTTCACAGGCCTCGTTTCATTATGTGCTCGAGCCAAAGAAGGCGCTTTAAACCCAGTGTTGTGTTTATTTTACTGTTTTTCTAGTTATAACACTTTTCTCTGTTCCATTCTTTTCTGTTTATTTCATTATTTTCTGTTTATTTCACAGTTTTCTGTTTATTCTACTGTTTTCTCTCTATTCCACTGGTTTCTGTTTATTCCACTGTTTTCTGTTTATTTATATTTTCTGTTAATTCCACTGTTTTCTGTTTATTCCACTGGTTTCTGTTTATTCCACAGTTTTCTGTTTATTCCACTGTTTTCTGTTTATTTATTTTTTTATGTTAATTCCACTGCTTTATGTTTATTTCAGTTTTCTGTTTATTTAATTCTTTTCTGTTTATTTCATTCTTTTTTGGTTTATTCCACTGTTTCTGTTTATCCCATCATTTTCTGTATATTTTATTCCACTGTTTTTCTGCTTATTCCACTCTTATTTGTTCATTTCATTCTTTTTTGTTTATTTCACGGTTTTCTGTTTATTTCATTCTTTTCTGTTTATTCCATTCTTTTCTGTTTATTTCATTTTTTTCTGTTTATTTAAATTTTTTCTGATTATTTCAGAATTTTCTGTTTATTCCACTTTTCTGTTTATTCCATTGTTCTCTGATTAGTTCGTTCTTTTCTGTTTGTTTCATTCTTTTCTGATTATTTCATTCTTTTCTGTTTATTCCACGGTTTTCTGTTTATTGCACTCTTTTTCTGCTTATTCGTCGGCGTCAATAACCTAGACGATTCGACACCAGGTTAGAGACGCAACAGAAAATTGTAATTCGTGGCGATTTTTGTAGAAAAAAAAAAAAAAGACTCAAGGATCATTTGCAATACTTTAGCCCAGAAAGAATCCGAAGGCTTCCGGATCCCATAAAACCTCGATTAATTACTCCTTTGCCTCACGTTACAAGAGCACTTAAGAAAAGAGAGCCAGCTAGCTCTCTGGTGTGCCTATAGTAGTACTACCTCCGTTAATTAAACTGAAGGCAAGATGGGATGGGCGGGATTTCTCGCTCGTTCTAATTACATTTTAAGATGCTGCCTGGCGCTCCTTTCCTCTTGGACCCTCACCCTGCAGTGTGTCGTTTATTCAAGAAAGATTCTAAAGGGATGAGTGCGAAATGGCTTCTTTGTTCTGTAGTAACAACGTGGGATTTGAAAAAAGGTCAGAATTCGCAAAATATCTTTTTTTTTCTGTAATAACACCGTGGGTTTTGAAAAAAGGTCAGAATTGGTGCCAAAACTCCCCGCCCCACCCCCACCCCCCTCAAAAAAAAAACAGGTTTTCCTATTCAGTCAAACAGATGTGGTAAGAATCCATGAGTTTATGGTGTTTTGAGACAATTATTGCTTGAAAGTAAAAAAAAATGAAAATTAATGTTACTTCATGGCAACAAAGAGGTTTTGGATCCAGCGAAAAAAAAAAAAAAAAAAAAAAAAGTCTCATTACTATTTCGTTGATAGTGACCCCCCAACGGTAAAATTTTAACCCAGTACGTATACACCTTTGGGTATAACCGTCAAGACGTAAACAAAGGAATGAAGTAATGTGACTTTTTTTTTTTTTTTACTTTTTTCCTTAGCCAAAATTGTGGCTTTTTTTTCTATGACTTTTTCTTAGCAAAGATTACGGGTTTTTTTCCTATAACATTTTTCCTAGCCAAAATTTTAGCTTTTTTTCCTGTCACCTTTTTTTCCTTAGCCAAGATTACGGTTTTTTACTGAGACCTTTTTTCCTAGCCAATATTGTGGCCTTTTTTGCTCTTTTTTCTGTGACTTTTTTCTTACCTAAGATTACGGTTTTTTTCCTACGACATTTTTCCCTAGCCAAAATTGTGGCTTTTTCACTTTGACTTTCTCCCTAGCCAAAATTGTGGCTTTTTCACTTTGACTTTCTCCCTAGCCAAAATTGTGGCTTTTTCACTTTGACTTTCTCCCTAGCCAAAATTGGGGCTTTTTCCTGCGACTTTATGAGAGGCCACCCAATTTTTACTTCCCATTTCACTTGCAAAAGCAAGCTCGTGCATTACTTTTGCAACTTGAATGATATACTGCATAGCTGAATGACTCATTTACCCAGCAATTTTACACCAGCTGTGTTTTAGTGCTTTCCGTGACCTACTTCATGTGGGCATAACGCTAAGAGAAAATTGTAGATTTTGTAGAATATTTATAGATTTAAAAGCGATGAAATATCATTTAGCTGTGTAGAAAAAATATTCTGTTCAAAACATTTTTTATGAGCATTGACGTACATTTTCCAAAAAGATTTTTTACTCTTTTTTTTTATATATTTTTCTTATGTATTTTGGTTACACATGGAGCAGGTGAAGACACTGCCAGATACGAATGGTAAATAATGATTCCTTGTAATAATATAGATATTTTCACACATTTTGCATACGCTTGTCACTACGAAGCCTTGAGATCCTCAGGAAGAAGCAAATGAGGAAATTCTGAAGCACGTAGCAGGATTCGAACCTGTGTTAGGTTTAGGACCAGATCATGTCTCAGTTGTAGATTTGCATATGCCAGTCGGCAAGATGACGAGCATAAGGGTATGTCGAATTTATCTTTTGTTGTCAATATGTATTGAATGTTTATGTAGGATTAGTACATTCAGATGTCTTCTATGTATTTGTATGTATGTATGAATTTATCTATTTATTTATTTATTTATTCATTTATTTTTTGAGCTATACTGGTTACATATGACAAGAAGTTTCTTAACAATAATCATGATTGCGTATTTGCAATGGATCTTCTTGAGTTTTTAATAGGAAATATGTTGGTTCACTCAGTTTGGTTTTGAATAATATTAATTCCTTCCATAACTTCGCAAGTGAGACGTTTCTCTCTGAACATGCTATCATATACCAACTATTAATGAACACAGCAGTTTTTGTTGATACACATTTCCCCAAAATGCTTTTAAATTGAACAAACTCGGTTAAAATTCGAATAATGACTAGATAGTTCGGCAAACTCGTTTTCGTTCCTATTTATCCAAACTCTTCCATGTAAACTTCATCAAACTACTCATGCTAGGTTTAGTGGGAAATAACAGTACTTTAAAAAAAACATATTGTTGGAGCTTCTGAATTTGAACACTCAGGAAGGTAGGTAATTGTCATGCAACAAATGCTACTGCGCCTGATGAGAAGTTACTTTAAAACTGAAAAAAGTAACATGAATTAGTTTGTATAGAATAGTAGCACTGTGAATAAGATAAACTGAAAACGAAGACCATGAAGGGAGTATTTAGTTTATCGAGAGCGATTTGGAGCAACGGTTGAACCAAGATGGAATAACATAAGGTGAGATCGTCGGTCGCTCGGTTCCCGCACTGTGACATCACAGGTGCGCGTCGACTGGGCAGTGCACTTAATGCTTACGTATGTTTTTGACTGTAATTTGTTGCTATGCTGGTGTTCACAATTTCCATACAGGAAAATACTCTCTCTCTCTCTCTCTCTCTCTCTCTCTCTCTCTCTCTCTCTCTCTCTCTCTATCACTTTAAAAACACAGTTATATCAAGTTATTTAAGACCTTACCATACAGAATATAATCTTGTTGGAATACAAATAACGAAAGTAACGAGGGTGAATTAATATGAAAAAAAAAAACTTTCCAGACTTTTATTGAACTAGCGTATTGTTCTTTTATTTACCAAAAAGTACTGAAGAATTTTTTAAATTTTCTTTACACCTTTTTTAAGAAATTCTGACTTCCTTTCAGCATTTAATATCTTCATCCTAAAATGTATTTTGCACCTAATAAAGAACTTCATTACTTCCTCTGGAGCATCAATGTTTTTAATTCCCTGAAAATATTAACTAATTTCGTAATCCCATCAACGCCTGGTTTCAACTGTTCCCCATGAAAAGATTTAAAGAGTTATTCCATTTCCTTTCAATTACTGACAAATTGAGGACTGGGCCTAAACAGCACTTTCCTCCTCATTTTGGAGATCCAGTCGATGCTTAGGCCTTTCAATTTCTGGGAATCCTAAGGAAGGATATTTATTTCTGTACTTATGAGCTATATAAACTCCC
>NC_061098.1:29097421-29114921 GCF_015104395.2 Macrobrachium nipponense | reverse complement strand
ATATATATATATATATATATATATATATATATATATATATATTATCATACAATCCTGTAATGACATTGATCCTGATGTCCTTCGTAACGCGTGTTACTTCTTTGCTTTTTTTCTGCTTAAATTTATTCGGGACTGCTCTCTCTCTCTCTCTCTCTCTCTCTCTCTCTCTCTCTCTCTCTCTCTCTCTCTCTCTCTCTATATATATATATATATATATATATATATATATATATATATATATATATATATATATATATATATATATATATTATGATCTGTGACCGACTACGATGTTTAACAGCTGCAGTTTTTCTCTTTAAATAGAGAGAGAGAGAGAGAGAGAGAGAGAGAGAGAGAGAGAGAGAGAGAGAGAGAGAGAGAGAGAATATTAGATTATTCATTAAAGTACTTTAACCAGTATTTTAAACGGTCGTGAGACATGCAGCTATAGTGAGCGGGAAAAATTCCTTTGAAAAAATCAAATGAAAACTGGTGAGTGATGTTAAAAAAATGTTCTTGGAAAGCCTTTAGCAATGAACATGAATATAAAATTCTGCGGCAAAAGTTTCGGGTTGTCCACCCAGATAATCCCTTTTACTGAAAACAGGTAGTACGATGTTCATTTTCCGAAAAGATAATGGCACTCTTCGGGGGAGGAGTACTTTGGTATCTTCTAAGTCAGACAGAATGTGAGTGAAAAGTTGAAATTAAGAAAATAATACTTTACGGACTTTTGTAATTTTATTAGCCAACTGAAGTAAGAGTTACAGAGTCTAATCTTAGAGGTCAGACAGAAATAGAATGAAAAGTTACAATAAAAGAATTGAACTTTCAGGACTTCTGTAGGTATTAAGTAAATGAAATATGGATTACAAGAGTACAAATTGATTTAAGCTTGTAAATGATTTAGAAAGAAAAATAAAAATAAAAAATAACTTTGGAAAATTTTTGTAGTTATTAGACAAATAAAGTCAGAATTATCAGACTCACAAAGAGAGCTAAGTTTCTAAATGATTTAAAACTAATAAAAAAATCAAATATAAATACCTTTGGGATTTTGTAGTTATTAGGAACACAAAAAATAAAAATTACAAAACTCACCAAAGAGAGACTCAGTTTCTAAATTATTTTAAAACGAATAAAAAAATAAATGAAAATAACTTTGGGGATTTTGTAGTTATTAGACAAATAAAGTGAGAATGACAAGTCGGCCTACAAAGACAACAAAGCTTTTAAATGATTTAGAACTAAAAAAATAAATAAAGAAATAAATAAATAAAATAAAAAAGAAAATTCTGGGACTTCACAGTTATTAGACAGATAAAATAAGAACTAAAAAACCTACAAAGATTCAAAGCAATAATAACTACAAAGCTCACCCAGACAGCGAAGCCTCTTAAAAAAAAAAACGGTTTTGGGCAAAGCTCTCCTTCTTATCTCGAAACGCAAAATCTCCCCTCCATGAATTTCCTCTCCTACTTTATCATTTGGGAAAGGTCACAGGTCACTGCGGGGATGACCCCCCTGTTTTTGAGTCCCTGAGATCCGTCTCCATCGATCTCCCGCGATGGACGTTTCGTGAGATAGCGAAGTGAAATTGCTCGTGAGAAGGACTCGAGATTTTAGACGCTAAATGTTTGTGTGTCATTGAGGTATTATTTAAGAAGTACTTGTATGGGTAATATGCGAATGAGCATATATATCATGCCCTCTGTTCACCTGGGAATTTGCCGCAGGCATTGCTGCCATAACAAAATTGACCCTTACAAATATATCCATTAATTTTGGAAAACTATGGAATGTCAATTTTTTTTTATTTGGCCGAACAGACGTGGGAGTTCTTGAATAATTAGGTTTTAATTATTAATTCTTCCACATTTTTAAACTTAGATTAATTTTTGGGGGGGTTGAAACCAACATTATTATTATTATTATTAGTAATTATTATTATTATTATTATTATTATTATTATTATTATTATTATTTTTTTTTATTTTTTTTTTTTGCTTTTATCACAGTCCTCCAATTCCACTGGGTGGTATTTATAGTGTGGGGTTCCGGGTTGCATCCTGCCTCCTTAGGAGTCCATCACTTTTCTTACTATGTGCGCCGTTTCTAGGATCGCACTCTTCTGCATGGGTCCTGGAGCTACTTCAGCCTCTAGTTTTTCTAGATTCCTTCTCAGGGATCTTGGGATCGTGCCTTTTGCTCCTATGATTATGGGTACGATTTCCACTGGCATATCCCATATCCTTTCTTATTTCTATTTTCAGATCTTGATACTTATCCATTTTTCTTTCCCTCTCTTTTTCTTCAACTTCTGGTGTCCAAGGTATTGCGAAATCAATGGAAAGAAGGGGCGAAGGATCCTTTATATAATAATTGGCGAGGGTTTTTAGGCTGTGGCACCATTCCCATTTTTTCAGGATTTGGAAGTTTACTTTCGTATCTTTTTTCTGCAGTATAGTACATCTTTTATTATCATTATCATTATTATTATTATTATTATTATTATTTTCATTATCATTATCATTATCATTATATTATTATTAGTATTATTTAGAAAGGAGACCCTCTCGTAGACATGTTTTTGTTCAAAAATGACTGCTGCTTCAGCACCTATTAATCTTGTAAAAGATCTTCTCTATCTTTCTGATGACGGCTTTCTCGTTGTTGCTTAGACTGGCGAGCAACGCACCAAAGAGCATGGTAAAATTCGGTTGAGTCATTTGATTTATTATTACTTATACAATTCTTTCTCTCTCTCTCTCTCTCTCGTCTCTCTCTCTCTCTCTCTAACGCGACGTTTTTCGTTTCCTCCTGATCGACAGGACATTATCAAGCGATAACTGCTGAGGGACTGAATTCTAGTGGTGTTGTTGTTGTTGTTGTATTAAGCCAACACTTCTTGTTGGCACGGGCCTTTCCCTTGTTCGGCCCGAAGGTGATCTGAAAAGATTCTTTAGGTACATGGTTAGTTTTTTTGAAATTGGAAATATCTTTAGTTGTAGAGATAGGAGTGGACAGGGGAAGGATGATGGTGTCAGTAAGAGAGGGCCATCATGTCATATTATAGAAGAAGTTTGAATGAGTGTTAGGCTTTCGAAAATCAGAGAAGCGGTGCAGATGGGGTTGTCCAACCCTTTACTCCCTTGGGTCCCTGCGGGAGGATTTTAGTTGTAGGTAAAGTTTTTAAAAGAATGATAGTGGGATGATGTGGATAGAGCCTTTACAATGAGGGGATGTGGATGAGGGTGATTGATTTCACTTATTAGTTTGATTACCTTGGTGGGGGTAGGTTGTAGAGCACCTGGGCATGCTCTTCTAAGTTTTCAATGATTGTCTTTGTGACTGTGGCAGCTGCATGCTCAGCATCTTGTGCAGGTACTGCATTTTGTGCTGCACCTCTTAGCTGTGCTGTTTCTCTGCCATTCAGCGGTAGTGAAGGAGTGGTTTCTGTGTTTCTTCGTGACAGTGTTCACATGGTCTGACACTGTTTTCCACAATTTCCCAGCAGGCTTTATATCCATAGCCTGAGTCTGTGGATGATCACAGCAAGTTTTCCTTGGTGTGTGCCTGTCTATGGGAGGAGGCACTAGACAGTCGATTTCTTATACCATCTGGCAGACGGTGGTTCTTTTCTACCCACTCACGATGGTTTCTTTTAGCAATTTTTCTTTGCAGAGTGGTTTCATTGGCATTCTTGACTTGTTGCAGTGCAGGTGTATATGTACTTGCACTCTGTCAATGTGTTTTGTACTTTTGGCTAGCTCATCAGCCCTCTAATTGCCTGGAATTCCTATGTGACTGGGTATCCAGTTTAAGGTGACAGGTCTTCCTCTTTTGCTGTGCTGGTGTAGCAGTGTTTTAATTCCAGCAGTAGTTGCCTATTTTCTTTTCTTTAATTTTCTGTTGTTGCAGGGCTTGCATTGAGGACTTTGAGTCTGTGTGGATGATTACAGGCCCTACTTCATTCTCCAGTGAGTACAGCAGTGCCTGTCTTATTGCTGTTAACTCTGTCTGCATAGTGGAGGCGTGGTTGGAGGTCCTCCAGCAGGCTGTGAAGCTTCTTGAATATACTGCAGCTCCCGTAGTTTGATTCTCAGGATCTACAGTGCACCAATCAGTGTATATGTTTATGCTCCTATGGTCTCAGTGTTTCTGATTGCTTCATAGGCTGCCGCTCTTAGCTCTTCTCCTGTGCAGTCCTCTTTTGCTCTTGGCAGGCTTGTGTATTTGTATATTGTAGTGTCCTTCTTCCAGGTGGTAGTTGTTGTGTGCCCTGTGTTGTGTCTGGACCTAGTTGCAGCAGTGTTTCTGCCATGCTATACTCTTGATGTTGTCACTTGGTCCTTACCATAGGAACTCGAAGTTTGAATCTCTGGGTGTTTGGCAAGTTCCTCTCTTGCTCTTTCTTAGAGATGGAGTCTCTTTCTGAGAGGAACATCTTGGCCATTGTGCTTGCATTTCGCTGTGCAATCCTATCCTCTAGTTTTGGCAGGTTAGTTTCAAGCCTGAGGTTGCACAGCCTTGTCCATGTAGGTGCTCCTAGCATGAGTCTCATTGCATTGTTTTGAATGACCTCCAGTGATTCTTTCTGAGCCTCTGTCAGCCTCATCAGAGTGGGGCAGCATAGTCCACCAATGTTCTGGTGCAGGCTAGGTATGTACTCTTCACTTGTATGTGTTCATTTGCGCTCCTTCCTATTCAGGGATGACATGTATCTCATGGCAGCAAGTCTTGCATTTGCTCTTTCTCTCAAGTACTTGATTTCTTCTTTGAAAGTTAGCTGCTGATCTATGACAGCTCTTAGGTACATGTAGCTGTCTACCCATTCTATGGGCTCAGCTCCTATTGTTAGTGGTTGCAGCGGTCGTGGGCTTTTATTGTCATGGCCTTTGTTTTTTATTTATGTTTATTTTTAGGCCTAGCTCATTTGATTTATTGT
The DNA here is from genome assembly GCF_015104395.2 of Macrobrachium nipponense. Classification (NCBI taxonomy): domain Eukaryota; kingdom Metazoa; phylum Arthropoda; class Malacostraca; order Decapoda; family Palaemonidae; genus Macrobrachium; species Macrobrachium nipponense. The sequence goes on along the minus strand of NC_061098.1, from coordinate 29,109,973 downwards.
TGATGTCATTGAGTGCCCTTTGCATTCTGGGTACTCTAACAGCTCCTCTTGCTACTACACACACATCATCGGCATAGATGAAGATTTCTACGCCTTCTGGAAGCTGCAGGAGGCTATATTCTCCATTAGTATATTGAATGGAAATGGACTCAGAATTCCTCCCTGAGGGGTGCCATTTTCCAAGTCGTGGAATGTAGACATCACTCCTTGGAATTTACTCTGGCCTGCTTCCCAGCACGTAGTTTTTTGTCCAGGCTAGTAAGTGTCCTTGGACTCCCTTCCTTACTACTGATTGTAGTATTGCTGCTGGACTGGCTAGTTCAAAAAAAGCCTTTACAAAACTATGAAGAACTACTCTGGCCTTCTTCTGATATATAGCTGAGAACATCTGTTATGCACTCTGTAGTTCCGACTCCTTCCTGATATGCATATAGCTGCTTGTGCAGTGGACCAATCTTGTACTTCATTCTATTTAGTACCATTTTTTCTCCAGTTTTCTCAATGCATGACACCAATGCGATGGTCTTGGGTTCTCTGGATCTTTAGTTGGGGGATTGGCTGCGTGTCTTGCTGCCGCCAGGTTTGTGGTCTTGTGTGCTCGATGTGTGTTTTGTTCAGGATTCTCAGAAAGGCTGTTTCTCCGCAGGACCATTTTTCTGATCATGGTGTATGTTATCCTGTCTGCTCCTGGTGCTGTGTCTCTGCCAACTTTAAAAACTGCTTTCAGTTCCTCTACTGTGTAAGGGCGAGTCCATCTCCTTTTATCGTGGTGTTCGAGCTCTTGATTACGGTCAGAGCCCCTCTCCGGCAGGTCGGGTTTTTTCATTGGTTCCTGGGAAGGTGACTCATACGGCAGGCGTTTACGAGTCTTGCAGACCTTCTCAGGTGGGGGGTATCACCGGGAGCCTCTTGATTGGCTTCTACTGAGTGATGTCACCCCCTGGTATTATTCTCATGTCCGGTGTTCGTTTCATGCGCGCTGGTACTTTCGTTTTGAGGGGTGTGGGCCTCCTCACACACGTCGGTATCAGGAACGCTTCTTGGGTGGTATTAAGGGGAGGCTTTTCTTCGAGGATGAGCAGCGCTTCTAGGAGACGCAGACGTCGTGGGTCAGGTGCTCTCCCGATGATCTTAATATTCCTGACGATGTCGTCTCTCGTGATGTTTCTGTGGTATACTACAAGGGCGTGCTGCCTAATGGCGCCCTCCTGGGCGTGGCAGGAAATCCTTTTTGACAGGCGCATCGTCGTCATGCCGATGTAATTCCCAGGCATCCATGGGCGGGGCATAAGTATCGGTAGACGTCATTGGACTGCTTCAGGGGTCTCCTACGGCAGCGGAGGGGTTGTTCTTTTTCATCAGGAGGTCCTTCGTACGCCGATTCTTGTAGTAAATAATGAGGGACACTCTCTTTCCTTCCTCCATGGAGCGGACGTGTTCCTCTATTATTTTCTTCATGGCTGCTTCGTCCTCCTTGTATTGGTGGTGCATAAAGGCTTTAAAGTAAAGTTTGATATCCTCCGGGGGCGGAATGTTCCTTCTCTCTTCCTCCGTCATGTACCACTTGTCAAGGGCGGCTCGAGTTTCTCGGTTTACGAGTTTATTCGAGTACCCATTGTTAATTAGCATCTGGGAAGCTCGGTCGAGTTCGAGGTGTGTGTCCTGCCACGTCGAACAGTGCGAGAGGGCCCTCCTGACGAAGGCCCTGACGGTGGTGGTCTTGAACCGCGCAGGACACTCGCTATCACCATTCAGACAAAGTCCAAGTTTCGTAGCTTTGGTGTAAACTGTAGTCGCCAACTTCTGATTCGTCTTCGTGACAAGGACGTCGAGGTGAGGGGGAGCCGATTGTTGCTGCTGTACTCGACAGTGAAGTTGAGTGCGCTCTGCTGCAGGAACTGCTGCCGAAGGGCTTCTACCTCATCCTCACAGTCAGCTTGCACGAAGATGTCATAGATATAGCGTCCATATGTGCGGGGACATCTGTGTTGCGAGAAGACCCTTTCTTCCACTTCTCCCATGTAGAAGTTAGTGAAGAGGACTCCTAAGGGGGACCCCATCGCTACGCCGTCCTTTTGGGGGTACATCTGTCCTCGGTGGGTTGTGAAAGGGGCTCTCTTCGTACAGATATCCAGCAGGGTTCTTAAGGAGTCTTCTGGGATGTTAGGGGGTCTCATATTGGGATTCCTATATACCCGCTCCATGATGATCCCTATCGTCTTGTCGACTGGGACGTTGGTGAATAGGGACTCAACGTCAAGAGCTCGCAACACCACGATAAAAGGAGATGGACTCGCCACTGGAATTCAGTCCCTCGGCAGTTATCGCTTGATAATGTCCTGTCGATCAGGAGGAAACGTCGCGTTAGAGAGAGAGAGAGAGAGAGAGAGAGAGAGAGAGAGAGAGAGAGAGAGAGAGAGAGAGAAAAAAAAAATTGTATAAGTAATAATAAATCAAATGATTCAACCGAATTTTACCATGCCCTTTGGTGCGTTGCTCGCAAGTCTAAGCAACAAACGAGAAAAGCCCGTCATCAGAAAAGATAGGAAGAAGGACTCTTACAAGATTAAATGTGGCTGAAGCAGCAGTCATTTTTTAACAAAACATGTCTACGAGAGGGTCTCCTTCCGAAATATACAAACTTCAGGCTGCACGACCCCACAGCAAGAAATTAAGAAAGGACCAGGAACTTCAGAACGTCCCTCCTACAGCGGCAACTACGGGAGAAGACTGCCGATATGAAGACCCTAAAGGAGGAACATCACCGCCTGCGAGAAGAATGGGCGGATATTTGTGCTGAAGCTGTCCGCCCTGATCCTGATGACAATACCAGAAACCTGCGACACCCCCCCTGTTTACAAGAGACCACCACCAACCAACCAGGACAGGACCAGAGCGGAGGACCAGCGCGAGCCTCCCACCTACGAAGATATTAAACGCGCGCCTTGCCACCTAAGCGAAGAAGACATGCGTAACCGGGTTAGGGGCGTAACCCGCAAACTTGTCGCCCTCAACGGCGGTAAGCTACGCATTCAAGAAAAGACGCAGAGGTATATCAACCTCACTGCATACCAGCCCACCCCTGAACAAAATGACATATTAAACCTCGGACTAAACTGCCACTTCATGTCAAAACCGAAGAAACACGAGAAACGCCTGGAGATTGAGATGCTCCTCGACTCGATTCAGCAGTTGGAAGCAAGGAAGATCCTGACAACGATGGACGCCCTTCAAGGGCATCACCGTAAGGTGTGCAGACAAGACAGCCGCGTTCATGCTCATCAGCACCTCGGAATACTTCAAGAAACTCGACGCCATCTAGTCTGATGTCTCTAAGTTCGAGAGACTTACGAAGAACCCGACGGAAGACATCAAACGCGACGCCAACCGGGTCATCGCAGCCGTGAATACCGCTACGAATGCTACACACTTCCCGCCCATCCAAGGTGACTACAGCCTCGGCTACCTATACGGGAACGTGAAGACCCTCAAGGAAGGCAACCCCCTACGCCCGATCATCAGCCAAACGCCCGCCCCGACTTACGCTCTGGCCAAACGCCTTAATAAAATTCTGACCCCCTATATCCCCTCCGGGTACTGCCTCACCTCATCGGTGGAATTTTTGGAGAAGATCCGCGACTCCACCCCCGGTGCGGGAACCATGGCGTCCTTAGACGTTGAGTCCCTATTCACTAACGTCCAGTCGACGAGACGATAGGGATCATCATGGAGCGGGTATATAGGAATCCCAATATGAGACCCCCTAACATCCCAGAAGACTCCTTAAGAAACCTGCTGGATATCTGTACGAAGAGAGCCCCTTTCACCCACCGAAGACAGATGTAACCGCCAAAAGGACGGCGTAGCGATGGGGTCCCCCTTAGGAGTCCCTCTTCGCTAACTTCTACATGGGAGAAGTGGAAGGGAAAGGGCTTCTCGCAACACAGATGTCCCCGCACATACGGACTCTATATCGATGACATCTTCGTGCAAGCCGACTGTGAGGATGAGTAGAAGCCCTTCGGCAGCAGTTCCTGCAGCACGGCGCACTCAACTTCACTGTCGAGTACAGCAGCAACGATCGTCTTTTGTCAGAAGACGAATCAGAAGTTGGCGACTACAGTTTACACCAAAGCTACGAATCTTGGACTTTGTCTGAATGGTGATAGCGAGTGTCCTGCGTGGTTCAAGACCACCACCGTCAGGGGCCTTCATCAGGAGGGCCCTCTCGCACTGTTCGACGTGGCTGGACACACACCTCGAACTCGACCGAACATCCCAGATGCTAATTAACATGGGTACTCAATAAACTCGTAAAAACGAGAAACTCGAGCACCCTTGACAAGTGGTACATGGACGGAGGAAGAGAAGAAAGGACATTCCCGCCCCCGGAGGATATCAAACTTTTCTATAAAGCCTTTATTTGCAACTGCACCACCAATCCAAGGAGGACGAAGCAGTCATGAAGAAAATAATAGAGGACATGGTCCGCCCCCATGGAGGAAGGAAAGAAAGTGTCCCTCATTATTTACTACAAAGAATCGGTGTACGAAGGACCCTTCCTGATGAAGGACAACCCCATCCCAGCCGGTAGGGAGACCCCCTGAAGCAGTCCAACGTCGTCTACCGATACGTATGCCCCGGCCCATGGATGCCCTGGGATTTTACATCGGCATGACGACGATGCGCCTGTCAAAAAGGAGTTCCGCCACACGCCCAGGAGGGCGCCATTAGGCAGTACACCACAGAAACATCACGAGAGACGAAACAAGGCGCCAGCATACTCCATGTATGTATAACACCAGCACTATAACCCTTGTCTTCCAGGATCTCGTTATCTCGATCACCTTTCCATAAATAAGGAGCTTTCTCTGCTTCGACATAAGCACCTTACAGAGATTTATTCACTCGAGGGTTTGTTTTATGGGAATTTTAATGTAATGGGAGATGCTGGGGCGATCTCTCTCTCCCTCTCTCTCTTAATTCGTCAGGTAATCGTGCTGGTGGTGCAGATGGCTATTGTCATCACCTCGTGTCTTTATTTAAATGTATATTCAATCCCTGACCTGTTTATTTCATTATCTTTATGAAATTGACAGTCTTTTGTTTATGTTTTTACCGGCTTGTAATAAACCCTTGGGAGTCACTTGTCTAGGAAAGATTAACGTGACTTATTTTCCTGTTGTTGTTTTAATTCTAGCTGACCATATGCCAGCACGGGCTCTTGCTCATAGAGCAGCCCATAATACTATTTACCTGTGACTACTTATTTCTGTGCCATTTTTTTGCCTCTGATTTTTTTTCTGGATTCGTTGAGACATACTACGAGTCTATGATCGTCTCAATAAAATGGTAGTTATTATGAGGTTGCTGGATAAAAGTCATAAGGAAAATTAACTTCTTCCTATATAATACCACCTATCCCTAACGTCCTAATTCTCTTTGTGGGACTGCAAGGGCGTCTAGGAGCGGAATTATTTCCCCTTACTTTCGATAAAGGGCTCTTGAATGATTGAGTGATATGCCACCCATCTCCCCAACCCCCTCCCCCCGGTACTGCCTTCCCGTCAAGATTAGTCTGGACCCAAATCTTGATTCCTTAATCCTCCAACCCTACCCCACCCACCCATTCTACTCCAGCCCTCCACTCGCACCCCTGTCCCCCTGGCAAGACCAAACCTCACTGCAGCTGCTGTCTGAGTGTGAATTTATGCGACTGGAAACCCCATTGCAGAAGAATTAACTTGACGGAAACGGCTGTAGAACTTGTCGGCCATTGTGATGGATGTCCCCCTGTAATTCCGAGTAACTGATGAGCATTATATCGTGCTTATTTGCATAATTCGGAAAGATCCTGTCCCTCTCTCCTGTGGGGTGGGTCATCCTATAATGCTATGCTTACAGTACAGTTGGAAACCTGGTGGACATTTTATACTTTTAAGAATTATTATTATTAGGGCTGTTTCGTTTTGGACGGTTGATTGATATTTTTGTTATTTCTGGCACTGCAATGTGGTTATCCATGTTGGTATAGCTTCTGAAGAGAGGTTATGATTACGGTAAAGTTGGAAGCCTGGTGGACGTTTTTAACTTTTCAGAATTATTATTTTATTATTATTACTATTATTATTATTATTATTATTATTATTATTTTTTTTTTTTTTTTTGTTTTTTTTTTTTTTTTTTTTTTTTTTTTTTTTTGCTCTATCACAGTCCTACAATTCGACTGGGTTGTATTTATAGTGTGGGGTTCCGGGTTGCATCCTGCCTCCTTAGGAGTCCATCACTTTTCTTACTATGTGTGCCGTTTCTAGGATCACACTCTTCTGCATGAGTCCTGGAGCTACTTCAGCCTCTAGTTTTTCTAGATTCCTTTTCAGGGATCTTGGGATCGTGCCTAGTGCTCCTATGATTATGGGTACGATTTCCACTGGCATATCCCATATCCTTCTTATTTCTATTTTCAGATCTTGATACTTATCCATTTTTTCCCTCTCTTTCTCTTCAACTCTGGTGTCCCATGGTATTGCGACATCAATGAGTGATACTTTCTTCTTGACTTTGTCAATCAACGTCACGTCTGGTCTGTTTTGCACGTATCACCCTATCCGTTCTGATACCATAGTCCCAGAGGATCTTTGCCTGATCGTTTTCTATCACTCCCTCAGGTTGGTGTTCGTACCACTTATTACTGCAAGGTAGCTGATGTTTCTTGCACAGGCTCCAGTGGAGGCTTTTGCCGACTGAATCATGCCTCTTTTTGTACTGGTTCTGTGCAAGTGCCGAGCATTCACTTGCTATGTGGTTTATGGTTTCATTTTCATATTGCACTTCCTACATATGGAGAGATGTTATTTCCGTCTATCGTTCTTTGAACATATCTGGTTCTTAGGGCCTGATCTTGTGCCGCTGTTATCATTCCTTCAGTTTCCTTCTTTAGCTCTCCCCTCGTAGCCATTGCCAATTGTCATCGCTGGCTAGTTTCTTTAGTCTGTCTCATGTATTGTCCGTGCATTGGTTTGTTGTGCCAGTCCTCTGTTCTGTCTGTCTTTCTCCTGTCTCTGTATATTTCTGGGTCTTCTCTACTTTTATTAGTCCTTCTTCCCATTGCACGCTTTAGCCACTCAGTCTTCACTGGTTTTCAGATATTGCCCCAGTGCTCTGTTCTCAATGTTGACGCAGTCCTCTATACTTAGTAGTCCTCTCCCTCCTTCCTTTCGTGTTATGTATAGTCTGTCCGTATTTGCTCTTGGGTGTAGTGCTTTGTGTATTGTCATATGTTTCCTGGTTTTCTGATCTATGCTGCGGAGTTTCTCGCTTCGTCCATTCCACTATTCCTGCGCTGTATCTGATTACTGGCACTTGCCCATGTGTTTTATGGCTTTTATCATATTTCCTCCTCCATTGAGTTTTGACTTGAGTATCGCCTTGAGTCTCTGCATATATTCTTTCCTGATCGTGTCCTTCATCTCTTGGTGTTTTATATCCCCTCCTTCCATTATTCCCAGGTATTGTATCCTGTCTCATCTATGTGTTTGATGTTGCTCCCATCTGGTAGCTTTATCCCTTCAGTTTCTCGTTACTTTGCTTTTCCTTTTTGTATGTTGACTAAGGCGCATTTTTCTATTCCAAAACTCCATCCTGATGTCCCCAGATACAATCCTTACAGTCTGGATTAGGGTATCTATTTCCTTGATGCTCTTACCATACAGCTTGATGTCGTCCATGAACATCAGATGGTTGATTCTGTTGCCTCTTTTCTTGAGGTTGGTAGCCGGCATCCATCTTCTGTAGTTACTTTTGTCATGGGAATCATGGCTACTACGAAGAGTAGTGGGGACAGTGAGTCGCCCTGGAAGATCCCTCTCCTGATATTAACCTCTGCTAGTCTTATTCCAGAGCTTGTAAGTATTGTATTCCAGTTGCGCATTGTATTTTTGAGGAAGCTGATGGTGTTTTCTTTTCCTCTGCCCCATATATTTTCAGGCATTCTATTAGCCATGTGTGTGGTATCATGTCGAAGGCTTTCTTGTAGTCTATCCATGCCATGCTTAGGTTGGTTTTCGCCTTCTCCTACTGTTCTTCATTACCATTTTGTCTATCAGGAGCTGGTCTTTTGTGCCCCTACACTTCCTTCTGCAGCCTTTCTGTGGTGGGGGATGGTGTTTGTCTCCTCTAGGTAGTTATATAGCCTTTCACTGATGATACCTGTTAGTAACTTCCACATGATTTGGGTAGGGCAGTGAATAGGCCTGTAGTTATTGGCTATATTTCCCTTACTCTTGTCTTTTTGTACTAAGGAATGTTCTTCCTGTGGTCATCCATTTGGGTGCTTGATGATTTGAGATACAATGCTGGAGTTGTTCTGCTATTCGTGGGTGTAGGGCCTTGAAGTTTTTGAGCCAGTATCCATGGACTTCATCGGGACCTGGGGCTTTCCGAGTTTGTCATTTTCTTAGTTGGTGTCTGACTGTGTCTGTCGTGATCTCTGTGAATCTTTGTTTTATTCTCCCTGTTTCTTCTTCCTTGACTTCCTGGAGCCATGTTGCATGTTTGTTGTGTGATACCGGATTCTCCATATGTTTTCCCAGAGTCTCTTACTTGGTTCGGCTTCAGGAATTTCTGGGTGGTTGTCTTCCCCTCTTAGTTTTGGCTGTACAGTCTTTTCTGGTTTGGTTCCGAATAGTTTGTTCTGTTGGTATCCCTTATTCCTGTTCGTGTACCGTTGGATCTTATGTGCTTTGGCCTTAAGCCTCTGTTTTACGTCTTCTATTGTTATTATTATTATTATATTATTATTATTATTATTATTATTTATTATTATTATTATTATTATTATTATTATTATTTGGTTTATCACAGTCCTCCAATTCGACTGGGTGGTATTTATAGTGTGGAGTTCCGGGTTGCATCCTTCCTCCTTAGGAGTCCATCACTCTTCTTACTATGTGCGCCGTTTCTAGGATCACACTCTTCTGCATGAGTCCTGGGGCTACTTCAGCCTCTAGTTTTTCCAGATTCCTTTTCAGTGATCTTCGGATCGTGCCTAGTGTTCCTATGATTATGGGCATAATTTCCACTGGCATATCCCATATTCTTCTTAGTTCTATTTTCAGGTCTTGATATTTATCCATTTTTTCCCTTTCTTTCTCTTCAATATTCATATTGGGGATAATGCTGAAAGTGGTATTTTATTTAGAACTGGGTTTATTAAAACTGTTATTATCAAAATACTTGTATATGGAAAGGCGTTCCTCTGGTCCAGGTCAAGCAGGGGTCGTCGTCGGTGTTGGTATCATTCCATAAGAGAGGGCAATGTCACCCGGATACACTACTCGAGCGCTCGCTCGGCTGAATCCCTGCAACCCTCGACGAGTGATCTCAGACTTCGCTTCAGACCAGCTCGACCAATGAGAACTCGGCTCTAGGATTCGAGCCGATCGACATGCAGACATCACCTCTTCACTTCTACTGCTGACCAGCTATGACGATGACCTACGAGAAGGTTGAAACGTCACGATAAGCCAGAGGTACACCAGCATTAATACCAGCTGAAATCCAGAGATGACCCCGGCGTGACACTGACCTCTCTTATGGAATGATTCCAACACCGACGACGACCCCTGCTTGACCTGGACCAGAGGAACGCCTTTCCATACACAAGTATTCTGATAATAACAGTTTTAATAAATCCTGTTCTAAATAAAATACCACTTTCAGCATTATCCCCCATATGAATAATGGCCAATTGTTGCAAAGTATTGCTGAGCCAGAAAAGCGAGTAATAAGAAAATTAGTAAAGATAATATATAAGATTAATTCGCGGGGAATCCTGCCATTTTATTCAACATTATTATTATTATTATTATTATTATTATTATTATTATTATTATTATTATTATTATTATTATTATCAAGAAATTCACAATCGCGTGAAAACCAGTTTTTATCATAAAACATTTTACGTATTTTGTAGATCAAATCGACGAATTCGGCTTCTATGAGAACACCAGTATTTTTTTAAGGTATTATACTGGAGAAATCTTTGGTGGTTCCAGGCACCAGCTGGGCGGTTTCCACAACATCCCCTGGAAAGAAGGATTCCTTTTCTAATTATTGGCGAGGGGTTTTTAGGCTATGGCACCATTCCCAATTCCAGGATTTGGAAGTTTACTTTCGTATCTTTCTTCTGCAGTATAGTACATCTTTTTATTATTATTATTATTATTATTATTATTATTATTATTTATTATTATTATTATTATTATTATTATTATTATTATTATTATATCTCCTTTATTTCTGAAAAATTGGAAGTTTTTTTTACATCTTTTTTTATATCTTCTACATCTTTTTTCTTTTATTATATCATCTCCATTTTCTGTAGAAATGGAAGTTTATTTTACATCTTTTTTTATATATAGTACATTTTTTATTTTTTACATTTTTTTTATTATATCTTCTCCATTTTCTGTAGAATTGTAAATCATCTTTTTTTTATTTTATATATCCTACATCTTTTTTTCATATTTTCTCGCTTTTCTATATTAAATCGTTGTTGTTTTTTTAGGCACCAAAGGATAGAATAATATTACAGGGCATATTTACTGGAGGTATATTTATCGCAGAAAACATATTAATTTTAAATGTGTCATCGCCAATGTCAAAATATTTGATTGCCAAAGTAAAATTTTACAAAACTAAGATTTTTAGTTCATTTATCTCTACAAAAACTACGGATCTCTCTCTCTCTCTCTCTCTCTCTCTCTCTCTCTCTCTCTCTCTCTCTCTCTCTCTCTCTCTCTCTCGTTATTTTCATTAAATTAAGATTTTTATATAGGTTCCCTCATCTCTACAAACACTAAGGAGAAGGAGTCTCCAGAGTCATTTTTAGCAAGCGACTGGCCTTATGTATGTTGCACAACATGTTACCAACATTCTTCAGACACTTTCTCAGTGAACTGGAAAAACTCCAAGGTAAATATTGCTGTGGATTAGTGGTGGATTAGAATATTCAAAATTCCCTTTTCAAATGAATTCTTTCGTGAAGTTGAACAGCTCATTTCCTATGAAACAGTTCCTCATTAAAAAATGGGAAAATGTATCGTCAATTAAGGAAGATAAATTTGATATGAAAAAAACGGGTATTTTTACAGCATTTTTACTGTGTGAAAATAACCACATTACAATAACAGTATATTAGAAGCTTATTAGAAGTTATAAGCCTTGTTTTGCAAGAACTTATCCGGCACAAGAAGCATTATGCAAAAAAGCTACATATTTGCTTCTGCATGTTTGCATGGGGTGGGGTTGGGGGGGGGGGTGGGGGGGGGGGGCTGGGGGGGGGGGGGGTGGTCGTGATTCTTGCTTTATCTAATACAAATGACTGTTGAGAAAGATTGTAGTAGTAGACTTGCATTCCTTCCAGGTCTTGAAACCAATATATATATATATATATATATATATATATATATATATATATATATATATATATATATATATATATATATATCTTCTTCTTCTTCTTCCAGCTTGTTCCCATTTTTTATATGGGGTCATCGTTTCGGATGAGCCGTTTCCATCTATTTCTATCTTGTGCTTCTGCCTCATCAATTCCCTTCTCAATTAAGTCTCCTCACACAGTCCTTCCATCTCTTTCTTTCTTGGTCTCCCTCTTTTTCTTCTTCCTTGCACCTCCACCTCCATAGTATGTCTGCCAGCGTGGTCCTCATCTCTCCTCAACGGTGTCCATACATCTCAGCCTCCCTCCTGCACTTTCTTTGATACTTCCACACCTTAGTTGACCCCCCTTATGTAGTCATTTCTGATCCTATCCACTCCTGTTACCCCAGACATCCACCTAAGCATTCTCATTTCTGCCACATCCATCTTCTTCTGCTCTGCTTTTCTCGTGCTTGCTGTTTCCGTATATATGTAAGGCCTAGGGTTTTTTTAATAATAATATATTATCCATACGTTCTCTGTGACCCTATGGAATGTGGAGAACAGTGCAGGAGTGACGACCTGAGAGTAGCTGATCAATGAGTTTCTAGGGGATGGCGTGAGATAAAAGTGCTTGGTTCAGGAAGTCAATGTACGACAGTTTATGAACTCTTCTCAAAGTGCCTTTGTGAAACTAGAAACTGTGTGTTCGTATGTGCGTGTGTGCCTCTTTCTGTTAAATAGGTTCATACCCAAGCCTATGGGAGGGATTTGACATAGGGCTTCAAGTCACATGCAAAGATGCCGTGGCATTCGCCGGGAGAGTTTTTTGTGACATAGTGTTTTAGTGTCCGGCTGTCTGGTGAGTTGAATTACTTTAGCCAAAGGGATGGCTTGTTTGATATCTTGTAAGATGTTCCATTTTATTAAACTATGTCTTTAAACTTGTGTGTGTACTTACCGGGATGTGTTCTGTATCTTTGAAACAGAACGGATCTGGAATACCGGGGGCAAAAGAGTTCCCAGGAGGGGTGTGGACTTTGGGGTGACTTGACAATGTACTGTTTTTGAGTTAGTCTGTAAGACTGGATTACTTGGTTAATTGATTTA
>NC_061098.1:29068335-29096921 GCF_015104395.2 Macrobrachium nipponense | reverse complement strand
TAAATCAATTAACCAAGTAATCCAGTCTTTACAGACTAACTAACAAAAACAGTACATTGTCAAGTCACCCCAAAAGTCCACACCCCTCCGGGAACTCTTTTGTCCCCCGGTATTCCAGATCCGTCTGTTTCAAGATACAGAAACACATCCCGGTAAGTACACACACAAGTTTAAAGACAAAGTTAATAAAATGGAACATCTTACAAGATATCAAACAAGCCATCCCTTTGGCTAAAGTAATTCAAACTCACCCAGACAGCCGGACACTAAACACTATGTCACAAAAAACTCCCCCGGCGAATGCCACGGCATCTTTGCCTGTGACTTGAAGCCCTATGTCAAAAATCCCTCCCATAGGCTTGGGTATGAACCTATTTAACAGAAAGAGGCACACACGCACATACGAACACACAGTTCGATAGCGCCTCGCGGTTCTAGCTGCATCTAGTTTCACAAAGGCACTTTGAGAAGAGTTCATAAACTGATCGTACATTGACTTCCTGAACCAAGCACTTTTATCTCACGCCATCCCCTAGAAACTCATTGATCAGCTACTCTCAGGTCGTCACTCCTGCACTGTTCTCCACATTCCATAGGTCACAGAGAACGTGTGGATAATATATTATTAATAAAAAAACCCTAGGCCTTACATATATATATATATATATAATATATATATATATATATATATATATATATATATATATATATATATTGGTTTCAAGACCTGGAAGGAATGCAAGTCTACTACTAACAACCTTTCTCAACAGTCATTTGTATTAGATAAAGCAAGAATCACGCCCCCCCCCACCCAGCCCACCCCCCCCCCCCCTCCAACCCCACCCATGCAAACATGCAGAAGCAAATATGTAGCATTTTTTGCATAATGCTTCTTGTGCCGGATAAGTTCTTGCAAAACAAGGCTATAACTTCTAATAAGCTTCTAATATACTGTTATTGTAATGTGGTTATTTTCACACAGTAAAAATGCTGTAAAAATACCCGTTTTTTTTCATATCAACATTTATCTTCCTTAATTGACGATACATTTTCCCATTTTTTAATGAGGAACTGTTTCATAGGAAATGAGCTGTTCAAACTTCACGAAAGAATTCATTTGAAAAGGAATTTTGAATATTCTAATCCACCCCACTAATCCACAGCAATATTTACCTTGGAGTTTTTCCAGTTCACTGAGAAAGTGTCTGAAGAATGTTGGTAACATGTTGTACAACATACATAAGGCCAGTCGCTTTGCTAAAAATGACTCTGGAGACTCCCTTCTCCGTAGTGTTTGTAGAGATGAGGGAACCTATATAAAAATCTTAATTTAATGAAAATAACGAGAGAGAGAGAGAGAGAGAGAGAGAGAGATATCCGTAGTTTTTTGTAGAGATAAATGAACTAAAAATCTTAGTTTTGTAAAATTTTACTTTGGCAATCAAATATTTTGACATTGGCGATGACACATTTAAAATTAATATGTTTTCTGTGATAAATATACCTCCAGTAAATATGCCCTGTAATATTATACTATCCTTTGGTGTATAAAAAACCAACGATTTAATATAGAAAAGCGAGAAAATATGAAAAAAAGATGTAGGATATATAAAAGATGTAAAAAAAATTTACAATTCTACAGAAAATGGAGAAGATATAATAAAAAAAATGTAAAAAAAAAAATAAAAAAATGTACTATATATAAAAAAAGATGTAAAATAAACTTCCATTTCTACAGAAAATGGAGATGATATAATAAAAGAAAAAAGATGTAGAAGATATAAAAAAAAGATGTAAAAAAAACTTCCAATTTTTCAGAAATAAAGGAGATATATTATAATAATAATAATAATAATAATAATAATAATAATAATAATAATAATAATAATAATAATAATAATAATAAAAGATGTACTATACTGCAGAAGAAAGATACGAAAGTAAACTTCCAAATCCTGGAATTGGGAATGGTGCCATAGCCTAAAAACCCTCGCCAATAATTAGAAAAGGAATCCTTCTTTCCAGGGGATGTTGTGGAAACCGCCCAGCTGGTGCCTGGAACCACCAAAGATTTCTCCAGTATAATACCTTAAAAAAAATACTGGTGTTCTCATAGAAGCCGAATTCGTCGATTTGATCTACAAAATACGTAAAATGTTTTATGATAAAAACTGGTTTTCACGCGATTGTGAATTTCTTGATAATAATAATAATAATAATAATAATAATAATAATAATAATAATAATAATAATAATAATAATAATAATAATAATAATAATAATAATAATAATGTTGAATAAAATGGCAGGATTCAGCGAATTAATCTTATATATTATCTTTCCTAATTTTCTTATTACTCGCTTTTCTGGCTCAGCAATACTTTGCAACAATTGGCCATTATTCATATGGGGGATAATGCTGAAAGTGTAGGTATTCTAGAACAGGATTTATTAAAACTGTTATTATCAGAATACTTGTGTATGGAAAGGCGTTCCTCTGGTCCAGGTCAAGCAGGGGTCGTGTCGTCGGTTTGGAATCATTCTAAGGAGAGGGGTCAGTGTCACGCCGGGGTCATCTTCTGGATTTCAGCTGGGTATTAATGTTGTGTACTCTGGCTTAAATCGTGACGTTTCAACCTTCTCGTAGGTCATCGTCCATGGCTGGTCAGCAGTAGAAGTGAAGAGGTGGTGTCTGCAAATGCCGATCGGCTCGAATCCTAGAGCCGAGTTCTCATTGGTCGAGCTGGTCTGGGGCGAAGTCTGAGATCACTCGTCGATGGTTGCAGGGATTCAGCCGAGCGAGCGCTCGAGTAGTGTATCCGGGTGACATTGCCCTCTCTTATGGAATGTACCAAACACGACGACGACCCCTGCTTGACCTGGACCAGAGGAACGCCTTTCCAATATACAAGTATTTTGATAATAACAGTTTTAATAAATCCAGTTCTAATAAAATAACCACTTTCAGCATTATCCCCAATATGAATATTGAGAGAAGAAAGGGAAAAAATGATAAATATCAAAGACCTGAAAATAGAAACTAAGAAGAATATGGGATATGCCAGTGAAATTATGCCCATAATCATAGAAAACACTAGGCACGATCCGAAGATCACTGAAAAGGAATCTGGAAAAAACTAGAGGCTGAAGTAGCCCCAGGACTCATGCAGAAGAGTGTGATCCTAGAAAACGGCGCCAAATAGTAAGAAGAGGGATGGACTCCTAAGAGGAAGGATGCAACCCCGGAACTCCACACTAAAATACACCCAGTCGAATTGGAGGGGGGACTGTGATAAACCAAATAATAAAATAATAATAATAATAATAATAATAATAATAATTAATAATAATAATAATAAATAATAATAATCCATAATAATAATAATTCTGAAAAGTTAAAAACGTCCACCAGGCTTCCAACTTTACCGTAATCATAACCTCTCTTCAGAAGCTTATACCAACATGGATAACCACATTGCAGTGCCAGAAATAACAAAAAATATCAATCAACCGTCAAAACGAAACAGCCCTAATATAATAATTCTTAAAAGTATAAAAAAAATGTCCACCAAGGTTTCCAACTGTACTGTAAGCTGCATTACTTAGGATGACCCCACCCCAAGGAGAGAGGGACAGGATCTTTCCGAATTATGCAAATAAGCACGATATAATGTCAATCAGTTACTCGGAATTACAGGGGGACATCCATCACAATGGCCGACAAGTTCTACAGCCGTTTCCGTCAAGTTAATTCTTCTGCAATGGGGTTTACCAGTCGCATAAATTCACACTCAGACAGCAGCTGCAGTGAGGTTTGGTCTTTGCCAGGGGGGCAGGGGTGCGGGTGGAGAGGGCTGGATAGAATGGGTGGGGGGGTGGGGTAGGGTGGTTGGCGGGGATTAAGGAATCAAGATTTGGGTCCAGACTAATCTTGGACGGGAAGGCAGTACAGGGGGAGGGGGTGGGGAGTATGGTGGCATATCACTTAATCATTCAAGAGCCCTTTATCGAAAGTAAGGGGAAATAATCCGATCCTAGGACGACCCCCTTGCAGTCCCCACAAAGAGAATTAGGACGTTAGGGATAGGTGGTATTATAGGAAGAAGTTAAATTTTCCTTATGACTTTTATCCAGCAACCTCATAATAACTACCATTTTATTGAGACGATCATAGACTCGTAGTATGTCTCAACGAATCCAGAAAAAAAATCAGAGGCAAAAAAATGGCACAGAAATAAGTAGTCACAGGTAAATAGTATTATGGGCTGCTCTATGAGCAAGAGCCCGTGCTGGCATATGGTCAGCTAGAATTAAAACAACAACAGGAAAATAAGTCACGTTAATCTTTCCTAGACAAGTGACTCCCAAGGGTTTATTACAAGCCGGTAAAAACATAAACAAAAGACTGTCAATTTCATAAAGATAATGAAATAAACAGGTCAGGGATTGAATATACATTTAAATAAAGACACGAGGTGATGACAATAGCCATCTGCACCACCAGCACGATTACCTGACGAAATAAGAGAGAGAGGGAGAGAGAGATCGCCCCAGCATCTCCCATTACATTAAAATTCCCATAAAACAAACCCTCGAGTGAATAAATCTCTGTAAGGTGCTTATATCGAAGCAGAGAAAGCTCCTTATTTATGGAAAGGTGATCGAGATAACGAGATCCTGGAAGACGAGGGTTATAGTGCTGGTGTTATACATACATGGAGTATGCTGGCGCCTTGTTTCGTCTCTCGTGATGTTTCTGTGGTGTACTGCTTAATGGCGCCCTCCTGGGCGTGGCAGGAAATCCTTTTTGACAGGCGCATCGTCGTCATGCCGATGTAAATCCCAGGGCATCCATGGGCGGGGCATACGTATCGGTAGACGACGTTGGACTGCTTCAGGGGGTCTCCTACCGGCTGGGAGGGGTTGTTCTTCATCAGGAGGTCCTTCGTACACCGATTCTTGTAGTAAATAATGAGGGACACTTTCTTTCCTTCCTCCATGGGGCGGACATGTTCCTCTATTATTTTCTTCATGGCTGCTTCGTCCTCCTTGTATTGGTGGTGCATAAAGGCTTTATAGAAAAGTTTGATATCCTCCGGGGGCGGAATGTTCCTTCTCTCTTCCTCCGTCATGTACCACTTGTCAAGGGTGGCTCGAGTTTCTCGGTTTACGAGTTTATTCGAGTACCCATTGTTAATTAGCATCTGGGATGCTCGGTCGAGTTCGAGGTGTGTGTCCGGCCACGTCAAACAGTGCGAGAGGGCCCTCCTGATGAAGGCCCTGACGGTGGTGGTCTTGAACCACGCAGGACACTCGCTATCAGACAAAGTCCAAGGTTCGTAGCTTTGGTGTAAACTGTAGTCGCCAAATTCTGATTCGTCTTCGTGACAAAGACGTCGAGGAAGGGGAGCCGATCGTTGCTGCTGTACTCGACAGTGAAGTTGAGTGCGCCGTGCTGCAGGAACTGCTGCCGAAGGGCTTCTACCTCATCCTCACAGTCGGCTTGCACGAAGATGTCATCGATATAGCGTCCGTATGTGCGGGGACATCTGTGTTGCGAGAAGACCCTTTCTTCCACTTCTCCCATGTAGAAGTTAGCGAAGAGGACTCCTAAGGGGGACCCCATCGCTACGCCGTCCTTTTGGCGGTACATCTGTCTTCGGTGGGTGAAAGGGGCTCTCTTCATACAGATATCCAGCAGGTTTCTTAAGGAGTCTTCTGGGATGTTAGGGGGTCTCATATTGGGATTCCTATATACCCGCTCCATGATGATCCCCTATCTCTCATCGACTGGGGACGGTTATGAATAGGGACTCAACGTCTAAGGACGCCATGGTTCCCGCACCAAGGGGGGAGTCGCGGATCTTCTCCAAAAATTCCACCGATGAGGTGAGGCAGTACCGGAGGGGATATAGGGGTGGGGGTCAGAATTTTATTAAGGGCGTTTGGCCAGAGCGTAAGTCGGGGCGGGCGTTGGCTGATGATCGGGCGTAGAGGGGGTTGCCTTCCTTGAGGGTCTTCACGTTCCCGTATAGGTAGCCGAGGCTGTAGTCACCTTGGATGGGCGGGAAGTGTGTAGCATTCGTAGCAGTATTCACGGCTGCGATGACCCGGTTGGCGTCGCGTTTGATGTCTTCCGTCGGGTTCTTCGTAAGTCTCTCGAACTTAGAGACATCAGACTAGATGGCGTCGAGTTTCTTGAAGTATTCCGAGGTGCTGATGAGCATGAACGCGGCTGTCTTGTCTGCACGCCTTACGGTGATGCCTTCCTTCTTCTTCAGATCTGCGGCTGCCTCCTTCATCTCTTTGGTGTGAATACCGCTCGAGTATGACCCCCTGTCCGTAAGGGCCTCTGCTAGCAGAAGAGGTTGAAGATCGTCCGTCGTTGTCAGGATCTTCCTTGCTTCCAACTGCTGAATCGAGTCGAGGAACATCTCAATCTCCAGGCGTTTCTCGTGTTTAGTCCGAGGTTTGATATGTCATTTTGTTCAGGGGTGGGCTGGTATGCAGTGAGGTTGATATACCTCTGCGTCTTTTCTTGAATGCGTAGCTTACCGCCGTTGAGGGCGACAAGTTTGCGGGTTACGCCCCTAACCCGGTTACGCATGTCTTCTTCGCTTAGGTAGGCAAGGCGCGCGTTAATATCTTCGTAGGTGGGAGGCTCGCGCTGGTCCTCCGCTCGGACGTCTGGTTGGTTGGTGGTGGTCTCTTGCAGGGGTGTCGTGTCTGGTATTGTCATCAGGATCAGGGCGGACAGCTTCAGCACAAATATCCGCCCATTCTTCTCGCAGGCGGTGATGTTCCTCCTTTAGGGTCTTCATATCGGCAGTCTTCTCCCGTAGTTGCTGCTGTAGGAGGGACGTTCTGAAGTTCCTGGTCCTTTCTTAATTTCTTGCTGTGGGGTCGTGCAGCCTGATGTTTGTATATTTCGGAAGGAGACCCTCTCGTAGACATGTTTTGTTAAAAATGACTGCTGCTTCAGCACTATTAATCTTGTAAAGAGTCTTCTCTATCTTTCTGATGACGGCTTTCTCGTTGTTGCTTAGACTTGCGAGCAACGCACCAAAGGGCATGGTAAAATTCGGTTGAATCATTTGATTTATTATTACTTATACAATTTTCTCTCTCTCTCTCTCTCTCTCTCTCTCTCTCTCTCTCTCTCTCTCTCTCTCTAACGCGACGTTTCCTCCTGATCGACAGGACATTCTCAAGCGATAACTGCCGAGGGACTGAATTCCAGTGGCGAGTCCATCTCCTTTTATCGTGGTGTTGCGAGCTCTTGACGTTGAGTCCCTATTCACCAACGTCCCAGTCGACAAGACGATAGGGATCATCATGGAGCGGGTATATAGGAATCCCAATATGAGACCCCCTAACATCCCAGAAGACTCCTTAAGAACCCTGCTGGATATCTGTACGAAGAGAGCCCCTTTCACCACCCACCGAGGACAGATGTACCCCCAAAAGGACGGCGTAGCGATGGGGTCCCCCTTAGGAGTCCTCTTCACTAACTTCTACATGGGAGAAGTGGAAGAAAGGGTCTTCTCGCAACACAGATGTCCCCGCACATATGGACGCTATATCTATGACATCTTCGTGCAAGCTGACTGTGAGGATGAGGTAGAAGCCCTTCGGCAGCAGTTCCTGCAGCACAGCGCACTCAACTTCACTGTCGAGTACAGCAGCAACGATCGGCTCCCCTTCCTCGACGTCCTTGTCACGAAGACGAATCAGAAGTTGGCGACTACAGTTTACACCAAAGATACGAAACTTGGACTTTGTCTGAATGGTGATAGCGAGTGTCCTGCGCGGTTCAAGACCACCACCGTCAGGGCCTTCGTCAGGAGGGCCCTCTCGCACTGTTCGACGTGGCAGGACACACACCTCGAACTCGACCGAGCTTCCCAGATGCTAATTAACAATGGGTACTCGAATAAACTCGTAAACCGAGAAAACTCGAGCCGCCCTTGACAAGTGTACATGACGGAGGAAGAAGAGAAGGAACAACATCCACCCCCGGAGATATCAAACTTTACTTTAAAGCCTTTATGCACCACCAATACAAGGAGGACGAAGCAGCCATGAAGAAAATAATAGAGGAACACGTCCGCTCCATGGAGGAAGGAAAGAGAGTGTCCCTCATTATTTACTACAAGAATCGGCGTACGAAGGACCTCCTGATGAAGAACAACCCCTCCGCGCCGGTAGGAGACCCCCGAAGCAGTCCAATGACGTCTACCGATACTTATGCCACGCCCATGGATGCCCTGGGAATTACATCGGCATGACGACGATGCGCCAGTCAAAAAGGATTTCCTGCCACGCCCAGGAGGGCGCCATTAGGCAGCACGCCCTTGTAGTACACCACAGAAACATCACGAGAGACGACATCGTCAGGAATATTAAGATCATCGGGAGAGCACCTGACCCACGACGTCTGCGTCTCCTAGAAGCGCTGCTCATCCTCGAAGAAAAGCCTCCCCTTAATACCACCCAAGAAGCGTTCCTGATACCGACGTGTGTGAGGAGGCCCACACCCCTCCCCCCCAACGAAAGTACCAGCGCGCATGAAACGAACACCGGACATGAGAATAATACCAGGGGTGACATCACTCAGGTAGAAGCCAATCAAGAGGCTCCCGGTGATACCCCCCACCTGAGAAGGTCTGCAAGACTCGTAAACGCCTGCCGTATGAGTCACCTTCCCAGGAACCAATGAAAACCCGACCTGCCGGAGAGGGGCTCTGACCGTAATCAAGAGCTCGCAACACCACGATAAAAGGAGATGGACTCGCCCTTACACAGTAGAGGAACTGAAAGCAGTTTTTAAAGTTGGCAGAGACACAGCACCAGGAGCAGACAGGATAACATACACCATGATCCGAAAAATGGGTCCTGCAGGAGAAACAGCCTTTCTGAGAATCCTGAACAAAACACACATCGAGCACACAAGACCACAAACCTGGCAGCAGCAAGACACGCAGCCAATCCCCCAACCTAAAGATCCAGAGAACCCAAGACCAATCGCATTGGTGTCATGCATTGAGAAAACTGGAGAAAAAATGGTACTAAATAGAATGAAGTACAAGATTGGTCCACTGCACAAGCAGCTATATGCATATCAGGAAGGAGTCGGAACTACAGAGTGCATAACAGATGTTCTCAGCTATATAAATCAGAAGAAGGCCAGAGTAGTCTTCATAGATTTTGAAAAGGCTTTTGAACTAGCCAGTCCAGCAGCAATACTACAATCAGTAGTAAGGAAGGGAGTCCAAGGACACTTACTAGCCTGGACAAAAAACTACGTGCTGGGAAGGCAGGCCAGAGTTAAATTCCAAGGAGTGATGTCTACATTCCACGACTTGGAAAATGGCACCCCTCAGGGAGGAAAGAATTCTGAGTCCATTTCCATTCAATATACTAATGGAGAATATAGCCTCCCTGAAGCTTCCAGAAGGCATAGAAATCTTCATCTATGCCGATGATGTGTGTGTAGTAGCAAGAGGAGCTGTTAGAGTACCCAGAATGCAAAGGGCACTCAATGACATCAACAATAAATCAAATGAGCTAGGCCTAAAAATAAACATAAATAAAACAAAGGCCATGACAATAAAAGCCCTCAGACCGCTGCAACCACTAACAATAGGAGCTGAGCCCATAGAATGGGTAGACAGCTACATGTACCTAAGAGCTGTCATAGATCAGCAGCTAACTTTCAAAGAAGAAATCAAGTACTTGAGAGAAAGAGCAAATGCAAGACTTGCTGCCATGAGATACTTATCATCCCTGAAGAAGGAGCAAAAAATGAACACATACTAAGGAAGTACTACCTAGCTGCACCAGAACATGGTGACTGGGGACTGCTGCATCTGATGAGGCTGACAGAGGCTCAGAAAGAATCACTGGAGGTCATTCAAAAACAATGCAATGAGACTCATGCTAGGAGCACCTACATGACAAGGCTGTGCAACCTCAGGCTTGAAACTAACCTGCCAAAACTAGAAGGATAGGATTGCACAGCGAAATGCAAGCACAATGGCCAAGATGTTCCTCTCAGAAAGAGACTCCATCTCTAAGAAAAGAGCAAGAGAGGAACTTGCCAAACACCCAGAGATTCAAACTTCGAGTTCCTATGGTAAGGACCAAAGTGACAACATCAAGAGTATAGGCATGGCAGAAACACTGCTGCAACTAGGTCTAGACACAACACAGGGCACACAACAACTACCACCCTGGAAGAAGGACACTACAATATACAAATACACAAGCCTGCCAAGAGCAAAAAGAGGGACTGCACAGGAGAAGAGCTAAGAGCGGCAGCCTATGAAGCAATCAGAAACACTGAGACGCCATAGGGGCACAAACATACTACACTGATGGCACTGTAGATCCTGAGAATCAAACTACGGGAGCTGCAGTATATTCAAGAAGTTTCACAGCCTGCTGGAGGACCTCCAACCACGCCTCCACTATGCAGACAGAGTTAACAGCAATAAGACAGGCACTGCTGTACTCACTGGAGAATGAAGTAGGGCCTGTAATCATCCACACAGACTCAAAGTCCTCAATGCAAGCCCTGCAACAACAGAAAATTAAAGAAAATAAGGCACTACTGGCTGGAATTAAAACACTGCTACACCAGCACAGCGAAAGAGGAAGACCTGTCACCTTAAACTGGATACCCAGTCACATAGGAATTCCAGGCAATGAGAGGGCTGATGAAGCTAGCCAAAAGTACAAAACACATTGACAGAGTGCAAGTACTATACAACCTGCACTGCAACAAGTCAAGAATGCAATGAAACCACTCTGCAAAGAAAAAATTGCTAAAAGACCATCGTGAGTGTAGAAAAGAATCACCGTCTGCCAGATGGTATAAGAAATTGACTGGTCTAGTGCCTCCTCCCATAGACAGGCACACACCAAGAAAACTTGCTGTGATCATCCACAGACTCAGGCTAGGATATAAAGCGTGCTGGGAAATTGTGGAAAACAGTGTCAGACATGTGAACACTGTCAAGAAGAAACACAGAAACCACTCCTTCACTACCTGCTGGAATGCAGAGAAACAGCACAGCTAAGAGTGCAGCACAAAATGCAGTACCTGCACAAGATGCTGAGCATGCAGCTGCCACAGTCACAAAGACAATCATGAAAACTTAGAAGAGCATGCCCAGGTGCTCTACAACCTACCCCCACCAAGGTAATCAAACTAATAAGTGAAATCAATCACCCTCATCACATCCCCTCATTGTAAGGCTCTATCCACATCATCCACTATCATTCTTTTAAAAACTTTACCTACAACTAAAATCCTCCCGCAGGGACCCAAAGGGAGTAAAGGGTTGGACAACCCCATCTGCACCGCTTCTCTGATTTTCGAAAGCCTTACACTCATTCAAAACTTCTTCTATAATATGACATGATGGCCCTCTCTTACTGACACCATCATCCTTCCCTGTCCACTCCTATCTCTACAACTAAAGATATTTCCAATTTCAAAAAAAACTAACCATGTACCTAAAGAATCTTTTCAGATCACCTTCGGCGAACAGGGAAAGGCCCGTGCCAACAAGAAGTGTTGGCTTAATACAACAACAACAACAACCACTGGAATTCAGTCCCTCAGCAGTTATCGCTTGATAATGTCCTGTCGATCAGGAGGAAACGTCGCGTTAGAGAGAGAGAGAGCAGACGAGAGATAGGAGAGAGAGAGAGATGAGAGAGAGAGAGAGAGAGAGAGAAGAGAAAGAATAGTATTAAAGTAATAATAAATCCAAATGACTCAACCGAATTTTACCATGCCCTTTGGTGCGTTGCTCGCCAGTCTAAGCAACAACGAGAAAGCCGTCATCAGAAAGATAGAGAAGACTCTTTACAAGATTAATAGTGCTGAAGCAGCAGTCATTTTTAATTTTTAACAAAACATGTCTACGAGAGGGTCTCCTTTCTAAATAATAATAATAATAATAATATAATAATAATGATAATGATAATGATAATGATAATGAAAATAATAAAATAATAATAATAATAATAATAAAAGATGTACTATACTGCAGAAAAAAGATACGAAAGTAAACTTCCAAATCCTGAAATTGGGAATGGTGCCACAGCCTAAAAACCCTCGCCAATAATTATATAAGGAATCCTTCGCCCCTTCTTTCCATTGATTTCGCAATACCTTGGGACACCAGAGTTGAAGAAAAAGAGAGGGAAAAAATGGATAAGTATCAAGATCTGAAAATAGAAATAAGAAGGATATGGGATATGCCAGTGGAAATCGTACCCATAATCATAGGAGCCAAAAGGCCCACCGATCCCAAGAATCACCCTGAGAAGGAATCTAGGAAAAAACTAGAGGGCTGAAGTAGACTCCCAGGGACCCATGCAGAAGAGTGCGATCCTAGAAACGGCGCACATAGTAAGAAAAGTGATGCTGGACTCCTAATTTTTTGGAGGCAGGGAGGTGCAACCCGGAACCCCACACTAAAAATACCACCCAGTGGAATTGGAGGACTGTGATAAAGCAAAAAAAAATAAATAAATAATAATAATAATAATATAATAATAATAATAATAATAATAATATAATAATAATAATAATAATAATATTAATAATAATAATAATAATAATAATAATGTTGGTTTCAACCCCCCCAAAAATTAATCTAAGTTTAAAAATGTGGAAGAATTAATAATTAAAACTTAATTATTCAAGAACTCCCACGTCTGTTCGGCCAAATAAAAAAAAATTGACATTCCATAGTTTTCCAAAATTAATGGATATATTTGTAAGGGTCAATTTTGTTATGGCAGCAATGCTTGCGGCAAATTCCCAGGTGAACAGAGGGCATGATATATATGCTCACTCGCATATTACCCATACAAGTACTTCTTAAATAATACCTCAATGACACACAAACATTTAGCGTCTAAAATCTCGAGTCCTTCTCACGAGCAATTTCACTTCGCTATCTCACGGAACGTCCATCGCGGGGAGATCGATGGAGACGGATCTCAGGGACTCAAAAACAGGGGGGTCATCCCCGCAGTGACCTATGACCTTTCCCAAATGATAAAGTAGGAGAGGAAATTCATGGAGGGGAGATTTTGTGTTTCGAGATAAAGAAAGAGAGCTTTGCCAAAACCGTTTTTTTTTTAAGAGGCTTCGCTGTCTGGGTGAGCTTTGTAGTTATTATCGCTTTGAATCTTTGTAGGTTTTTTAGTTCTTATTTTTTCTGTCTAATAACTGCGAAGTCCCGTAATTGAATTTTCTTTTTTTATTTTATTTATTTATTTCTTTCTTTATTTTTTTCTAAATCATTTAAAAGCATTGTTGTCTTTGTAGACCGACTTGTAATTCTTACTTTATTTGTCTAATAATTACAAAATCCCCAAAGTTATTTTCATTTATTTTTTATTAGTTTTAAATCATTTAGAAACTGAGCTCTCTTTGTGAGTTTTGTCATTTTTATTTTATGTGTCTAATAACTACAAAATCCCCAAAGTTACTTTCATTGGATTTTTTTTCTTTCTACATCGTTTAGAAACTTAGTTATCTATGTGAGTCTGTTAATTCTTTCTTTATTTGTCTAAAACTACAAAAATTCCCAAAGTTATTTTTATCATTTTTCTTTTCCTAAATCATTTAGAAGCTTTAATATCTTCGTACTCTTTGTAATGCATATTTCATTTGCTTAAAACATACAGAAGTCCTGAAAGTTCAATTCTTTTATTGTAACTTTTCATTCTATTTCTGTCTGACCTCTAAGATTAGACTCTGTAACCCTTAGTTCAGTTGGCTAATAAAATTACAAAAGTCCGTAAAGTATTATTTTCTTAATTTCAACTTTTCACTCACAGTCTGTTTGACTTAGAAGATACCAAAGTACTCCTCCCCCGAAGAGTGCCATTATCTTTTCAGAAAAATGAACATCGAACCTTTTTTCAGTAAAAGGGAATATCAGGGTGGACGAAAGTTTTGCTGCAGAATTTTATATTCATGTTCATTGCTAAAAGGCTTTCCAAGAACAATTTTTATTATCACTCCCCAGTTTTCATTTGATTTTTTCAAAGGAATTTTTCCCGCTCTCTATAGCTGCATGTCTCACGACCGTTTAAAATACTGGTTAAAATACTTGAATGAATAATCTAATATTCTCTCTCTCTCTCTCTCTCTCTCTATTTAAAGAGAAAAACTGCAGCTTTTAAACACCGTAGTCGGTCACAGATCAATATACATACATATATATATATATATTATTTATATATATAATATATTATATATAATATATATATATATATCTATTTATATAATATATATATATAATATTATATATATATGTATATATATATATATATATATATATATATATAGATATATATAGATAGAGATAGATAGATAAAAGATATATAGATAGATAGGTAGAGGAGAAGAGAGAGAGAGAGAGCAGTCACGAGAGGAGTAAGCAGAAAAAAAAAAAAAAAAAAAGTAACATTCGTTACGAAGGACGTCAGGATCAATGTCACTACAGGATTCTATATAATATAATATATATATATATATATATATATATATATATATATATATATATATATATATATATATATATATATATATATATAAAGAAAAAGCCACCTCCTCCAAACAGGAACTAAGAGGTGGGCCAAACATGTGGCTGTGCGGCCTGAGAAGGAAAACAAACGGAGACCAGCTGCTCTTTTCCAGCAAAAGTTTTCTTCGCTAAGTGAATATTATTTCATTTCGCATCTTTGTGGGCGGCGGGGGGTTGGGGGGGTGGGGGCAAACCGCTAAAAGGTCTTCACGTAACCAGCGCTAGGGAAAGCCTATCTGTCAGCGTTCAATTCGACAGGAAGTGTAGTTTTTAATGGATGATTTTATTTCCTGATCTATTTTATCGTATTTTATTATTTTATAACCAGATTTTTTTTTTATTGTACTTCCCGTCCCGGTAATCTATAAAGTAATGGGGTATTGCGTTCGCTCGTGTTAATTTTTTCTAGCATATGTATTTATGTGAGTAAAGATATTCCCCGTCTAGGTAAGGATATTCCTCGTAGCCAATAAGATTGAGCGAATAATACTCATTTCCTGACATATGTCAGGCTTTGTAATTTGTTAAAATGATTTAATACAGGACCTAATAAATAACATACATGATCATACATTTATATATATAGATATATATATGATATATATATATATGTTACGGGCCATTTTGAAAAATTGGTCATTTTACAAAATTGCCGGCCATTATGCAAAAAGGACCAAATTCGTGGGTCATTTTGCAAAATGACCTAAATTCTCAACATTTTGCAAAAACGACCAAGATTTTGGTCAGTTTACAAAATAAACAGTATTATCGTTGGTCAGTTTACAAAATGTCCATACAGCAAGCAGCCAGATGGAAAAAAAGCTTGTCATTCACTTCTGCAAATCATCTCTTATAATACAGGTTCATTTACTCGTTTCCCACTACGGGTAATTGTACTTTGTGTGCATTCAACTAGTTACTTACTAAAACTTTATACGTTTTGATGTATTTGAAAATTGTATTTTCTGAAATTGAATAAAATTAGTTATGTTCACTACGTTTTATCATTCCCTCGCTTTTTTTTCCATCTGGCTGCTTACTGTATGGACATTTTGTACACTGACCAACGATAATTTTGTAAACTGACCAAAATCTTTGTCGTTTTGCAAAATGTTGAGAAATTTAGGTCCTTTTGCAAAATGACCACGAATTTGGTCCTTTTGCATAATGGCCGGCAATTTTGTAAAATGACCAATTTTGCAAAATGGCCGTAACATATACATAGAGAGAGAGACAGACAGACAGACAGACAGACAGACAAGACAGGCAACGTTCCGACAACTTACGAGACCACATTATTCCAAATCAAATAAATACCAGAATCCTCTTGTTCCACTGATCCAGTGCACTGCTACTTCACAATCATTCCTACGTTGAACGTTCAATTCCAAAGCCATTCCGGAATAGGAATAAAAAAACTGGAATCGACAGAGGTGGTTCATTAACATAACACGATTCCAGAGAGAAGGAATAAGCTTTGGTTACGTTAATTCTCTTTGCATTCATTATGCAAATAAATAAAGTAAATAAAAATCACACGAGCGGCGTAATACCTATGGCTTCATGAATGTTATTAAGAGTCCCGCATTACAGTGTAATGAAGTTAACGACCAAATAGAGCTGGACGAAATTCATATCTTTTTTTTCTCTCACATTTCGAAAAATTATTGACGGTGAGGCGGAAGGTAATTTTATAATATGATATTTCTATTTTGGGGAGGTTTTTTTTTTTTCAGCTGTGTTTAATTTGACTCGCAAGTAATGAATAATAATAATAATAATAATAATAATAATAATAATAATAATAAAATAATAATAATAATAAATAATATAATATTTTTTGGGAAGGTTTTTATACATTGTTGTTTAATTTGACTCGCAAGTAAGAATAATAAAAATAAAAAATAAGAATAATAATAATAATAATAATAATAATAAAATAATAATAACAATAATAATAATAATAATAATAAAAATAATAATGAGAAATTTAATAAACCAGCTTATACGCCAGACACCGAATGCGTAACAAACAAACAAAAGACGATGCATGCAGGATATAAAAAGAAAAAAAGGAAAAAATAGAAATTTGAACAAACCAATTGAACTTAATTCCTAATAGACGTCGAAATAAAACAAACTTGGTTTAAAAGGTGACCCCCTTAGGCCCAACTTTTGATCTTCGACGAGTTCGGAGAGAAAGGTGTGTGTGTATTTAGGGGGAAAGTAATAGATCGGCCTTCGTTGCATTTTTATTTTCGCAGAATTGAAACCCGATTTTTTTTTCATGAGAGAGAGGAGAGAGAGAGAGAGAGAAGAGAGAGAGAGAGAGAGAGAGAGAGAGAATGCAAAACTCGCTGAGAGATATTCAAATTGTGAAGCGTAAGCGAATATTTTGCAAGCCGCTACCAATTCCATTTCGCCTATCCGTATTGCATTCATTTACACTATCCGAAACGCATATATATCCACGACGCCCTGTTTTCCTGTTCGGCAAAGACTCAGAGAGAGAGAGAGAGAGAGAGAGAGAGAGAGAGAGAGAGAGAGAGAGAGAGGAGGAACTCTGTATAGATTTAGGCTTTATATTGAAGAATCTTTTTTGTACATAAACGTTTTGCGACAGAGAGAGAGAGAGAGGGGGAGAGAGAGAAGAGAGAGAGAGAGAGAGAGAGAGAGAGAGAGAGAGAGAGAGAGAGAGGAGGAACTCTGTATAGATTAGGCTTATATTGAAGAATCTTTTTGTACATAAACGTTTTGCGACAGAGAGAGAGAGAGAGAGAGAGAGAGAGAGAGAGAGAGAGAGAGAGAGAGAGAGAGAGAGAGGCGTGGGGTGCTGTTATAAATGGCAAAATATTCTGAACACAGCAAAATAAAGATTAATAAGTATTATATATTATATATATATATATATATATATATATATATATATATATATATATATATATATATATATATATATATATCTAATAAAAGGAGCCCATAAAAACACCAAAATGTAGAGAGAAAGTACTATATTTCAGAGACTGCTGTCTCTCTCTTCAGGTATATGAATGAGAAAAGTTTACAGAAAAGGTGGTATTTATACCAAGAGATCCGTCCACAAGTAAGCCAAATTTAGGTCACCCCCGCTGATAATCTTACATGGAATACTTTGAAACTACAGTAATAAATGCAATAAAACCCAAAAACATGCTGTGGATGAGATACGTGGATGACATACTAACAAATTTTGGGATAATAAGTGGGGTAATTTTAATGAATTCCTCTCAAAATTAAACGCATTAGTGCCCAGCATCAAATTTAAAGTTGAATGGGAAACAGACAACAAAATTCATTTTCTTGATGTTTTAATAATCAGACACACGACAGAATATAAATTGACCATATACAGAAAACCAATGTTCTCACTTTCATATATTCACTACTTTAGCTATCACGACATTACTATTTTTCCAAGATAGGTTTGGTACAACTAGCAAACCTATTCTTTAAGAGCCTTACGAATTTGTTCCCCAGATTTTCCTGGAAAAAGAATTTGAACTAATTCGCAAGCAACTTTCATCTTTAAAGTATCCTGACCATATAATTGAGAAAGCAATTCAAAAAGCAAACGTAATTTTGTCTACGACCCCCTAAAGACAAGACCAGAGACAAACAAAAACCCCACCTCAATAAAATAAATCACACCCTTGGGAAATCCAACCCTTTTGCATTTCCTACCAATCCATACCTTAGCCAAATCCCTGAGATTAACGTCCAACAAAAGACATCTTCCAAAGACTCTGGGGTATATGAGATCCCATGCCAGGACTGTGACCAATCTTACATCGGATTTTACAGGTAAATCACTTCCCCAGAGATTAATACAACACAAACAGTCAGTTAGGTATGGACAACAGAACTCGGCTATTTTCAACCATATAAATGAACATAACCATAGAATAAACTGGAATATGTCACGTGTAATTTATAGCAGCAACTGCCGGTACAAGAGTCAAATGATGGAATCAGCCTTAATAAAAGAGAAGCAGGTAATGAAACATCTCAAAAGGGGGCTTGGATCTCAGATGTCGTCGACGCAGTGTTCATTCAACAACGCTTAAAGAAGATTAAAGGAAGATTATCAGCGGGGGTGACCTTAATTGGCTTACTTGTGGACGGATCTCTTGGTATAAATACCACCTTTTCTGTAAACTTTTCTCATTCATATACCTGAAGAGAGAGACAGCAGTCTCTGAAATATAGTACTTTCTCTCTACATTTTGGTGTTTTTATGGGCTCCTTTTATTAGATGGAATTCTGTTGTTACAGAACATTTTTACCAGTCATATATATATCTATATATATATATATATATATATATATATATATATATATATATATATATATATATGTACACACACACAGCTACAAGATGGAGAAAGAAAGAACTCGTTTCACGATCACCAGATTTGAAATATAAAAAACCTAACCTAATTCCTGCAGAAAAACAATTCACAGTAAACGAATTCATTAGTCAACCTTTGACCGTAGTACTGAGGCACAAATAAAAACCTACTACTGCGGAAAAAGACTTTAAAAAAATGTAGAATGATGTACAGCATTCTTTGGCATCTACACAACAGGAGAATATTAAGCCTAAATTTCCCCCCTGGTTGAACGAAGCCTCTGCAGGAAGGCCCCAACTGTCTCGCCAAAGGACACAAGGCCTTTCAAATGCCTCCACAGTCGGCACCCGCGAAGCCAGAGAGAGGCATCCAATCAAACCAAGCAACAACCAAACTGGGTTGTGCAATATCGTCTCAGAGTGGGCCATTGTGATTATGAGCTGCATCGACGCTCTCGCTGAAGCTATATAGCGAGAGAGATGCGAATGTTCGATTAATAAAGGTCATATCGCATGAATTACATTCGTGTAACGATGACACACTTGGAATCAATGCATTCAACATGTTTATGCAAACAACGGATTCAGCCAAACGTGTTACTATATATATATATATATATATATATATATATATATATATATATATATATATATATATATATATATATATATATATATAGGTAGACTTATACATACACACACACACACACACACACATATATAAATATATAATATATATATATATATATATATATATATATATATATATAGATATATATATATATATATATATATATATATAACATATATATATATATATATATATATCTATATATATATATAAATGTAAATAAAGGTTGCCATGAAAGAAAAAATGAAAAAGCAGATAGGCAAGTACTTTCGGTCCTGTCGGACCCTTTACTGAGGCAAACTGATTATAACAGAGAACATAGTCAAAAGAAAGCTCAATATACAAACTGGACACTGCAAGATTAGCAATAAGGGCGATTTTCACTCTACAGAAAGGAGGAGCCGCTGAGGGTAGCCACACCTTGAAGGATACACGCAGTAAACAAGTGATTCTCCTAGAAAACAGTACATTTTGAAACAACACGGGAGCATATACAATTTAATATCATGAATTTTACACAAATTTTCCCCCAAAAATATTATTAATGAAAAGACGAAAGAAAATATAAATATATATATCGAGCAAGAGTAAGAGGGAGAGAAAATATCGAACGACGAGAGAGACAGACAGAGAGAGAGAGAGAGAAGAGAGAGAGAGTCAGTAGAGAAGAGAGAGAGAGAGAGAGAGAGAAATAATAGCTATATATATATATATATATATATATATATATATATATATATATATATATATATATATATATATATATATATATATATATCAACCGAAGGGGAAGCCTCAGACGGGATACATGGCGGTAAGGGTTTAAATGGAGACATTTGTTTCATATGGGCGTTTATTTAATGCAACGTTTCAGGAACCAGCCCCATTTACAATAATAAAATAGAATTAAAATAATTACTCATCTAAAAAACTTACAATTACAATACTTAAAGCATATTAAAAGAACACCAACTAAACGCAAGTACCAATTCCAGTAGAGGAAGGAAGACGAGTGACTAAAAAAACAAAAACAAAACACGAAGGCATCTCTGTTGTTTACGCCAGATACAGAGGGGTGGAGGCAATTTGGTTGTTCAGTTTTGGAACAATCGTCTTTATAAAGAGCGATTCGAAGACCGCTAGCTGCTGCGGAGAAGACGCTTTTGAAAGGATCTTAAAGTTTCTATATTCAATATTGACTCTGCATTTCTTTGTGTGGTCACGGATGCTGGAAAATTCAGGAGATGATAATTTGACTCCAGTACGGAAACTCACCCCCCTATGGCAATCTATTCGGACCTTAAGAAGTCTTCTTGAGGCTCCGATATATTTTCCTAGATCACATCTAGGACAAGTATATAAATAAACAATATTAGATGCCATGAGAGGGTTTAACTTGTCTTTATATTTAAAAATTGATCCAATTGTCAATGGGTTTGTTGGGATCAGCTGACATTTTATGGCCGGACAGTAAGTTCTAATAATCTGTTGCATTTTGACATAGAATTTCGAATTGATTAAAAATGGAACACTGGCATAGAACGGCATCCTAGGTACAGTCTGAATAGCATTGCTAGGTAAAAGTTTCATATTCATAAATTTGTGAAGGCATTTATAAAATAAACTACTGGGATAACAGTTATCAGTAAAATGTTTCTTTAAAAAGGTGACCTCATTGTGGAATTCAGACCATCCAGAAGAAAGGGAAAAAGCCCTGTGGAAAAGAGTAAAAGGAGAGTTAATCTTAAAATTAAAATTACAGAAACTATAGAGATTTGTGCCCAAACCTGTGAACGTCTTCAGGATTTTACACGTCGATTTTCAGAAAGAAGTTCACAGGTTTGGGCACAAATTTCTATAGTTTCTGTAATTTCAATTTTAAGATAAACTCTCTTTTTATTCTTTTCCACAGGGCTTTTTCCCTTTCTTCTGGATGGTCTGAATTCCACAGTGAGGTCACCTTTTTAAAGAAACATTTTACTGATAACTGTTATCCCAGTAGTTTATCTTATAAATGCCTTCACAAATTTCTTATTTCTATTTTCAGGTCTTGATACTTATCCATTTTTTCCCTCTCTTTCTCTTCAACTCTGGTGTCCCATGGTATTGCGACATCAATGAGTGTGATACTTTTTCTTTCTTGATTTTGGTCAATCAACGTCACGTCTGGTCTATTTTTGCACGTAGCACCCTATCTGTTCTGATACTATAGTCCCAGAGGATCTTTGCCTGGATCGTTTTTCTATCACTCCCTCAGGTTGGTGCTCGTACCACTTATTACTGCAAGGTAGCTGATGTTTCTTGCACCGGCTCCAGTGGAAGGCTTTTGCCTTGTTATTATTATTATTATTATTATTATTATTATTATTATTATTATTATTATTATTCTGAAGACGAAACCTATTCATATGGAACAACCCCACCAAAGGGGTCAAATGACTTGAATTTCTTTAGGCTTCCAAGGAATACTAAGGTGTTCATTAGGAATAACTAAGAGGAGGTAAAGGGAAATACAATATAATAAAGTTAGCAAAGACGAGCAAAATCAATAATATTAATAAAAAAAAAACTAATGAAAAAACCAACTATGATTTTGACAAATTTGGTTATAATGTTCCTAAAAAAAAAAGAAGAATAAAGTAACCATGATTTTGACAATTGTGTTAACAAAAGACTCAACGTTACATCTGCTGAAGTTTGGGTTATATGTGAACATCAAAGAATCCCCCCTCCCCACCCCACCCTCTCACCCAAAAAAAACATCAAAAGGGCTAGGGTGCTTTCCATCTCGGTTGGTACAGGCAACAGGTGCTCTCCATTTTGACTCAAGTCAACAAAGAAGAAATATAAGAAGTGTAAACACTTCCATGTCAGAAGTTTCGAAAATCACCATCTTTGACTTCTATTGCTAGATTTTGATAAATATTTTTTTGTTGTGTCCTTTACTGCTCTGTCTCTATCTCTACTCTCCTCTCTCTCCCTCTCTCTCTCTCTCTCTCTCTCTCTCTATTTCAATATTACTATTCTTTTCCAAAATATTTTTTTTATGTGACTCTCTCTCTCTCTCTCGCACTCCGTCTCTCTCTCTCTCTCTCATACATACACACACACACACACACACACACAACACACACTATATATATATATATATATATATATATATATATATATATATATATATATATATATATATATATATATATATATATATATATATATATATATATAACACCGGCTAAGAATACAATATCGCCAACCTTTTGCTCCCAAACCGCATTTAGCAGTGAAATGACACTACTAAAGCTACACCTATGCTTATGGGAAGCTTACTTCAGCTTTCAATGGCTTGAGGAAAGCAACAGAACATTAAAACCTTGAGAGAGAGAGAGAGAGAGAGAGAGAGAGAGAGAGCTTCTTGCTCGGATGTTTATTAGAATGAGATTTCCAAACACCAAGATTGCTTCGAACGGTCTTAAATTATAACTCACTTATATTAGTATAATAACTTGTGCTGCGTTGCTAATAAGTACCCTAATTATTATTACAATTATGGAGTCATCTAATACCAAAAGAGCAGCCTATATAATTCAGCCCTATCCAATGTAACAACTATACACGGGTTTTTTCCATCTGTCCACCCGCCTGTGGTGTTTGCGTATGGTAACACTGCGTCCCGGGCTTTAGATAGTTACATTCAGCTTACAGTCAACAATAATAATAATAATATCCTATTTCGAATATAACGGTGTAATTTGCATACAGTAAATTATTAAAACACTTTTCTGTTGCAAATGTACACCCAGATATCCTATTATTTACATAAAACTTAGACATAGCGTAACTATTTAAAGCCCTGGAGGCAGTGTTACCATGCGCGACCACTGCAGGCGGATGGACAGATGGAAAAAAAACAGAGTATAGTAAGATGCTAGTTTCAGCTAAAGTCTATGAGATCTAAAGTTTAAAACCGGTATCATACCTAGACTATGTCAGATCTCTGATGGGCCTAATTTGGACATCGTAGCAGTGACAATCTTGAAAAAAAAACAGGTTTAGAAAAACGTCTTACAAGAAACTTAATCCACGATGAAAGATTAAACATTACAGTCAGAACGATGGTAAACTACTGCATAGGTTACATAGCCTGGTTTAATTATTAAACGGAGCCTGTAACATGGTGACGTACTCACTGAGACTACAGATTGGAGTCAAGGCGAACATACAGAAGACTACGTACGAATAGTAAAAATGTCAACGCCCTAAAAACTAAAGGGAATTCTTCATAAAACTTCTTTTCCAAATATGAGAAAGAGCAAAGTTTACCCGGAATGCTTAACCTCAAGACATTCCTTATCATTAATACAATCTGATAAAATGAAAATAGCTATTTCCAGCAATTCGCACGGAAAATATTAAAGCCAATGGCAGTCACATCCACTTAAGCCTAGTTCCTGGGAGGCCTGTCCTCCAGAGATTATTAATATGGCAATAGAAGCTTGACCCAAACTGGTTCATTGACCTTATCCATCCCCCAGTGTAGGCCAAAAATGACAGAGACTTGTCACCACGAAGTTGGAGTGATTCCCAGGTCATGGGGACCGCCTTTCACTAGACTAATTTCATAATTTTCATTTAAGAATGGCGATTCTGTCCATGTAAAATCTTAATTCATAGTATATCCTGTCTAAAATTACAGTTACTATTATTTTGGAAAAATCACAAGCACCCATTCAATGTGGTATATGCATAACAATACGTTGAATTGCTAAGCAAGTTCGTGAAGTAACAAGTTTCCGTTATTGGGCGGAAGTGGTGAACTTAAGCCGAGCTCGTAACACTTCATCTGCCAACAGTTATATCAGACGCATCGAGACGACGTGGTCAGTCGTCACTACTACGACTTACCCTCGTCGTAATTATTGACATTAGAGAATAAATACATAAGAATAACACTTTCATGGCTATAGACCTAATTATAAACACCCTTTTCTGGACATTAAATATCAGACAAATAAGCCTGGAGAGCAACAAGTTGGCCACTTATTAATCCCTTGCAATAAATACTGAACGAAACGTGAACTGACACAAATATTACGATTAAAATAACTGAAAAACCGTCAGAAAAGGATAAATGTCACGGTGATTGAGTCATAAAACGAAAGCGATTTGGTTTTAATGTTATTCATTCTGTCATGACTAATACAAATACGACGTCAGATTGCGGCTACCCAATGATTGCAATGAAAACCTGCAAATGGTCATTCGAATAGAGTTAATTATCGTACCATTTGGGGGCCAGAGAAGCTTAACTATGGACCACAAAGGCAGAGAGAGAGAGAGAGAGAGAGAGATGAGAGACGAGAGAGAGAGAGAGAGAGGCAGGGGGAGGGGGGAAGGGGGGGGGGGGGGGTGGGGGGAGCTCTTACTCCACCGCGAATCCCTGATGGGCACCACCTAGTATTACATGTTACATCTGTGAATTCTAATTTTGCAAACACTGTGTCAAACTTCAAGCATTTTCATTTTTCATTAATACAATTACTGATATATTACCGAACATCACTCCTGGTCAAAATATATGTTTTTTTTTTTTTTTTTTTTTTTTTTTTTCTAATTTTGAAACTTCAGAATTCCTAATTACGAGATCTGTCCTTAGTCTAACTCTCCCTTTAGTCTGACTCTCTTCTCAGTCTAACTCTTCCCTTTGTCTAACTCTTCCCTTTTCTAACTCTTCCCTTTGTCTAACTATTCCCTTTGTCAAACTTGTCCCTCAGCTTAACTCTCCCCTTAGTCTAACTCTTCCTTTTGTCTAACTGTCCTTGGTCTAAATTTTCTTTTTGTCTAACTCTGTCCTTAGTCTAACTTTCCTTGGTCTAACTTTTCTTTTTGTCTAACTCTGTCCTTAGTCTAACTTGTCCCATAGCTTAACTCTTCCCTAGTCTAACCCTTCCATACTCTAACTCTTCCTTAGTCTAACTATGTCCTTAGTCTAACTCTGTCCTTAGTCTAACTCTGCCCTTAGTCTAACTCTTCCCTTTGTCTAACTGTCCTTAGTCTAACTCTTCCCTTAGTCTAACTCTGTCCTTAGTCTAACTCTGTCCTTTGTCAAACTCTTCCCTTAGCCTAATTCTACCCTCAGTCTAACTCTCCCCTTAGTCTAACTGTCTATAGTCTAACTCTGTCTTAGTCTAACTCTCCCTTTAGTCTAACTCTCTTCTTTGTCTAACTCTCCTCTTTGTCTAACTCTTCCCTAGTCTAACTCTGTTCTTAGTCTAAAACTCCATAGTTAAGTCTAAACTGTCTGTCTAACTCTGTCCAATAGTCTAACGTGATAACCGATTGAATATCGAGACTCTTACCTGATCGCTTCGGTGTCAGGTTAACGCATCACTTAATATTGAAAGTCCCGTAGTCTGCTTCACTTGCTTCCTGTAAAGTAAAATAAATAGATAAATAAATAAATAAATTAGTAAGCTCCCTAAAGGTGTAGTTTCTTATCAATCAAGTGGTTTTTCAGTAGCAGCTGCTGTACTTAGACCATATATAACAAATATAAGCTCAGCACGAATAAAGAAAGAGATAGGTGTATATCTACTTTGCATTCCGATACTGCTGCATTCCTGCTGCATTCGTACGTCTCTGTATAAATTCAATGCAAGCAAAGTTGGGGAAAATTGGTTGCCGTTTCCAGCATAGGCCTATTCCATATCCACCGAGGTTGATCGCACAACACATCGAGTTACGAAGATGGTTTATCGATAAAAAGATAATTATTCGAAGACACAACCACATGGTTAAAGGTGTCTTTTATCACACAAAGAAGACATAAGGCCCATTTTGTCCGTAATTACAGGCATAAAGTCACTGA
Organism: Macrobrachium nipponense; assembly: GCF_015104395.2. Classification (NCBI taxonomy): domain Eukaryota; kingdom Metazoa; phylum Arthropoda; class Malacostraca; order Decapoda; family Palaemonidae; genus Macrobrachium; species Macrobrachium nipponense. Next base: position 29,070,417 of record NC_061098.1, on the reverse strand, counting down.
TTTCTTCGGCAATCACAACACAGGTAATGCAAATTTTGTCCTCGTAAAGTTAAATACAAGCGGTTAGCACTATGACGAGGAAACTACTACTACATACACCCCGAACGCTAAGACAAAACTCGGAGCAAACGTTGTATGAACGATCAGCAAATACAACGAAATAAAAATGATGGTTCCTAGATATGAGTTCTCGTTTATACAGAACGAGGTAGTCGGAGAGAGTCACGACAATCGACATGCCTTGTCTCTCTCCTTATTCCCTAGGACCAACACGCTTTGTAACCATTTGAATGCATTTTTATTTTTACAATAAAACCGTTTACGTAGGATGAGTCTATAGTCATAGTGAGTCACGGGTATACACAATCAGATTGGGTACTGAGGCATTGTTGCCAGATGAACACAACAGCTAATGTCATAAAAAATACTTCAAAGTAAGCTTAAAATAGTTAAAATACCGGGAAACATGGCTGTTGAATTGACCGAACCTCAAAATATTGAATATCTTGTTCTTTTTCTGCAATGGAGAGTACTTAGTAAAGGGTTTGCTGTTGTGCATTTGTAGCATTTCCATAAATGGCCGAACTGATTTTTGATGGCCACGGGTTTTAAATATGGCCAAATTTAAAAATGAAGTCAAAATGAACAAATTTAAAGGAATTAGGCCATGAAATGACCAACCTTGCAACTCTCAAGAGGTGGTGATAAACAATTGAACTCAAATTGAACCATCCGATGTGAACTGGATAGAGCCAATTTGACTCGAGTGAACGACTCTAAGACTCTTTCGGTGTAAAGCAACCTTATAAGTCAAGGAAAAACTTAAAAATGAAGTCGGTACTGAATATCATAGACGTTGAGTCCGTTGACCCATTCAATGTGAACTGGAATGAGTCCATTTGTCTCGCTTCGATGACTCCCTAGACTCCTTTAGTTGTTGTTATCGACTGAAATGGCAACATCCGAATGTCGCTGTTTTCTTGGACAATTAACCGCCTTAAGGAGCTGTCATGAACTCCTATCAGTCCACAGTTTGTTTACAATTGTCAGTGAGGATGGACGTTACGTACCTTCTCCGAATACCGTAGTTATTTCGTCTTTATTAACCGAATTTCCCTGTGGTTATGTTACCTAAAGAGAATTTGAACTTCATTGTTAGTAATTATGGAACAATCTGCAGCTTTGTGTTTGTGTTTACGGAGCAAAATAAGGAACTTTATATTACTTTAATTAATTATGTGGTGGTGACTACAATTAACTACGTAGTTATTGATTGAAGCATGGAGTAGCTACATTAAGTAAACTTTTTATTTTTATTTTTAAATATGCAGCTTTGTTTGTGTTTACGGAACAAACTAAGGAACTTTGAGCTTCGTCAATTAATTATGCGGTTGTGAATATAATTGTGACTACAGATGGTTATTGACTGAAGCACAAAATAGCTACTTTTAAAAATAGTGCAGATTTTTTTACGAAACAAAAGGAGCTCCGGTTTTGTGTGTAATAGGCCTAAAATCTTCATTAACTTTGTGCTTGTGACTACGAATAGAAATTTATTTAAGTCGTAAAAAAATACACATTTCACCGATAAAGTATCCAAGAGGTTATACAGAAATTATAAAACAAATTTTATACTACAAGGTTTTACTACAATACACAATGGACTATTACAAGGAATGAAGACAATGCAATCACGTAAAATAACCAAGATCTTAGACCAAGTGAATATGGGTTTAATTTGTATAATTTGTACATTATGTGGGGGAATGTTAGCCATATTGTGACCAGACTGGTCTAGTGGTACATTAGGCCTACGTGTTGAGAGATTGTTAGCAATTTTAAATCTGGCCACAGCCACATTTATGTTATAATTAGGCCTATTTCTGAATAATGAATGAACACAGCCACATTAGGCCTATTTCTGAATAATGAATGAACACAGCCACATTAGGTCTATTTCTGAATAGTAGATGAGCACAACCATAGTAATGTTATAATTAGGTTTTTACTGAATAGTGGATGAGCATAGCCACATTGTTATAAATAGGCCTATTTCTCAATAGTGGATTAACATAGCCATAA
>NC_061098.1:29050835-29060835 GCF_015104395.2 Macrobrachium nipponense | reverse complement strand
TATATATATATATATATATATATATATATATATAATATATATATATATATATATATGTAAGGCCTAGGGTTATAATTAATGATATATTGCCAGTATGTTCGCTGTGACCTATTGGAATGCCGAAGCAACGACCTGAGAAAAGCTGACGATGGTTTTTCTGTGTGTGGCGTGATATGAAAACTGCATAGAAAGATGAGTCAGTGTACTCAGTTCATGAACTCTTTTCAAAAGTGCCTTTGGGAAACTGGTTGCAGCCAGTAATGTGAGGCGTTGTTGAAATGTGCATTCGTATGTGCGTGTGCGCCCCCTCTTCTATTCTTAATAACCCTACGCAAGTCTATGGGGGATTTGGCATAGAGGCGTCTTTGAGAGAAAGACAAGATGTCGAGGGTGCTTTCCGAAAGTGTATTTATAATATAGTGCTTGAAATATTCCGGCTGCTTAGGTGAGTCCTATAATATTTTAGCCAAAGAGCGGCTTGTTGTCTGTTTAACATTTCATCAGAATATCCAATCTTTTCCAATCTTTAATCTCTGTTGTTAAACTTATGTGTGTACTTACGAGGTGTTCTCGTGTCTTTGAAACAGACGGTTCTAGCGAACCATGGGGGGACTGAGAGGGAGTCCCATGGATAATAGACATTTGGTGTGACTAATTACTTTTTAGACATTTTGGTAGTGGGGTAACTTGAGATAAGTTAGTCTGTGAAACCTAATTGTTTCACTGTCTTTTGTTACCAAATAAATATATATTTTATAATGCAACTCTCTCATTTTGATTTACCTGTTAGAGTAGAGAGAGAGAGAGAGAGCGGTCGCTTGGCGAGAGAGAGAAAGGAAAGTCGCGAGCCGCTGGTTGCTTGGGAGAGAGAGAGACATTTGTGTGTATGCCAGACGCTCGGAGTTACACCATTTACCAAATGAATTAAAATGAGGATCATATCCTCATTACATATTATATACTATATATATATATTATATATATATATATATACATATGTTTTCATATATACTCCATATATATATATATATATATATATATAATATATATATATATATATATATATATATATATATATATATATATATTTATATATTACATATGTTGTCATAAATATATACTCATATATATATATATATATATATATATATATATATATATCTATTTATGTACTATATGTATATATGTATATTTCTATCCATATATATATATATAGTATATATATATATATATATATTATATATATATATATATATATTATATTTACACACCCACGCACACAAACATACACATACATACACACACACACATGTATATATATATATAATGTGTATCTATATTTATTATTATACATGCATGTAAGTGTATGTATTTGTATGTTATGTATGTATACAAAGGCTACATAACTTACCACAAATTTATGTTTTAAGTTTCACATGCCTACATTGTCAGATCTATGATTAGAACTCTTGGGCACCTCAGGGTATACATAATGTTATTTTTATTTCTCATTATATCCGACCACGTTTTCAAAAAAGATTTTGTTGACGTTATATTTACAAAAGCCGAGAAAGGTTTGGGTCAGACCAGAATTCACCTAATCTGATTAATCAAGGTTGATGACCTTTTCGTACGTAATGAATTTTTTTGGGGGAATATCCTCTGGCTTAATTAAACCAGTTTTGTCAAGTGCAGATGACATCGGAATATTTCTCATTTTAAATCCAATATAATTAACGGATTATAAAGCCGTTGTATCAAAGGCAGATAATAATTCGTCATGTTTCCACCCTTGGTTTTAAATTAATAATCAGAGGATTATATAAGATTTAGTTTTTATTTGCTTTGCAGTATCAAGATAATGAGCTTTGGACCAGTTGGGAAGTAAAAGAGGAACTCGTTAAATCGTATTAAGTAAACGAAAAATCTTGAAACGTTTGTAAGATCTAGTATTATTATTTTTTTTTTTTTTTTTTTTTTTTTTTTTTTTTGTATTCCCCAAGGGGGTACAATGACATGAATTAAGTTAAGCAACATTAAAGCATCTGTTTCTAACCACCAATGTGCAGTCGATCTGCCTCTCTGTCTAACTTCTCAGCTCCAGAGGTCCTTTATTCCTCTCACTGAGGAAGTCGTGAGAGAGAGAGAGAGAGAGAAAGATGTGTTGATAATATGAGCAAACAAGGATGCCTTTCCATTACTTCTTCAGGGAGCATTATCAGGTTCGAGTTTCGATTTCGCTAGGCCTATTAGGCCTATTTTTTTTCTCCTCTTCAGGTATTGGACATGGCTCGGTGGGATGGGAAGGTCTATACTGGATGATTCTCTCTCTCTCAGGTTATCACCTTTTTTATGATGCTTCAACTTGCGGTTGGTTATTTGTTTATGGCTCAACTGACAAAAAATGCAACATATATATATATATATATATATATATATATATAGATATATATATATATATATATATATATATATATATACTATATATATATATATATATATATTATATATATATATATATATATATAGTTATATATATATATATACAGGGAAATGATTGAAAAGTAACTCCCTATTTTAAAAAAATTATAATTTATTTATGATCCGTTATTATTTTTACAAAAAAATCAATATGAGAGAACACAAATAACATGGATTTTTTTTAAAATTCAATATAGGCACCAGCATTTGCCTATAGCTTCTCAAGCCGCTTGGGGATCGCTTGAACTGATCTTTCCAAGAACTTTTGTGGCACGGCAGAATAGCTAATCTTATTTGTCCTTCAAGTTCTTCTAAGGTTGTAGGTTTCTTGGAATAAACTTGTTCCTTCAACCAAACCCAAAGAAAAAAAGTTTCGCACGGTGTTAAATCATGTGGACCACGTCAACCCAACCATCTCCCAGGAAAATGTTCATTCAGCTGTTCACGAACAACAATAGCAAAATGTGGTGGTGCACCCATCCCTTGCATAAAAAATCAAGTCTTCAATATTCGCCCAAGTATTCACAACTGGCCAGATTTCATATTGCAGCATAGTAAGATCCACCTTTTTTGCATTTATGGTATTGCGAAAGATGAAGAAGCCCAAAATCCTATCCGAAGTCATTCCACACCATACGTTTATCTTAGCCAATTCTGAAAATTTTTCTGAGATAATTCGAGGATTTGTTTACTGCCCAGTAATGACAGTTGTGGCGGTTCAGAAATCTACCGATATGAAAAACTGCTTCATCACTCCAAAGGATACTTTGAAAAGGACCTGGCCAATCCTCATACCAAGCCAACATAATTTCTGAAAACTCCATGCGAATGTCGCAGTCTTCGGCAGAGAGTACTTGGCAATTATGCAGCTTCCAAGCACGCCATCTAAGATGCTTCTTCAGCAGTTTCGTACACAGTTATAAGAAAGACCAATTAAATTGTCATATATTAAGGAACATACATTAAAAATTTGAACAAAAAAATAACTGCATATGAAAATTATATGTATGTAATTAGTAAAAAATCTACAGTTTTGTATATTTAAATATATATTAGACATATATATGCACACATTTACACGACTGGATTACTTCACCATTTTAGTGACTTGTATTATTACTATTATTATTATTATTATTATTATTATTATTATTATTATTATTATTATTATTATTATTATTATTATTCGAAGGTGAACCTTGTTCATAAGGAACAAGCCCACCACAGGGGCCATTGACTTGAAATTCAGGCTTCCGATGACTATGGTATTTGTGATTCGAAAATAACAGATTATTTAACCTCTCTCTCTCTCTCTCTCTCTCTCTCTCTCTCTCTCTCTCTCTCTCTCTGAAGCTTAGACAAGCATAAAGTCTTCAGTACTTTCATGGTATGTTTACAAGGAAAGAATAAACGCATTTTCCTACCTTTTTTTTTTCTTTTTTTTCCCTTTCTAGATTTCTAGATTCAGCGGTATAGATCTAGTTTAGTCACCCGTCCCCCTCTTACTCTAGGGACCTCTATCCCCGACACTTCTGGTTGTTTTTCAACCCATCCCCCCCCCCCCCCTCAGCGAACTTTTATTTCATTATTCTCTGGTCGACTTATTCCTTTTGTCTTTTTTTGTAAAAAACCACGTTTTCTGAAATGGTTTCTTGCGTGGAATTTTAGTGTTTTTTTGTTTTAGTTTTAAAATGCAATGAATTATATATATATATATATATATATATATATATATATATATATATATATATATATGTATATATATGATAGATATATATATATATATATATATATATGTATATCTATAGATATTATATATATATATATATATATATATATATATATATAGATATACATATATATATATATATATATATATATATATATATATATATATATATATATATATATAGATAGATATAGATATATAGTATATATATATATATATATATATATATATATAGATATATATATATATATATATATATATATATATATATATATATATATATATATATATATATATATGAATAACTTGATCACGAAGTATATAAAACGTGATGCTATGTATAAATAAAGGTTTTTTGCCACGAAGGAAAAAATGAAAAGCGAGATAGCCAAGTACTTTCTCTTGCTCGATATATATTTATATTTTCTTTCGTCTTTTCATTAATAATAATCTTGGGGAAAATTTGTGTAAATTTCATCATATTAAATTGTGTATGCTTCCGTGTTTTTTTCAAAATGTACTGTTTTCTGGAAGAATCACTTGTTTTTTACTGCCGTGGGTGTTCCCCAAGGTGTTGCTACCCTCAGGTGTTTCCTTCTTTCTGTAGAGTGAAATCGCCCTTACTGCTAATCTTGTAGTGTCAGTTTGGATATTAAGCCTTCTTTTGACTATGTTGTCCTCTGTAAAATCAGTTTGCCTCAGTAAAGGGTCCGAACAGGACCGAAAGTACTTGGCTATCGCTCGCTTTTTCATTTTTTCCTTCGTGGCAAAAAACCTTTATATATATATATCATATATATATAGATATATATATATATATAGTATATATTATATATATATTATATACATACATATGATGGAAGTTGAATTAAAGAAACAGTTAGCTACCTCAGCAGCTAACAACTTCAAAGTACAGCCAACGAGAAGAGAGGAGAGAGAGAGAGAGAGAGAGAGAAGGAAAAAAGCATTCCAATATTGTAAAATCTGACTGCCAAATACTTCTTATTTTCCAGCGATTAAGTAAACAGGCGTGCAACAGAAATTCGTCACACGCATCAATGTAATATTTACGCGTTGCTATATAAGCCTGCCCTCTTGACATTCTATTATTATTAACGATTTCAAGTTCAGTACTCGATGATAATTAATAGCGTTGCTATGCATTAATTTCCACGCTGACAAGTTCCCGCGTCATTGCTGTTTGATATTATTGTATCGTGTTTAGCCGCCGTCAGAGGCTTCCCCCTATATTTACGTTGTATGTAAATGATTTCACAGTTTCTGACTATTTATTTTATTCAAGGATTTTCAGGTAAATAAACATTTCCTTTACGAGTGAAGGTGAGATGATAGATGAAATGTTGAACCGAAGGGGAGTGTGTAGGGCACTTTTGTTTTTGTTTTACTTCTTTATTCTTTTCTGTCATTTTATTATACAATTACAAATAAACGTCAAGAGTAGAGGAGAGACCATGAAAAAGATATTAAAAAGGCCTTGAAGAGTTTCTCAATAATATCTTCAGATTATTATTATTATTATTATTATTATTATTATTATATCTTAATATTTTAACTCTCTCTCTCTCTCTCTCTCTCTCTCTCTCTCTCTCTCTCTCTCGATTGAAAAAAGAAAGAATTTACATATCTCTCTCTTTCTGGTGAAAAATTAAAGCTCTCTCTCTCTCTTTCTCTCTCTCTCTCTAGTGAAAAAAAGAAAGAATTGACATATTTCTCTTTCAGGTGGAAAAATAAAGTTCTCTCTCTCTCTCTCTCTCTCTCTCTCTCTCTCTCTCTCTCTTAGTGAGAAAAGAGAGAATGTACCTAATCTCTGGGTGGAAAAACGAAGGTCGGCTCTCTCTCTCTCTCTCTCTCTCTCTCTCTCTCAACAAGGAAAAGTTAGACGAGTGTCAGACCTTGCCGGAAGCGAGTGTGATTATTCTCATTAATTTTCCAAAACTTCCAGACAAGAGTATGCTATGCTACGGCCGCCTGGAACGAGTTCATATCCTTAGACTGACGGAGGATAAAGCCCCTGGAATAATATCTTTCTGTGAATTTTGGTTACTCTTTGGCGACGCCCTTGCTGAGTTTTTAATTGAAACTTTAGACTTGAGGGGAGGAGGGAAGTATATTCTGTTATTCATCCGTTTAGACAGAAGACAAGGATATTATTGGCGAGTCTGGTTCAGAAATGTCTTGAGTCAGACACTTAAATTTTCTCTCTCTCTTTCTCGTCTTCCTGGTGAAAAAAGGAAGAAGTCTCTCTCTCTCTCTCTCTCTCTCTCTGTCTCTCTCTCTCTCTCTCTCTATCTCTCTCCTCTCAGATTCAAGGTAAACTACTTGTTCTTATAACAATTAAAACAGCGTGAATGTTTCCACGGACGATTAGCGTATTCTAACATTACCCTTTATTCTCAAAATAAAACAAAATAATTGATCTCCGTCGCCTTCACGAAGGATGGGAGCTACTAATGCATTCCTTTTTCCAAAGCCATAACACCTATCAATAAGTAAGTGTCCCCTTCTTCAACAGAATGGAATTCTTCCCACCTATTGATAAGCAAGCGTCCCCTTCAACGGAATGGACGTCTTTCCTTCCCACTCCCAAATGCGCCCACAGGTTTTTCTTATACCGCCTCTGTGTCTCCCTGGCTAATGAATGACCCCAATTCGCGAAATGGTTATCTTCGCGCTCGAGAAATATACGAGGAAATTACGTGTGATGAATTGCGAGGGGAGGTGTTGTTTCGCGAGGAGGAACCTGTGGACAAAGAATGATATTAGCATCCGATTTCCAGAGATGTCGGTTCACCAGAAGAGGCAGCAGCACGAACGGATGGTCACTTAAGATATGCGATTCGGTGTTTTTAGATATTCTAAGTTTGTAGGATTCTTGGTCGTGGGATATATATGCGCCGTTGGATGGCATTTCGTAATATGTATGAAAAAAGAGAGAGAGAGAGAGAGAGAGAGAGAGAGAGAGGGGGGGGGTACAAGGGTTAGGATGTCCCAAAGAGATTATAAGCTCATCCAAAGAGATATCATGTGCTCACTTATCTCTAGGAGCCTAATAATGATTCTAAGTTTTGAAGGATTTCTTGGTCATGGGATAAATAAATGCTATGATTGAAATGATTTCTGTAATGTGTGTGTGTGTGAGAGAGAGAAAAAGAGAGAGAGAGAGAGAGAGAGAGGTTACAAGGAGTTACTTGGAGCAGGTATTACAATTAATTTTGTGTCCTAATGATCTTGACCAGCCTTCTTTTGAGCTCTTCCACACTGCTGCTGTTTACAACTTCTGATGGCAGTTATTCCCATGCGTCACGTAATGTGTGTATATGTGTGTGTGTGTGTGAGAGAGAGAGATAGAGAGAGAGAGAGTGGTTACCTAAGTCGTCATTTCAATCTTTTTCTTAATATATATCCAAAATTAATTCTTAAAACTCTACAGGTCCGTTTAGTTTCAAAGGATTGGAACAATTATCACAATGCCATGAGATTTGCAGTGTTCCTCCAAATTTAGGTAATTGTCGATAGATGAGCTCGGTAATTTATATAAAGAACAAATACACCATTATTGATATAACAACGCTTAGAAATAACGGAAATATTAGCATTAATGATAGCTAATTCAAACCAAAAAAATCTCCAATAACTTTAGACACCAGACTTCCAATGAATGATATCTTCTTCCGTGTTCCCGGGCATTCATGGATCACATCTCTCATCTCCCGCTGCTGTCGTCTGTCAGGAAATGACTTATGAACCGGATGTGTGTTCCGCTGAATAAGAAGTTGTGCGCGTTTCAGTTACTATCCGCCTGAGTTCAGGCAGAAAATAATCACTTGGGATTCTCTCGCTGCGAGAGACCCCAGACAATTGGCTCCTGAGTGTTGGGGAGCGTTGTGCGAGATGATTTAGCTGAATTATAAGGTAGGTATTTATTTTTTATTTAATTTTTTTTCATTTATTTATTTTGGTTAAAGAAGTCTTAAATGAATGCGAGGGTTGTGATTTAGCTGAATGATAAGTGAAGGTTTTTTTTTTTCATTTTATTTTTTTTATTTATTTATTTATCTTTTTTTTTTTTTTTTTTTGGTTAAAGAAGTCTTAAATGAATGCGAGGATTGGAGTCTTGTTAGTTGGGAATTATTTAGAAAGGGGGTTTAATAAATAGTATACAAGCGTTGTATCTCATGGTAATACTAACCATTACTAGGAATGGTGTCCCTTTGCCATGCCTGTGGATGTTAGGTTTTTTGGTTTGTTTTTCAAGCAAGTGTTCTGATTATAGGCGTATTTTTTCCCCGTAGTTTTTGGAGAGCACATATTTCATAAAAAAAAAAAAAAATTACCTTTAAATCAAACATATTTGGATCTCGATCTCGATTTCTTGATATAATCTATTACTCTGGTTGAGTAGAAAGAATCCACATGTTTGCCCTTTTTTTTTTTTTTTTTTTTTTTTTTTTTTTTTTTAGAAATTGAGGTTTTTTTCTAGATTATCGCTGTAATTTTTGAAAGCACATACTTCATAAAAGAAAAAAAATATTTAACCTTGAATTAAACATAAATCTTGATATAAAACACATTTGGATTCTGGGGTTCTTGATCTAATCAGAATGAAGTTTTGTTTTTTTTTTTTCCACTGTAATTTTTGAAAGCACATATTTCATAAAAAGATATTTTACCCGTGAATTAAACCATAATTTCCTATTTTAGGAATGAAGCTTGTATTCTAACATGTTCCGCTGTCATTTTTTGAAAGCACATATTTCATGAAAAAAAATGCAAAAATATTTTATTCGTGAATTAAACATAATTGAACCTGGAATTTTTTTTTATTCTTTAGAAATGAAACTTTTATTTTAAACATGTTCCGATGTAATTTTTGAAAGCACATATTTCATTAAAAAAAATATTACCTGTAAATTAAAATGTATCTGAACCTGATTCTTGATATATATATATATATATATATATATATATATATATATATGTATATATATATAATATATATATATATTATATATATATGTGTGTGTGTGTGTGTGTGTGTGTGTGTGTGTGTGTGTGTGTGTGTGTGTGTGTAGTGTCCAGTCCGGTTCGTGTAAATTGTTCTCCATAAAATTATTTAAGTTTCATTACCAGAATATCACATTTCCTTTTATCTCTGCAAAAATAAAATAATTTTATATAACATGAAAACTAATTTCCTGCAGACGTTTTGGTTAATAATGGAAAAATTTATTTGATTACCACACGCACCCGAGCCATAAGTAATTTTTATATTGGAGATATGAAAGTCTAGCAGAATAAAAAAAAAAAAAAAAAATTTTGAAGCCTCGATTCTAAGAGCTGTGACTTCCTTGTCATCTCTATAGCGTCTAATAAAGTCTTTCCGCTGATTGGAACTTGAGCCTTTCGGAGAAGAATAGTTACTGCTCTATTGAATGTTAATGAGAAGCACTGTTTATTAGTAATAGCATCGATTCAAATCGTAATCGCTTCCCCCCCTTTTTTTATTTCGGGTTGGGAATCTCTTTTTTGTCGTTGGATATATTCACGGAATTTGCCTTTGGCGTTTTTTCTGTCGTATATATACGTATATCGTTTTTTCCCCAGCTCTCTCTCTCTCTCTCTCTCTCCTCTCGTCTCTCTCTCTCTCTCTCTATTACTTTTGCATATTATTTACGCTTTTATATTTACAGTATTGATTAGAGTTTTCAAAATGAGAGAGAAAAGGTTAATTTCGGGGTACGCGCGTATTGTTTTATTGGTTTTTTGTAT
>NC_061098.1:28998335-29045835 GCF_015104395.2 Macrobrachium nipponense | reverse complement strand
GGAGATATGACTCAGCCACCTACCCCCTGCAAACCAGATTGTCCGCCCATGGTGGTGGCGAGTCAGGTAGGGTATGGGAGGACAGGGGAGGCACAACTACCCTCCTCCTACAAATCAGTTTGTCCGCCCCTGGTGGTTGCCAAAGTAGGTAGGGAAATGGGAGGGCAGGGGAGACACATCTACCCTCTTCCTGCAAACTAAACGTTTATAGATTCAGACAAGGCTCTGCCTAGCCCTGGTTAGACGAAGACCTTTTACTTCGATCGGAAGCGTCTCAGTGATATGATCGGTATGGTCTTGGCCTGCCACCTCGGTGGGCGCGAGTTCGATTATCGGGCATTCCACTGAAGGGTGAGAGACGTGTGTATTTCTGGTGATAGAAGTTCACTCTCGACGTGTTTCGGAAGTCATGTATAAAGCCGTTAGTCCCGTTGCTGAATAACCATACTGGTTACGTTCAGCGTAAAAAAACACCAAACAAACAAACTTTTACTTCGACCTTTTTTATCCCTCTCTCCCAAAATTGCGAGATGATATTTCACTTAGCGAATGAAAACTTCTGGGAAAATTAAGAGCAGGTGGTTGGTTGGTTCCCCCAGTTTTTGTTTTTCCTTCCTCAGGCCGCGACGCCAGATGTTTTTCGGCCCCTTCTTAATTTTTCCTGGGAGGAGGTACCTAACTTTTTGTTTGTGTTTATCCTTGGTCGTTTTTAATGACCTTCTGCCCTCACCTTGGTAACAATTGTTGTTTGGCATTTTTTATTTAAACTTGCCTTCTCTTCTCTCTCTCTCTCTCTCTCTCTCTCTTTTGTTATGGTTCAGTTGCACCGTCCACTTTGAGGGATCTCTCTTCAATGTCAAAGTCAGAAGAAGAAGAAGAAGAAGAAGAAGAAGAAGAATAAAGAGGAAAAGAAGAAAAATGAGAAGAAAGAATTGAAGAGAATCATAATAAATATCCATTGAAATACATAAAAAAATGAAACATACGTAAGTGTAACTTTACCTCCCGAATCAAGGATGGTTTTGAGAAAAAAAATGGAGAACTTCACTACCGCTTCAGAGAGCTTTTCGTAAAAGCTTCACCCACGAGTACTATGCACTGAAAGTCTCCCATTACAGTTACTGAAATGTTTATGTGGAGCGGAAATGGAGTCTATGAATGGACTGTGAAATCGTTTTATTTTCAAGATTTTTTTTTTTATAGACGATTTCCGATTATTTACGCAAATATTCATTTTGCCTCTGTCTTCAGTCTTCAGTGTCTTAAATAGTTGTTATATGCAGCGTTATTTACCTCGTTTCTTGCTCAATGTCGGTACCTAAATGATATGGTTTTAATTGAAGTTCAAAGATTTTTATTTTTCTGAAAAGAAAACTATTGTGCCGGCTTTGTCTGTCCGTCCGCACTGTTTCTATCAGCCCTCAGATCTTAAAGAACTACTGAGGCTAGAGGGCTGCAAATTGGTATGTCGATCATCCACCCTCCGATTATCAAACTTACCAAATTGCAGCCCTCTAGCTCAGTAGTTTGTATTCTTTTTAAGGTTAAACTTGGCCACAATCTGTTTCTGGCAGTGATACATTACAGGCCACCACCGTTTCGTGGTTAAAGTTTCGTGGGGTCGCGGCTCATGCAGCTTTATACCGAGACCACCGAAAGATAGATGTATTTTCGGTGGCCTTGATTAGTATACGCTGTGGCGGCTGTACAGAAAACTGGATTGCGCATTTCTTACTTGTTCATACTATCTCCCATCTAACTTACTATAACTACTATTGCTATTACTGCTGACTTAGACGTCATTGTTTTAATTTTCGTCGTTCGCTTAGAAGGCAATGAGCGTAAAATGTTATCGCAAAGTAATCAACAAGCGAACTACTATTTTGAAGTTTGATGATTCCTTTTTCTTAGATATAAATTGAAATTACGTATTTGTGATTTTTGTGGGCCGACAGACTTTCATTTATATTTTATTTTTATTTTTTATTTTTTTTTTTTGTGTCAAAATTCCCTTTAGTTTCATAATGATCAGATGGTCCAGCTTGTACTCTGACTGATGTGGCCATGCCAATATATCCAGTATTATTGTTGCAATTCTGAAATGGGCAGGTTCCGAGTTCCTCTTAATTGGCATCGAGTACAACAAAGGCCGTTTGTCATCGCTATAATGGTGACTGGGGAATCAACCAGTAATATTACACAAACAGACATACTATACGCATCATACGCACTGTTAATGTATGGTGTTTAATTGAATGTATTCACGACAGCATTTCCTCGAATCTCGGTGCCTCGACAATTATTATCTTACCTCTTGATAAATTAGAAGTTTCTGTGCTTCGATGTAAGAGCCTTATACAATATTATTTATTTATTTTATTCATTTGGGAACTGGAGACTTGCTTTTATGGGGATTTTGATATAACGGGAAGTGCAAAATCATTCTCTCTCTCTCTCTCTCTCTCTCTCTCTCTCTCTCTCTCTCTCTCAAGAACAGTCTTCTGTTCCTTATCTGGTGGGATCTATAAGAAATGCTTTGTTCTTGCGGTTCATCTTTGAAAGTGCTTGGCAAAAGCAGTTTTTTTTTTTTTTAATTCTCCAAGATTTACGTTTATATTATAAAATTAAACAAAAAAATACTTTCTGTACACGGAATTTTTCTTTGGTAGATGTTGATTGTCTTATGACTTTGCTTTATCTGCAAGAGACCTGGAATCGAACCCAAAAAGCGGGTGGAGAGGGGGGGGAGGGGGTCGGGGACTGCACATATAGAACTTTTTGCGTAAAGAAATAAAGACCATTAAGTGAGCCCCTTTTGACCTATAGGCATTGAATAAGGTACCTGGTGGCTAGTCGATGTGTTGGGTCATTTCATTCCAGATTTTGACTTCAAGTAGGGCAGTTCTTGTCAACAGTTTAGCTGCCTCTCTCTCTCTCTCTCTCTCTCTCTCTCTCGACAAATATCTAAGCTATCCCAGACCATTCAAGCAATTATCGGGAGATGGAAAATATACCGGACATTAAAGATGCCTCACACTGAGGGACCTGGGGAAACCTCGAAGAAGCTGTAAGGTCTCTCTCTCTCTCTCTCTCTCTCTCTCTCTCTCTATCTCTCTCTCTCTCTCTCTCTCTCTCTTTCTCTCGCCGGATTTAAGCGGATTACCGCGTATTAGGCGCAGGGAGCGATGCTTTGAAGCATCTGGATCAAGATTGGGGCATTACCGTTTAATGCTCTTATTGAATCGCCCTCTGCTTGCGTTTACTTGTTTATGAATACGCAAAGTACTGTGATTGGAACGGAGAGTACAGGGATTAGGACGCTGATTGGGACACTGATTGGAGATGTGATTGGAAGGGGGAATGTAGATATATATAGAATACTCATTGAAATTTGACGCTCTAATAATCATGTGCTGGTAGTTATACGAAGCACTTTTATTCAATGATTGTACTACATTCTCTCTCTCTCTCTCTCTCTCTCTCTCTCTCTCTCTCTCTCTCTCTCAGTGGTCTAGTTAAACTCGGATATACTTCACTTCAGAATCTGTATACCAGTACGTCCCAAGAATCGCCTAGCCGGGCGAACATCTGCAATCCAAATTGCACGAATTTGCCAAAACGAAGAATAAAGGACATAATTATAATACACCAAATGAAAGGACAGAAACGCAGGATAAAGTTACTGGAACATTTGAATTCCCAGAAGACTGACACCAACGTCGGATGTGGAATTTCATTCGGAAATTCATCTTGCGCCTCGTAACTTCTGATAGCTGGAGGTAATAACTATCTTTTCACCTTAAATCCTATCCGGGATGGGGAGAGAGAGAGAGAGAGAGAGAGAGAGAGAGAGAGAGAGAGAGAGAGAGAGAGAGAGAGCCAGTATCCTAGCAACATTCCCTAACAAGATTCGTCTTGATTTCCTATACAATGAAAAAAATTAAAGATATGAGAGAGAGAGAGAGAGAGAGAGAGAGAGAGAGAGCGCCAATCTCAGCAAAACATTAAATCTCTTGATTCCTCAAGTACAGAAAAATTAGGAAACGAAGTAAAGAATCAAAATGAGAGAGAGAGAGAGAGAGAGAGGATATTTTGGTATTCATAGTGTCTACAGTTAACCCAAACTTGTATTTGAGTTTCTCCAAATAATAACAATTATTTGCCTTTTGAGTATCTGGAGTGTAAGCTGTCTCTCAGAATATGACTTGGTGTCCGTCTTAAAAAAATAAAAAAAAAATATCGAAAAAATTAAGTAGGGATGTCAGCATTTATTAAACACTAAATATGGAAAGAGGCAAAGCCTTTGATATTATAGTACGTTACTAAAGAGAAAGGCCTTGGTGAAGTTCTATTAGTTCCATTAGCATTTTCAAGGAAATCCTTTGATGAGATATTTTAATCGTCGTCCCCCCCCGTCCCCCCAAAATTTACCCCCCTTTTGGAGCCAATTTTACAGCACTAGAAAGAATAAAAGTCATACGTATAATATGCGCATATGTATTTGATGTGACTTATCATTGGAGGCCATTCTCAGAACTCTCCTCTTAATTGAGAGTTCGGGTTAAGTATTACTTAGAATCATCCTGAAACTAGAATTGCAAAAATCGCCGATGTCACCGGTATAATTACCGAGAAAAATGTATGTTAATGGCGAATATATTTGGTGTTAATAACGACAGGAGAATGGGTCATTGTTTCAATGTGTCTATGACGGTCTGGAATTGGGCACATTTAGCACTACTTCTAAACACTACCTCTTACATCCTTGGTCGAGGATTATATAACTAAATATAATCTATAGAATTATCCAAACCAACTACTACTCCTTTCCACCATCTTTTCGGATGGGGATTTATGAACCTCATATGATTCAATTGACTCTCATCTCCTTGGTATGGTTAATATTTATTAACGGCTTATTCTACCCCAACGCTTTTTAGACGTTCACAAATCTAAGTAATTTTCTTGATGTCAGTCATTATAAACCTGTTATATGAATATATCAAAACATCTATAAAGGAATATGCATCCTTGTCTCTACTATTTATTTTTTGTCGTTTATTTGTGTATGTTTTCATATCTTAGCTCTTGAATTGGTATGTTTTGGGATGTATGTATTATATGTATACATACACACACACACACACACACACTATATATATATATATATATATATATATATATATATATATATATAGTATATATATATATATATATATATATATATATATTATGTACGTTCAGCATACTTTCATTTTTGTTGTATATTTGTGTATGTTTTAATTTTTTAGTTCTTTAATTATATTATGTTTATTAATATAGATAATATATTAATTATATATAATATATATATTATTAGATATAAAATGTAAGTTTAGCATTCTAATTACCCCTTCCAGCGTAGATCGTGAGGTATTGTGGATCTCACAATCTATGTCAATATATATGTTTAAATGAAATCAGTCACCATGTAAGTTTTATATAAATGGACAGTTTATACTTATTACATATTTAATTCTCCTTTATTTGCCTAGAGACTGAAAAAAAACTGTCATTCAATTACCCGTCTTTCTGAACCTTCCACAAACCGCACACAAATACACGTAGAGCAACATCATATCACCCAGGCACCTTCAGTGAGACGATTATAGACTAATAGTATGTCTCTGCTTAACGGGAATAAGTTAATTCTGCTTCAGTTAATGCTAGGCTTAAGTGGTTTCTCGCTCAGTGAAGCTTGATATGTGTGTGTGTGTTTTTTTGTGTTTGTGTGTGTGTCTGTGGGAGGGAGATTCAGGGAACTAAGGATACGACGTGGAACTGATAAAAAATATTACTCCCATCAAGCTATAATGGCAGCTCATTTCTCCCATGCAAAAGGCATCTCTCCAGCCTTTCCTGCGCTGATTTGACCTAGTTCAAAGTATTTGCTTACTATTTTTGAAGCGCATGCATTTGCTTGTCGCCCATTTGTCATAGTCTTTCCAAGAAATTGCTTCCGTTTACGCGAATATCGTGGAGGCAATTGCATGCAGATTGCAGTTGCTTGCAGATTAGCTTTTCGTAAAAGTGTCTGCATTGGGAATTATACGCTCACTCCTTCCTGAGTTGCCAGTGGCCATTTTTGTAGCTGGTACGAGGCCTTTTTGTTTCTTTGTTTGATTGGAATTAAAAGGTAATTAATCCGTTTGGTTTAAGTTTAGGTGTTTGCAATACATGGAGGTGTCTACATCGTGTGTTATTTACAGGAATTATTTATCCCTGTATTTTCTACGTTCTAGAAGAATTCTTGTAAATTGCTGTTTTTTAGATTTGGCTTTGGTGAATAACTCAATTATAAGTGCCTTGTTTTCATTTCAGTGCCTCATCATAAATTACTGTATTTTAAATTATTTATATATATATATAAATATATATACATGTATATATATATATATATATATATATATATATGTATGTATGTATGTATGTATGTATATATACACACCATCGTATATGAGTGTATTTTATTTTATCTCATAGTATATAAAAATGGTTTATATATATATATATATATATATATATATATATATATCTATATATATTATATATATATATATATATATATATCTAATAAAAGGAGCCCATAAAAACACCAAAATGTAGAGAGAAAAGTACTATATTTCAGAGACTGCTGTCTCTCTCTTCAGGTATATGAATGAGAAAAGTTTACAGAAAGGTGGTATTTATACCAAGAGATTCGTCCACAAGTAAGCCAATTTAGGTCACACCCCGCTGATAATCTTCCTTTAATCTTCTTAAGCGTTGGTTGAATGAACACTGCGTCGACGATGTCCGATGTCCAATTCCCTTTTGAGATGTTCATTACCTGCTTCTCTTTTATTAAGGCCGATTCCATCATTTGACTCTTGTACCGGCAGTTGCTGCTATAAATTACACGTGACAAATTCCAGTTTATTTTATGGTTATGTTCATTTATATGGTTGAAAATAGCCGAGTTCTGTTGTCCATACCTAACTGACCGTTTGTGTTGTATTAATCTCTGGGGAAGTGATTTACCTGTAAATCCGATGTAAGATTGGTCACAGTCCTGGCATGGGATCTCATATACCCCAGAGTCTTTGGGTGATGTCTTTTGTTGGACGTTAATCAGGGATTTGGCTGAGGTATTTGGGTAGGTAAATGCAAAAGGGTTGATTTCCCAAGGGTGTGAGTTACTCTCTTAATAAAAGAGAAGCAGGTAATGGAACATCTCAAAAGGGAATTGGACATCGGACATCGTCGACGCAGTGTTCATTCAAACCAACGCTTAAGAAGATTAAAGGAAGATTATCAGCGGGGGTGACCTAAATTGGCTTACTTGTGGACGAATCTCTTGGTATAAATACCAAACCTTTTCTGTAAACTTTTTCTCATTCATATACCTGAAGAGAGAGACAGCCAGTCTCTGAAATATAGTACTTTTCTCTCTACATTTTGGTGTTTTTATGGGCTCCTTTTATTAGATGGAATTCTGTTGTTACAGAACACTTTTACCAGTCATATATATATATGTGCGTGTGTGTGTGTGTGTATGTATATAGACACACACACACACACACACACACACACACACATATATATATATATCTATATATATATATATAGATATATATATATATATATATATATAAAACACCTTTTGCATACGTGTGTATTTTATTGTGTCTTTTTGTACATAAAAGTGGATGTTTTTTACCTTTTACGTATTTTATCTACGCTTCCTTTTCTTCACTTTTGTTATGAGAGTAACAGCTGATTTTTGTTCCCGTTTTAAAAGAAATAGAAAAACAAAATAAATAAATATATGAATGAATATTCTCTCTCGCAAGCAACTCCATCTTTGCCTTCATCTTCCGCACGTCTAGAGTTATGAGCCGTCATGTTCTTCTTGATACGTAGTTTATTTCATCTCTCTCTCTCTCTCTCTCTCTCTTTGCATGTGATTTTATCAATCAAACGCTGACAGGTATTTGACTTGATAAGCTGCGTCTCCGTCTGTTGGCAAATTTTTATAAACATCGAATAACTCGAGGGAGTCTCTGGAGACACCAGACGGAATTTAATTACAGTCGACTCTCCATTTTGCCTCCCCTTCAATCAATTACCAATTTAATTAGTCACTTGACGAGTCCCGTGTAATCCATTTCTCCAGTATGCCGTTGCACTATCAGCAATTTTTCCATTTAAAGTAAAAAGGAAGGGCCCAAGTCCAGGTTGTTGAGCGCCGTTCCGGGAACCCTCTGCGTAATGCTGTTATGCAGGAGGAACTGGCTCGTATTGGCTGCCAAGTATAGTCGCGGAGTGACGGACAAGGAAGTAGTAGTGGTAATAGTAGTAGTAGGCGTTTGTAGGAAAAATATTTTTGAGACCAATTTCCTTCCGTTAAAGGAATATGAATAGAGCAATTTGCTGAGTTGGTAAAGGAGGGATTTTTATACATCAGAATATAAAAGGATGAATGGACAGTGGTTTTTTAGAGAGAATATAAATAAGGCATATCGTTTATCACTTAAATATGGCTCAAACAAGATTCATATTCATGTTTACTTTTGTACGTATGACCGCACATACGCAAAGTGAGGTGATATATATATATATATATATATATATATATATATATATATATATATATATATATATATATATATATATATATATACTATATATATATATATATATATATATATATATATATATATATATATAGTATATATATATAAACCAACTCTGACTAATATATATATATATATATATCTATATATATATATATATATATATATATATATATATATATATATATATATATATATAATATATATATATATATATGTGTGTGTGTGTGTGTGTGTGTGTGTGTGTGTGTGTGTATCTCGTCTGGCAACATTTTGCTTTGTGTTCTTGCCAGATGCCAGTCAAGTTGACATCCCGTCAAAAGAGACATCAGTCAGTCAGTCGCGGAAGGAGGAGGACAGACGAACCTTTGTCGTTTCCAGAATGGATGTTTTCTGGAGCCGCTATTGTTGTTCCAGTTTTATTGCGTTTGTTTTTGGGACCGAGTTTTTACAGCAGAACTTCAGATGTTATTTCTAGTATTTTTTTTCTGTTCTTCACAAGAAATGGTCAATTTTGCCATTCTTTATATTATTATTTGAGTTTTCTATGAAAAAATCAATGTATTTATTTTTATTATTATTATTATTATTATTATTATATTATTATTATTATTATTATTATTATTATTATTATTATTATTATCATTATTATCTTATTATTATTATTATTATTATTATTATTATTATTATAATTCAGTAGTTGAAACCTATTCATGTGGAACAAGCCCAACAAAGAAGGGGCCACTGACTTGAAATTTCAAGCTTCCAAAGAATATGAAGGTGTTCATTTGGAAGAAGTAAGAGGAAGTAAAGGGAAATTCAGAAAGAAGAGATACCACTTATTAAAATGAAAAAATAACAAACAAATAAGTAGATATGATGTTTATAGTTACTTATATTACTTGAAAGTAATTTAATTCATTTTTTTTTTTTTTTTTGGTATTGCGAGATTATTTGATAATTTAGAAAAATGAGTGGAGATCTTCAGCTCACTCAAGTTATCTTTTGGACGATCCACAATATTCCAGAGCCTTTGACTTCCATTTCCAGGCAATTTGACTCCGTGAGTGAAGCACTTGACTCGCAGTCAATAAATATATCTGAGATCATCACTAATCTCACTGCCCCGTAGGGTGGTGGTGCTTTCAGTGTGCCTCACGGGGTGCACAGAAGGCTTTACTAAAGCAAGCCTTTTTATGTAGTATGTTAGCGATAATATTCTTTAGTTTTACTAGTGATCAATTTTAAATTCTATCAAATAAAAGATACAGACAGATGCACACACACACACACACACACACACACACACACGCATATATATATATATATATATATATATATATATATATATATATATATATATATATATATATATATATATATATATATACAAATATATATATTATATATATATATTATATATATCATATATATATATACTACAAGTGTGTGTTTGTGTCTGTGTGTCCGGTGTGTGTAGGTGTACATACACACACACGCAGCTATAATTTATAAACAAGAAAAGTCCACTTAGCTCCCCAAGTCGGATAAAAGCTCGCTCAAGGATTAGCGCGTAATAGATTGCAATTCACTATCGGAGTTTTTTTTCCAGAATTGTCAATTATTTGTACAACATCAAAATGACAGATTCTGAGCAAGTGGGCGTTATGGTTAATGGAACATTTTGTATTTCTCTGGACAGAAAAAAAAAATGGAAATAAAAAGGGACTGGATATGGATTGGCGTCAGCATTATCGAGAATGAGCAAATGGACTTGATTTGGCAAATGTTTAAAAATAACAAGATTTCATTTTAATCTCGTTAAAATGCTTTGCGTACCCTTGACTGGAGTGGAATAATGTATGGGTACATTGACGTGAATATAATGATTTGTTGTGCGGAAGACATTACTTATCTAAACAGTAGGTATTCCTTAAGGTTTTTAGCTGCAACTCCTTTCGCTCCTTTTACTGTACCTCCGTTCATATTCTCTTTCTTCCATCTTACTTTCCTCAGCCTTCTCCTAACAGTTAATTCATGGTGCAACTGCTTTGAGGTTTTCCTCCTCTTACGCCTTTCAAACCTTAGTACTGCCAATTTCCCTTTCAGCGAAGAATGACCTCATGGGTCCCAGTGCTTGGCCTCTGTCCTAAATTCTATATTCAATTCAGTTCAACGATTTAATTCATTATAAATCCTACTCGTTTGTGCTTTTGGGCGTGTCTGTTAAGAGAAAAATAATGCAAAATGAATTGAAGAGGATTTATCTTTTCGAACAAAAATTTTATTCATTCGTAATAAAACTGTAGTTTTTCCTTTTAGTTATCATGAAGTCTACTTTATAAAACTGAGTCATTCCCATTTCAGCTTTCAGAGCATCAACATTATTTCAGGTTTCGCGGGTACCCCGCGAAAAACGGGGGAACTTTATTGACCATTGTTCAGTCGCTAACTTCCTCCTTCAACTTTGGTGTAGAAAAGGAAAACTTCTTTTTGAAACGGGTTTTTGCTCCAGCATGGAAATTTACTTTGCAACGCGGATTCAGAGCCTTTCTTCGCTCTTTGCTATTTTTTGGTTTTGGCTCTTTGTTTTAGTTTACGGTTTTTGCTTTTTTTTTTAGTTTTCTGTAAAAGAAACTATTTTGAGATGGCTTTTTGTCCGTCCTTCCGCCCTCTGACCTTAAAACCCACTGAGGCTAGAGGGCTGCAAATTGGTATGTTTAACATCCACCCTCCAATCATCAGAACAGACCAAATTACAGCCTCATATCTGAGTTTTTTCCTTCCCTCTTTTTAACCGCGATCAGTTATTCTTAAATTTACCACAAGTCCTCTGTCTGTCCTGTCTGTCTGTCTGCCCTCTCTCTCTCTCTCTCTCTCTCTCTCTCTCTCTCTGCTTAAGGAAAGCTAGACAAAATCATTAGGACACTGAATGAACAGTAAAACCTGCCCCTAGAAATAGGTGAGCACACGATGTCTCCTCAGATGGACTAATAAGTCTTTGAGACATCCTTGTAACTCCTTGGAACTCATCTCTCTCTCTCTCTCTCTCTCTCTCTCTCTCTCTCTCTCTCTCTCTCTCTCTGTCATAACCTTACATTATAAAATAAATAAAATCCCCTTGATGGACTAACACCCTCAAATGGTAGTTCAATTTAAGATCTTTTGAAATATTATGTTCCATGTAGTGAACTTAGCACCTCCTGTCCAGAATGAATTTATTCCTGTCTAGAAACATTTCGTCAAAATAGATACGACCCTTGAATGACGTCCCATTCCGAAGAGATGACATCACAAGATTAATTTCCTCTTCCCAGGATATAATACCAGGCATCATCCCATCTCATGCGAATAGAACTGACGTAATTGTTATGTACTGCGTTCATTATCGTTGTGCTATTTTGCGACATTGCAGGCAACCGCTAAATGCAGTGAATATTCACAGCGCGCATCACGGGTGATATATTCAAACCCCCGGACATTATTACAGTATCAGTTTCAGATAAAGTGGATGACTCCACTGTTATTGCCCTACTTATTATAATAGAGAAGCCTTTAGCACGGTATTGAAATAGGTTGATGACGTCAATATGAGGGGAATGATGGTTCAGCGTCGAGTGAGCGATGGGTTATGTACTACGAAAGGTCTTTTTTTTTCTTTTCTCTTTTTAAGGGTTTTGACAATTTATAAGTGATAATTTTAGTAAATGAGTTTGAATTTGTTTCCATGATTATGCATATCGGTCGACCAATCTTTGAAACATTATTATTATTATTATTATTATTATTATTATTATTATTATTATTATTATTATTATTATTATATTATAGATGAAACCTATTCACATGGAACAAGCCCACCAAAGGGGCCACTGACTTGAAATTCAAGCTTCCAAATAATGTGGAGTTCACCAGGAAGAATTTAAGAGCCCAAATCATGACTCAAAACTAAGACCAATGAATGACAAAGTCGACATCTGGCGTCACTCAGGTGAAAAGCAGATGACGGAATGATTGTGTGTGAAAGGTAATTGGATTCCTCCTGGGGTGGGGGGCTTGGGGACAAGGGAACATTAACGTCGATCATTTGGAGTTCGGTGTTGCCTTTTGTGAACTTTATATTTCCTGCCTGAATGTGAGAGCCTTCAAAATAATTTTATTATTAATTTAGATAAATTCCGCCTATTATGAATGATGGGGCCAGCGAGGTTTGAGTTTATTTGGAGCCTGAATTTATTGTACTTTGAATAACTGTTGAGTTAGTTCTGATATTAGATTAATTTTCTCTGCTTCAGAACTTTCTATTTTAGTGAGGCTAACAATTTCGTGCAAGTATTATATATTTGTTGCATTGTTGAGGAAACAAATATGCGTTGAGTATATTTTTTTTCAAAATTTTTCTTGTTTTTACATTTTATATATATATATATATTATATATATATATATATATATATATATATATATATATATATATATATATATATATATGGAATTATGACATGATTTTCTCGTGTTATTCCCCATCTTTATGACTCAAACCAAGTCAATCCAGGTCAACTTCGAGGCCCAATGACCCGATGTTTATCGGGGGAGGGGGTGGGTGGGGGTCGGGCTTTAAGGACTCGTTCCCCCATCCTTTTCCAGAAGGGAATGTGCAACCTGCAATAGCATCGATGTGTTTATGGTCTTTCTGTGACGTTTTTCTTTTCCGCTGAGACCTGTTTCTTCTTCTTCTTCTTCTTATTCTTCTTCCTTCTTCTTCTTCCTTCTTCTTCTCTTCGAGAGGAGTTCTTCTTCTTCTTCTTTTCTGAGAGAGAGAGTGAGGATCAACGATTGGTATTTTTCCTCCAGAGAAGATGGATGTGATGTGTCTGCGTTTTATGGGAAGAGAGGTCTTTTCTTAGAATATTTAGTTAGATTTCCTTATTATTAACTTTTGTTATGTATATATATAGAGTATATATTATAATATATATTAATTAATATATATATATATATATATATATATATATGATATATCATATATATAAATATATATATACTGTATATATAATATATATATATATATATATATATACAGTAATATATATATATATATATATATATATATATATATATGTATCATGGGCCTTGGCTGAGAGTTTCACAGCCCGTGGCCAGAAGTTTCATGGGCCGTGACTGAGAGTTTCCTACGTCACCACTACCGGGCCGTGCTTAAAGTTCCATGGGCAGTGGCTGAGGGTTTCGCGGGCCCTGGCTGAAAGTTACCCACAGCATCACACGCTGTACAGAAAACTCCATTTCGCCGAAGAAACCTCGGAGCATTTTCAAATTGTTTCCAAAGTCTGTGAAGCATTTCTCCTCAGGGATATAAAGATGGCAGTATCCGTCTTCCTCCATCAGAGCATTTTCAAGTCCCCCGAAGGGCGGTATAGAAAACGTCATTCCGCCCAAGGTCTAGAGACCTGATTCAGCGCTGCCACTTCACGGAATAAGAGAGAGGGAATCGGAGCGGCCGATGAAGAGCTTCAGCTTATTCAAGCTCTCTTCCGAACAACTTGTGGAGTCGAGAGTATTCCAGATTCTTCGGCTGTCATTTGCAGGCAACTGGAATCTATGAGCGAAAGGGACTGTTGGACTTTAAGTCTGAATCACGGACATCTTTTCAAGTTCCTTTTAACTTATCTTACTGATCGTTTCTTAATTTTGTGACAAATTTGGTTTTGTTATGGAATATTAATTGAAAAATTATTCTCGTTTTTGAAAATCAATAGCTGCTTCAGTCATGAACTTTATATATATATATATATATATATATATAATATATATATATATATATATATATATATATAATATATATATATATATACGTATGTATGTATATATATATATATATATATATATATATATATATATATATATATACATATATATATATACACGTATGACATGTATATATATATTTATATATATATATATATACATTAAATATATATATATATATATATATATATATATATATATATAATATATATATATATATATATATATATATATATATAGTATTTGCACATATTATTTGTGTTTGTAGTCATGTTTGTGGATGCGTTGTCCCTATATCTGTCTGACTGTGTATTGTGAGCATGTTTGCTTATATTAGACAAAAAGTCAGTTTAATCTTATTAACAAAGCTATATTCCACTGCTAAAAAGATTCCAATTTGTTGTGTGAATAATCTGAGCTATAAGCTTATGGTATATTTTCTCTACAGAAGATGAATGACTGAAAATGAATAAGTAATATGTAACAAAAAAAATAAATAATAAAATAATAATAATAATAATAATATAATAATAATAATAATAATAATAATAATAATAATAATAAATACATTGATTTTTTCATAGAAAACTCAAACGAAAAGGATTCCACATTATGCCATATATATATATATATATATGATATATATATATATGATATATAATATACATATATATGACATATATATACATATATATATCATATACATATATATACATTATAACATATATATATATATATATATGTATATATAATATATAGTATGTATATATATATACGTACACCCCCGCACACAGGCATTTAAAAGCATAGAATTGAACCCGTTTCAGCACTTGGATATAAAACTCGGCTTAAGGATTAGAGCATAATAGGATGCAATTTAGTATCGAGACTTTTACAGCTGCATCAATTATATATATATGGATGACACATCAAAATGACTTGGTTTTTTTTTTTTTTTTTTTTTTTTTTTAGCCGGGCGCGTCACGGTAATGGCGCATTCTGTATGACCCCTCCCTAAAAAAAAAGAAAAAACAAAGGAAAAAAAGAACAAACATGGATTAGCGTCAGCATTACCGGTAATGATTGAATGAGAGGAATTTTTTCGTGAGAGCTTGTCTCATTGCCCGTGCCTTTGGATAGTGTCATTTATGAGGTAGGTGGATTGAAACATGAAAATTAAGTGAATGTGGGATATAAAAGCATTCTAGGTCATAAGTACTCATTCCACATTCTGGAACTGGAAGTTTCCAATTTCATTCTTCATTCCGGATTTAGAACTGCTAACACTCATTTTGCATTAAGGATCTGGAACTTTCCACACTCATGCCACATTCTGGATCTGGAACCTTCCACACTTATTCCGCATTCCAGATCTGGAACTTTCCACATTCATTCCATATTCTGGATCTGGAACTTTCCACACTCATTCCACATTCTGGATCTAGAACTTTCCACACTTATTCCACATTCTGGATCTGGAAATTTCCACGCTTATTCCACATTCTGGATTTGGAACTTTCCACACTTATTCCGCATTCTAGATCTGGAACTTTCCACACTCATGCCACATTCTGGATCTGGAACTTTCCACACTCATGTTACAATCTGGATCTGGAACTTTCCACACTCATTCCATATTCTGGATCTGGAACTTTCTGCACTCATTCCACATTCCGGACACGGACGTTTCATTCCAGCACTTCAAGGACCTTTCTTCTCTCATTCACAAACTACACTTATATATAAAGACTATTAAGAAAATAATGCCGTATTATCGTCTCCATCAATGTGCTGTAAAAGAAACTAATGAAGAGAGATTGCAGGTCTGAGGCTGAGTAATAGCAACGTTAAGAAAAATTAAGCAGTAAATTGAAAGCGAGAGAGAGAGAGAGAGAGAGAGAGAGAGAGAGAGAGAGAGAGAATGGGTCACAGTTAAGGATTGCACTTGCAGAATTATATTTTTCTAAAAGTAAACGCATTTAACATTAGCAATCTGTAGCGCAAATGTTAAATAGGCAATTGACAATTCTTCAGAATAATTGCACTTATTCTGTGCAACTGCGATGTTTTCATCCTGTTAACACCTTCCAGACTTTTTAAACTCTGAATATCCCCTTCAGCGGCAAATGACCTCATTTGTCCCAGCGCTTGTCCTTTGGCCTAGATTTTATCATTTTTCCCCTCGTAAAGTGTCGTCTGTTGTGGCCCAAATCTCTTATCGGATTTTCAAATCATCGCTCTCTTTCCTCACTGGATAATCGCTACTTTCCCAAAGTTATTATCCCATTCCTTTCAGTTATTTTACAAAGTATTGGACTTTTTCACAGTCCATATGTAAAATAAATCTCATTGTTTACGGTCTCTATGCTGGAAGCAGTGGGGAACATCACTGCTGTAATTTGCACATCAAAGATATGGTTGGGAAGTTTATCGCTGCCATTGAAATGCAATGAAACAATTGGATTTCATTGGAAGCGAGTGATGATCATTGAGGTTCTTTTATTTATTCATTTATTCCTGACTTTATGTCAGAATCTCCTACCAAATTCTCTCTCTCTCTCTCTCTCTCATCCCTTCGAGCAAGATTCCGTGGCGGCCCGAAGCCATTTTAATATCAATCATCCAAGCAACCTCTCTCTCTCTCTCTCTCTCTCTCTCTCTCTCTCTCTCTCTCTCTCTCTCTTAGACAAAATCCATCTTTTATCCCAAGATACCCAAGCTTACCAGCCTTCAAAAAATATCGGTCATATGCAATACGTCATCCTGCACCAGCCCCGAAAGCGACCCCGATTTTGAACCAAATTGGACCAGGATTTTCTCTACTACATTTCAAAACTACTCTCTCTCTCTCTCTCTCTCTCTCTCTCTCTCTCTCTCTCTCTCTCTCTCTCTCTCTCTCTCTCTCTTTCAATAGGATTTGTATTTCTCATACGAGAGACCGAAGGATATTCCTCTCATGAAGATACCCTTAGTTTTATAGTGCCTCTCTCTCTCTCTCTCTCTCTCTCTCTCTCTCTCTCTCTCTCTCTCTCTCTCTCTCTCTCTCTAAGTGAATCCTTTTAATTCTGCGTTGTTTATTTTTCCTTTAATCGTAACGAATTCTTTTTTTATCTTTCGCTTTCATCAACAAGCACAGTACAACAGTGTTTATTTAATTCCCGATAAATCTCCCATCATCCTCTCTCTCTCTCTCTCTCTCTCTCTCTCTCTCTCTCTCTTTCTTGTATTTTTTCGCGTCTTTTCCAACGTCTGTCCTTTCTTTTTCTAACATGTCCAGTTGCTTTAGTGTAATTTTCTTTTTTTAGCTATCGCTGGATTTTGCAATGATTCTGTTATCCTCGTTCTCTCTCCCCTTTTACTCCAGCGAGTTCCTTGTTTTATTATTACTCCTTCACTATTTTAGTTACGAAGTATAGAAGAATATGCTTTTTATCTAGAAACTCCAGAAAACATTATGCCTTTATCTCGGCAGTCAAGTATAAAAAAATATTTTTGTTATCTAAAACCCTAGAAAAAATTATGCTTTTATCTCGGCAGTCAAGTATAAACAAAAAATTCTTGTCATCTAGAAACTAGGAAAATTATGCTTTTATCTCGGCAGTCAAGTATAAAAAAAAATATTTTTGTCATCTAGAAATTCTAGAAAAATCATGCTCTTTATCTCGGCAGTCTTTGATAAAAAACAAAATTCGAAAGTATTCAGGCAACTCTCATCCCAGTAGGCATGCTTTCAAAATAATTCGCAAGCACCATTTATCCGAAGCAAAAACCTAAAGCATTTTCCATGTGAATTTCAGAACCCCCGCCCCCACAGCAACAGCAACGGCTGCCGAAGCAGCTGTTGTACAAAGTCAGAGATCAAACAAAACTCAGAGGATTTGCGGTGGAGTCGACTCGGTTCTGATATTGTTGAAGCTGTTGTAGTTGTTGGAGTTGTTCCCAAATTATTTGTGGTAACACGGGACTTTCGTATCTCTCCCTCCTTTCCTTATTTCCCTTTACTTCTTCTTACTTCTTATTATATTTACTTTCCCTCTCTCATTTTTCGTCCATCTTCCTTCCTGTTTGTCCCTTCCATGTCTTATAATTATGCAAAAAAATACTTTTAATGCAATTAGCAGGTGATCTAAATTAGGAGTAAGTATATAACAAATTAAAAAAAAAATCTAAATTACTAATTAACTTTTGATTCAAAACAGTTGGCATTATTATAAAAACGGACTTTTATATTATTCAATAAATGAACGTATTTATACATGAAACCATAAATCCTTTTGAAGAGGTCTTGTCCGAATATCATGCTAGTGCAATGTTTGGTATGAAGTTAAAGAATGTGGCAGAGGCCGTCGGGAGCGAATCAGTGGTTGCGAGACTTTCCTTTTTTAATCCGTGATTGTATGGTTTCCAGTCTTTTTATTTATTTATTTTTTTTTTTTAGCTGAATCGAATCTGGAGTCCTTGCATCAATTATAAAAATCAGTGGCGTATGTAGAAATGCTAATTCTTACTCAAAACGTCTATCCCGCATCTAAACATATTTATTATATTAATATTTGAATTTATACATCTTTACGTTCAGTTTATTTTTATTCCTTTGAAATATGAAGGCATTCCTGACATCTATTATGAAAACTTTAATTTGCGAGGGCCGTAGTTGCCAACTAATTACAATATTTGTTTAAATTCCCCAGGAGATGACTACGTAATACCCATCTGAAATTGTTAGCTGTATTAATGTGCCTGCTTCATTCCTAGCTACGTAATTAATCCCTGTGATTATTGAATGCTTTCGTTAAAAGGGCAGCATTATTAACAGTTCATAAAAGCCTCTTGTGGAAATTGACGATTGGATTTCAGGTCAAGTGTATTTTTATTTTTAATAATTTAATTCGTTGCCTCATCGATATATTCAATCAACGCTGGTGCCCAGTTTGGATTTGAATTAGACTTATATGTGTAGGTTGATTGAAATTTCATGAAAGATTCATTACCAAGAATCAGTTCAATAAGATTTAAGTTTTTCTATTATGAAAATAATATATTTTTTAATATTATTTTT
Organism: Macrobrachium nipponense; assembly: GCF_015104395.2. Lineage (NCBI taxonomy): Eukaryota > Metazoa > Arthropoda > Malacostraca > Decapoda > Palaemonidae > Macrobrachium > Macrobrachium nipponense. The sequence goes on along the minus strand of NC_061098.1, from coordinate 29,026,298 downwards.
TTGTCTTATTGTCCTATTAATGTATTTCAGTTGCGAACAGAATTTAATTCCTTCATTTTTGGTTTTCTGTTTCAAAAATTTTTTTTCATTTTGGCAGACTTAAATTTTTTTTCTTTTTTAATGATGATTAAAGAGAACATCAGTCATCCTATTTCAACGTTCAACCTCATTTTGTAATTTCATTACTTAATGGTCGTGGACTGAGTTCTCTTTGATGGTAGATGACGAGACACTTTTGTTTTTATTTTCAACTTTTTTATTTATTTATTTTTTTGTCTCATTCCGAAAAGTAAGTCAAATCCTCTTTCGAAAGAGCGTATACGTTGTAAATGGGACGATTTCGTTATAAATAAAAAAAGAAACGAAGATACATAATAGCTATTTTATTAAATGACATTTATGAGAAAAATGGAGCACACCTGAACTATATCACTAATCCTTAAATAAGTTTATACTTTGCAATGGTTCTTATATTCCAGCGGCAAAAAACAGGTGTCCTTTATCTCGACTATTTCGAGGCTATCGAACGTCCTTTTCCGGAGCCAATATCCTATTCCATTCAGCCCCCAACGCCCCGTCCTTTGGTGGCAGACATTAGCATATTATCAGGGTCTGAGTAAGGCGCCGGAAATGTGTTACAGTGAAGGAGAAAAAAAAAAGCCTTTCCAATTTTATGTCCATTTGACGGTTTCGAGTTGATGTTATTCAATTTTATTCACTTGGGGAGTCTTTCCTCTTTTCTTTTTTTTCTTTTTTTTTTTTGCGGGTGAAGAATGAGATGATTTTTGTTCTGTCAGCCCACTTCCTGTGAGAGGAGATTTTCGAAACGCTGCTTTATAAATATTTCAAAGGACGTCAGCTATAATAGATTCACATCAACCGTGCATTTGACGTCTAGGCCAGTCCCTTACGACGCTCCTGATTGGCTGTTCATAAGCCAATCACATGGCTGGAAACTCTCAGTCTCGAGAGTTCACATAGGCAGAATGTATGTTCCACCTCTACTGAAAGACGTATCCATCAGGAGAGGCGGAACATACATCTTACCAATGTGAACTCTCGAGGGAGACTGAGATTTTCCAGCCCTGTGATTGGCTTATCAACAGCCAACCAGGAGTGTCGTAAGGGACTGGCCTAAACGTCAAATGCACGGTTGATGTGAATCTACTATTGCTATATACTCGTTTTTGGCAACGCTGGATAGGTGTAGTATTATTAGTCCTGACTAATCAGTATTTGATTTTGACTTACTTTGATGAACAGGATTCATTTACGGAAACTTATTTTTCGCTTTGTAAATCATACATAGTTCTAATTATGATATATTGATAATACTTCCCTCCTGAATCACTCAGACTTAATAATTGCTATACAGGTATCTCTCTTTGAAATGTCGAGGCAATATATAAAAACTCTTTATCGTTCATTTTGCGTCACAGAAATCAGCAGATATAAAATAGCTGAAGTATAAAAGGTATAAATGTCAAAGGTCACTGTTCAGACGTCATCATCATCATCATCACTGCCAACATCAGACGAACGCAACTGACATTTGATATCCACCTCAGAGGATTCGTTTCCTTCTTCGGTATTCCATTGTGTTCACTGCTCGTCCTTTTGTCTTTTGTTTGTGTATGCATTTCCTCGTAGCTGAACTTCACTGTAGTTTCGAGTTCCTAGTTTTCCTCTAGTGTGTTTTGTAACGTTTTTTTACGTCTTTTTTTGGGGGGTTGGGGGGAGGGGGATGTGGACCCAAATCTGTTACTGTCTGGGTTGGGAGAGTCGTTGTGTAATTTGAATGCTACCAAAATGAGACCGAGAAAAATTGGCACCATTTGTAAGTATGGCGTGGCAGTTTTCACATGAGCATGTAAAGTTTACTTTAAATGTGGGCTGTAGGGACTTTTTTCTTGATAAATATTGGCCAAAAAGAAAGATCGATGCTACTTTGGTTTGTTACCTACGCGTCACCTACTCCGAGGTGATGGTACTATACATGGCGGAAGCTCCTTGGGACGCCTTGTTTAGTATTAGACCCTCGATGATCAAAGTATTTTATATACACCTATTTCTGTATTGCGTTGTCGATCAATTATATTAATAAACGATATCTCCGTCCGGCCGTCTATTTTCCATTTACCAAACGGTGCTTAGTATTAGCAGCACCTCGGAGTATAGGTGACGCGTAGACAACCAGAATACTTTGTCAGTGCAGATAGGCTACTTTCCCCATTGAACAAAGGACGTAAAGCATCTCTCTCCAGCGTTGCATATTTCTATTCCAGAGTTGATTTGCTTATTCATCTTCTCTCTCAGCGTCATTGCCCTTCTTAATCCAGTGCAGCTTTATGTATCCTTAGAAATTCGTGCCCACATTCTCTGTCTCGTGGAGTTCTGCCATTTTCTTCCCCTTGTGTCTTGACTGTGTTATTCTTAATCCACTCCGAATTGCTGTTTTTTTTTTATTTTTTATTTTCTGTAAATGGCTTGCAGTTCGGTTTCCTCCAACATGGTGGCCACTTGGCAGGTCTACCGTTGTCGTACTAAACACTGCAAAATACATTTAACGCCCGAGGGACTAGTACTAAATACGGCAAAATACATCTTTACCCCCAGGGGCTAGTACTAAACACGGCGAGATACATTTGGCCCCCCAGGGGCTAGTACTAAACACGACGAAACAGTGTAGGTGAGTCACTTACTAGCCTGTGGTTTAGTACAAGCATGTAACACACATGAAATCTGTGATTTTAACCGCTGTGAAATATGCGTATGGATGAACGTCCAGCATGGAAGACAAAATGTGCATTCAGGCGAGCCATTTCTCACGAACGCTCTCATGTTAAGGGTTTTGCCTGATTATTCGTCTTATAATCTAAACCCTATAGTGAACTTATTACGAATGAGGTACAGAAAATACTAATTATTATTTTATAATAATCTCATGGTAAATTTTGGCTGCCTATGCAAGCTTTGTGGCAAACAAGGAGGACAGGGAATCCCAGTATTGAGTTCAGGCCTACATTTAGCTTTTACGTAAGCGCCCTCTAAGAGGAACGCTTGGCGGCGAGAGTAGGTGGTTGCTGACAGTAATTCAAGGAACTGTTTTTCGCCTCTCAGTGAATAGGCCTTTATCTGAACCAACATAAACGGGTGGTATTAATTCAATTCTGATTTCAAAGCTGATGTTGTGTTCTGTCAGTCGTATCAAAGCGAAGTTCTAAGTGAGGTTTACCTCTTCATTGTTTTAAAGTGTTCAAAACAGCTTGATGTCAGAGTTAGCCTCTCTCTCTCTCTCTCTCTCTCTCTCTCTCTCTCTCTCTCTCTCTCTCTCTCTCTCTCTGTCAGTATTTTGTATACTCTGTAATGTTGCTTTGAAACGATATTGAAATACCGGAACAATATTATGAATAGGCCTAGACGTTTGCTTTGAAACGGTATTGAAATACTGGAACAATATTATGTAATAGGCATAGACGTATGCTTTGCATTTATGCCCTTTAGCGATGGAATAACACCTTTGCCTCTCAGTAATATCCTCCACACTTATAGAATGGATTATAGCCCTTGACAACATCTTGATCGCCAATATCCTGTTGGGATTCTCATTACAACTGTTGTTGTTGCTGTCGATGAGATTTTAGACTCAGCTGCAGGTCAGATAGCTCTTAGTCTCAGTTGTCGTGTCGCGAGTTACAAGAAGTTACAAGGATTAGGATGTCTCAAAGACTTCTCAGTCCATCCTAAGAGGAGACATCGTGTACTCACTTATCTGTAGGAGCAGGTTTACTGTGCATTCACAGTGTCCTCCTAATGATTTTGTCCAGATTTCTTTTAAACTCTTCCACACTGTTGCTGTTTACAACTTCTGGTGGCAGTTTATTCCACGTAGTACGATAATATGATTGTCTTGTCGCTTTACAAGAATAAAGCAAGAGTTTTCCTTATAAATCCTATCTGTATATAATACTTTTTCGTCTGGCTAGAATATATATTTATATACAAATAAACTTGTAACCTCTGTAATCTATGCAAAAGGAAATAAAGTTGGTGCTCCTACGTCCTGACCGAATTGATAGCGTTGCATCTCTTGCAAAGTTGTGGGTTGTTATAGTTTTAGTTTCGTGGCCAAACCGACAGAAAAAAAATCAGGTTTGCTGATCTTTCTCTTTGCAACTTTGTGCTCTCTCTCTCTCTCTCTCTCTCTCTCTCTCTCTCTCTGAACTCGTTCCCCTCTCAACTTTCCCTTGGAATTGTATCATAACTTTGGTGGCAGCTCTCTCTCTCTCTCTCTCTCTCTCTCTCTCTCTCTCTCTCTCTCTCTCTGTTTATTTCGTCCCTTCACAACTTGTAACTTCTATATTTTTTATTCTTCAACTCAAATATTATTTTTTTTGGCAGATTTTAATCATGACATTGGTTGCACATTCTCTCTCTCTCTCTCTCTCTCTCTCTCTCTCTCTCTCTCTCTCTCTCTCTCTCTTATTCCAAGGTCTAGTATTGCCAAGAGCAGAGGAATATCCAGGCTCTCATAATGCAAGGTACTGCCACGGTATGATATTCAAATTTATGTATTGGATACAGTCCATATAGCAATATAACTTGCGACTTTATGGCCTTACGCAGTCCTGAACAATATTATTTGACAACTAATAAAGTCTTTTATCGTTTTTGGTGCATTATTTTTGAAGGGTTTTTTCCGGTATTTATCAGCATTATTTTAAAAAATACCGGAGTTCAGCACTAATAATAATAATAATAATAATAATAATAATAGTATAAAAAGTGATGGAACTAAGGAGGCAGGATGCAACCCCGAACCCCACGCAATAAATACGACTCAGTCGAATTGGAGGACTGTAATTGACCCCCCCCCCCCCAAAAAAAAATGTATATATATATTATATATATATATTAATATATATATATATAATATATATATATATATATCTAATATATATAAAACCTGCTCCTACAGATAAGTGAGTACACGATGTCTCCTCTTAGGAGACATCTAAATACACAACTTTCCTTTCAGCCTGATTACTATATAAACACCCTACCACTTATCTCAATATTTTCAAATACTCCAACTTGAAAATGTTAGGATTTGGAAGCACTTCCTCGTCAGACGAGTGACTTACGTGCTCTCCTACCGATTCGGTAGTCGCCAGTTCGCTTCCCCGCTCTGCCAGCGTGGAATCATTCAGAGGATGTTCCTGGTGATTACAAATTTATTTCACGGTATAATGAGGTTCGGATCCTACAATAAGCTGTAGGTCTGGTTGCGAGGTAACCAATTGGTTCCTAAACTAGCAAATATCTAATCCTTGTGACCAGTCACAGGAGAGCTTTTCATTAGTTCAGTGGTGGTCTGGTTAAACAGAGTTATGCTTAACTTAACTTTGGAAGCTTCAGGAAACTTTAACTTGCGATCTGGAGGCAGTTTTATAAAGCAGACAGTAAATTGTGTATCAAATTCAACGAGACGCATAAGACAATAAAGTTGTTTTCACCTATTAACGTTACTTTGCTTTTAAGAGTTTAAGGACTGTCTACGCGGACTGTCACATCGAATGAGAAAATAATTTAGATTACAGCCTCAGTTATCAAATCGTGAAAGACAAACAAATATAGTCGAACAGAAGAACAAATAAACAAGAACATAATCCAAGAAGATGAAAAGTCCATCTTCTTGTTGGCCGAGTCGGTAATGTCAGAGAAGTCCTGATTTCTCCTCTATGCGCTGGTTCGAATACACGAGAGGTCGAAATTATGATCAACTAAAATATTACCCTTCGATTAGTATCATATGAAAATAGAGTAATTCAGAGGTAGAGCGAATTAGATATCAAAGGATATTTGTAGCTTAATGAATCATGGTGATGTGATAAAGATTCAAAAAGGAAAACCAAAATGAAAGTCTCTAAGCGCAGTTCAACCACAATAAAAAAAAATTCTAAACCCATTTGTTCCGCATTTGCCAGGCCTCTGGCCAACCGAAATTCAATATGTTCGTCAATAACAATTTAGTGGTCATTTGCCCGCGCATAAATCGCCCTTAATGGCGATAAATAAACAAAATTGAGAGGCCTGCTGTCAATAATAGCTTAGTAATTGAAGCATTTATGGGTGAAGGAAGAATAATGGGATGATATTCTGAGTATGTGCTACGGTAACAGGTGGATCATTTCGAATTATTGATGGATGTCTGAGCACACACACGCATTATATATATATGTGTGTGTGTGTTCGTATGCAAGTATAAATCATATATATATATATATATATATATATATATATATATATATATATATATATATATATATGTGTGTGTGTGTGTGTGTATGTATATATATAATAATATATATAATATATATATATATATATATATATACACATATATTTTTTTTTGGGGGGGGGGTCTATTACAGTCCTCCAATTCGACTGAGTCGTATTTATAGCGTGGGGTTCGGGGTTGCATCCTGCCTCCTCCCTTTGTTCCATCACTTTTTATACGATTATTATTATTATTATTATTATTATTATTATTATTATTATTATTATTATTATTATTATTATTAGTGCTGAACTCCGGTATTTTTATAGTCCTGATAAATACCGGAAAAAAACCTTCAAAAATAATGCACCAAAAACGATAAAAGACTTTATTAGTTGTCAAATAATATTGTTCAGGACTGCGTAAGGCTATAGTCGCAAGATATATTCCTATATGGACTGTATCCAATACATAAATTTGAATATCATACCGTGGCAGTACCTTGCATTATGAGAGCCTGGATATTCCTCTGCTCTTGGCAATACTAGACCTTGGAATAAGAGAGAGAGAGAGAGAGAGAGAGAGAGAGAGAGAGAGAGAGAGAGAGAGAGAGAGAGAATATGCAACCAATGTCATGATTAAAATCTACCAAAAAAATAATATTTGAGTTGAGGAATAAAAAAGATAGAAGTTACAAGTTGTGAAGGGACGAAATAAACAGAGAGAGAGAGAGAGAGAGAGAGAGAGCTGCCACCAAAGTTATGATACAATTCCAAGGGAAAGTTGAGAGGGGAACGAGTTCAGAGAGAGAGAGAGAGAGAGCACAAAGTTGCAAAGAGAAAGATCAGCAAACCTGATTTTTTTTCTGTCGGTTTGGCCACGAAACTAAAACTATAACAACCCACAACTTTGCAAGAGATGCAACGCTATCAATTCGGTCAGGACGTAGGAGCACCAACTTTATATCCTTTTGCATAGATTACAGAGGTTACAAGTTTATTTGTATATAAATATATATTCTAGCCAGACGAAAAAGTATTATATACAGATAGGATTTATAAGGAAAACTCTTGCTTTATTTTTGTAAAGCGACAAGACAATCATATTATCGTACTACGTGGAATAAACTGCCACCAGAAGTTGTAAACAGCAACAGTGTGGAAGAGTTTAAAAGAAATCTAGACAAAATCATTCACTGTGAATGCACAGTAAAACCTGCTCCTACAGATAAGTGAGTACACGATGTCTCCTCTTAGGATGGACTGAGAAGTCTTTGAGACATCCTAATCCTTGTAACTTCTTGTAATTCGCGACACGACAACTGAGACTAAGAGCTATCTGCCCTGCAGCTGAGTCTAAAATCTCATCGACAGCAACAACAACAGTTGTAATGAGAATCACAACAGGATATTGGCAATCAAGATGATGTCAAGGGCTATAATCGATTCCATAAGTGTGGAGGATATTACTGAGAGGCAAAGGTGTTATTCCATCCCTAAAGGGCATAAATGCAGAGGCATACGTCTATGCCTATTACATAATATTGTTCCAGTATTTCAATACCGTTTCAAAGCAAACGTCTAGGCCTATTCATAATATTGTTCCAGTATTTCAATATCGTTTCAAAGCAACATTACAGAGTATACAAAATACTGACAGAGAGAGAGAGAGAGAGAGGCTAACTCTGACATCAAACTGTTTTGAACACTTTAAAACAATGAAGAGGTAAACCTCACTTAGAACTTCGCTTTGATACGACTGACAGAACACAACATCAGCTTTGAAATCAGAATTTTTTTTTTTTTAACTTTTATTAGAAAAATATTACATGTCATTTACATAAGTAAGGTATTACAAAATATTACAAAATATTACAAATTGTACACCTACAATATTTACAAATTACTGGATTTTATTTTTTATTATTAACTAGACTTTAAAACTTTTTTTCCTTAACACTATATATTAATTGTGATATTACTTACAAAATTAATACTGGCTATTTAAAAACAGTAATTAATGTACTCTATTGTGAAAATATTTTTTATTCTTTCTTTGTAATTGTTCTTTAATAGCCACCTATCATAACAAAATTTGCTTTTAATAAAGGCATCTGTTTCCTCTTTTGTGTAATGTTTCTTTTACTAACCCCAAACAGCATATAAATACCCTACAATTAATACAGTGGGCACTATTAAGATCCTTTTTAGTCCTATAATTGAAACTAAACATTAATGTTTTCAAAACATTATCTCTATTTATTTTACAAGTATTGAATAGCACACTTTTGAAATACTCCAATGATGTTTTTATGTGACTACAAAAGTAAAAAATATGCAAGGTGTATTCAACATCTTCACAATGATCACATCTATCACTGTTTTTGATATTTAACATTTTTAGCCGGTTGTTGGTCGCCAAGGTTCCATGTGCATATTTAAAGGCAAACTCCCTTTCCATGATACCAATGAAAGGTTTGTTTATGCTCTCCCATACCATTTCCCAGTCCAAAAGTGGATAACTCTCTTCAATTTTTGGTGCATTTTCTGGCCTTATAAATTTATAGCAGTCGTTTTACTATTCAAGTTTGGGAATTTTTCATGCCGAGAAACTTTCCTGATGACATCAATTGCTACTGAGTAAAATGATGTTGATAAAAATGAAATCTCATTAATTTCCTTCAAATCTAACAAGAAGCTTATTCTCATCTTGCAATAGAAATTGCTCAAACCTATATCCTTTTTAATATCACTCAAAGCTGTCGAACTGAAAATCGCTAATGATTTAAAAAAACTTTATTATTCTCAATCCACCTTTTTTCTTTAGACAAACAAAGAGTCTCTCTGCTTACAGGATGGTAAGTACCCCTCCAGACATACGGAAAATATGCATATTTATTTGAGCAATGTATATTTTGATGGAGGCAAGGTGTGAGAAATATACCAAACTTTGGACAAAACTATAGAATTAATAATAATAGCCTTCAGGAAAATAGACAGTTGTCTTGGACTAAGCATAGCTACTGATATTTCAATATTTTTAGCAAGGCGAGACCAATTCTCTTCACACGTCATCTCAAAATCATTATAATAAACCATACCAAGAATTTTTATACTTTCAACAGTTTTTTAACCAACTGAGAGGCCAGGTGTTTCGGTTCTCCCATTTACCAAACCCAATTATACTAGTTTTGTCCTTGTTTAGCTGTGCACCTGTCGCAATTTCAAACAATTGTATTTCTTCATAGCACTCTCTAACTGAATCATCAGTTGACAAAATCATAGATAAATCATCTGCATTACCTGCAGACATATATTTACACTGTTAGGTAGGCTTGGCCCTATTATCTTGTTGTTACTCTTCATTGCCCTATATAAAGGTTCTTGAAATATACAATATAACAGCATTGACATCGGGCAGCCCTGTCTTACAGATCTTTTAATACTAAAGGGGGAACCAATAAAACCATTTACAAAAATACGGCTTTTACAATCCTTATACAAAACTCGAACTAGGTCCACAAATTCCTCTGGTAAACCAAATTTCTTCATTATTTAAAAACAAAATCCATATTTACCCTATCAAAGGCTTTAGACCAATCTAAGCTTAAGATTGCCAAATCTAGACAGTTTTGTTTTGCATGAAAAATTACATCTCGAATCGTATTATTACAATTCACAATTGACCTTCCTTTCACTGCACAATATTGTTCCGGGGAGATAATCTTCTCAGTAACACATCTCAATCTGTTTGCTAAAACTTTAGCAAAGATTTTATAATCCACATTCAGTAGGGTTATAGGTCTCCAGTTTTCACCACGGATAAATCTCCTGTTTTAGCTAATAATTTTATTTTATACCCTAAGGATTGACTATCTGACATGCATTTCATAGTTGCAATGAATTTGAACACCTCCATTATATCAGATTTTATTATACACCAAAACTTTTTGTAGAATTCTATAGGAAGCCCGTCATATCCTGGTGATTTACCTTTACACATACTCTTGACAACATCGAAAACCTCAGCTTCCTCTAAATCTCTGCTCAACAAATGTACATCATCTTGGTCCAAACTAGAATTACAGAAGCTAAGAAAATAGTCTGACTTTTTTCCTGACCTGAGACCATACTAAATAATCTTTCAAAATGCTCTTGAATAAAAGCAGATATTCCCTCTGTACTTTCTATAATGGAACCATCTGGTTGTTTTTATGCTGGTAATGCTAGTATGATTTTTCTTTTTTCAGCACCAAGTAGATGTGCAGACATTTTTACTCATGGATAGATCATTTAGTTTGGCTCTTATCTTTATACCCTCTAAAATTTCATTCTGGATGTCACAAATCCATATTTTTGAGAAGCTTAATATTGTCATAATTTACACTAGTTTTTGTAGTTTATGTCATAAAGATGCCGTAATCTTGTTTGTAGCAAGTTTCAGCAAGCCATACTTTTCTTGTAGATCTTTTTACATAATTTGACAAAGAATGTTTTACACTGTAATTTTGCCCAGTCCCACCATACAAGTATGTTATCAAATGTACCTTTTTCCTGCTTTATACACTGCCATACATGCATAAATTTCCATCAGTTTCATCAGAATCTAAAACTTTCACATTTAACTTCCAATACCCTGTGCAAATTACATGCGTGTTAATTCTTAGCCTCAAAACAACCATAATGTGGTCTGAAAAACTTATTGGAACAGTGTCAGCAGATATTATATTATCAAATAACTTGACAGTATACATCCTATCTATCCTTGATCCATAGTTTTCACGTATATAAGTGTACTCTGGTATTCTGTTTGAGAATTTGTAATTGTCTTTCAAGGCAAGGTTTTTCACAAGAGTACTCATAGACTTAGACAACAAGGCTTTGTTATTATTACTGCAATCTCTTGTGCTGTTATGCAGTTGAAGTCACCCCCAAAGATTAGATAATCATTATTATGTCTCAGGTAGTACAAAATTTCATTTCTAAAGAAGTCTTCCCTTTCTGCAGATTTACTTGTACCAGACGGAGCATACACATTTAGGACAGGTATAATACATTTATTGTTAACATATTCTTACACCCACAATTCTTCCATTAGTGTCCATTTCCTTAGTTAAAAGTTTTACACTTGTTTTATTATTTATACATATCATTGTACCTCCTTTTAAATTGATTGATGGATTAAACACTATACTTGTAAAATGAGCGAGATAACTCAAAACTGAAAAATCTTTAACATTATGCTCTTGAATTAACAGGATATCAATTTTATAGTACATGATAAGAGACACAACCTTCATTTGCTTATTTACCTCATTTAAGCCATTAATATTTAAAGTGGCAACAGAAAGAGCCATTATATCACCGAAAATTAAACAATTAAATTTTCTTTTTCTTTGACAACCTACCTTTCCCATTCATTTTTGCTTTCCCTCCTTTTTTCTTTGGTGGATTTTCCTTTAGTGAACCTTAATTTACCTACAGTTTCTAGGTCTAAATTCCACTGACTTTCTGACATCATGTTTGAACCTTTATCATCATTTCCAAATCATCTTCAATATCACTTTCTTTATTTACCTCTGAATCCATATCACATTCTTCTGGCATATCATCCACAGATTCATCATTCCTATACACTGAAGCCGCTACAACAATTTCTTCAAGACTGTCCAGTTCTTCATTTTTATCATCATCAACGGGAGAGAGACTCCCAATAGTGTAAGGAACACGAGGTTCGTCTTGTGAGCGAGGTCCTTCATCATAGTTATTTCCATTACTTGAGAAGCAACCTTGGGTGCACTTTTTATTGCAAAGATATCACTGTCACTGTCAGTATCCTTTATAGTCATCATTAGTTAGTTGAAACATTACAATCCAAGTCTTGTGATTTATCTTCTATTTCAACTGGGTCTCCAATAACATCATCAACACTTTCGGATAAAGGAAAAGTTACAAGTTGTTCTACTACTTCGCATACATCACCCATCTGGTCTTTATCAAGGATGCTAGATTTCGCTTTGTCATTGCCAGCATTAATTTCATCAGATGGTGGCTCCGCATTTCCTTCATTATTTTTCGCATGCTGAATATCATTAGTTCCATTTCCGTCAGGAACATCACCCTTACCAGAATCCTTACCAGGCATTGCTGGAAAGTCATTCAAATTGAAAATATTTAACTTCGGTTCACTATCCATGTTACAATTAACTGCCATGTGAGAGTCTCTTCCGCATTTGTAACACGTCTTTTTTGTCCATTGTACAGAAAAACAACATTATAACACAGATATTTATGGAGGATGGGATGTTTTTCTTTATTTCCATTTTCACAGCGCGTGTTCCATTTAGCAGACCACTCGCCCTCCCATGAGAAAAAGTGTTATGTCTTAGATGGAGGACTTTTCCATACTGGCTGAGGACACTAGTTAAAAGGGAGTCTTCCAAATCAAAGGGTGCATAACGTACTGATACATAAGTATATACACTGCTCAAATTAATTACTAGGGCCTTTTCCCCATCACCAAATTTAATCACTTTGTCTTCATACTCTCGTATAAAGACGTCAAAAACATTGGCCTCAAGAAATTTCACAGCAACTCTGTTATTTGGTATATTCTGAAATCCTCGTATGTCTTTTTCATTTATTTTCAACTTATTGAAAATGACATCACATGCGGAGTCGTAATTAGGGGAACAGGAAAACTTTAAACCGATAGAAGTCTTTGGTTTAAGTTTCATAGGTATAGGGGTGTAGTTTGCCATCGCCATCAGGAAGAGAACGGTCCGTTTTCTATGATGACGTCACATCGCCTGAGGCGACCCGAAAGTCGAAACCCCGGGCCTGAGAACGCCTAGAGGGTCTGAGGCAAAAAAATTCTAAATAAAGAGTCTATGCAACAAACAGGTTAACTTGAAGCACTATCTAGTTCACTGCCATCTTACTCACAAGTTGTAGTCCAAAATCACGAGAGAGACCTCAAAATACGGCCTAAAAACCAGAAATAATGAGGAGCCTTCCAAAGGGCGTTTGTAAACAAATAAGGCTTCTTCTTCTTCCATGAATTACTGTCAGCAACCACCTACTCTCGCCGCCAAGCGTTCCTCTTGAAGGTCGCTCACATAAAAGCTAAATGTAGGCCTAAACTCAATACTGTGATTCACTGCCCTCCTTGTTTGCCACAATGCTTGCATAGGCAGCCATAAATTACTATGAGATTAGTATAAAATAATAATTAGTATTTGCCGTACCTCAGTCGTAATAAGTTCACTATAGGGTTTAGATTATAAGACGAATAATCAGGCAAAACCATTAACAACAGCAGAGCGTTCGTGAGAAATGGCTCGCCTGAATGCACATTTTTTCTTCCATGCTGGACGTTCATCCATACGCATATTTCACAGCGGTTAAAATCATAGTTATCATGTGTGTTACATGCTTGTACTAAACCACAGGCTAGTAAGTGACTCACCAACACTGTTTCGTCGTGTTTAGTACTAGCCCATGGGGGGCCAAATGTTGTTTAAGATTTTATAGAAAATTTATTTATTTGCATATTAAAGTAGTCCTTTAAAACCCCGTGCCATACTAAGCAAATTCTAAAAGGAACATGGGAGTTTAAAGGATTGCGCAACACCTAGATGGCTCTGCTGGCTCTTTTACCTGTTTCAGTTCGTCCTCCTCATCCTTGATTTTTATGGAAGGACGACGGCCTTTGCATTTCGCGATTCTTGGAGGAGAAAAAAATGTCTACCTCGACCCGCAACGAAGCAGAAAAAGGAGTTCAAGCTCAGGTTCCAACTTGGAACCACTGGATAACCTTTTGAAGATAACTGGTGAACTCTACTCCCTCGCAAGAGAATGCTTTTTATAATTGAAGAAGCATCTACATTAACTATGTAACGTTTCTTGCCGACCCACCTGTCTCTGCCTCTTCCGTCGTCGTCTTTGAAGCCAACGTCAACACTTCTATGGAGTCAATGGTTGAACCTTTCCTGCCCAGTAAGTTTCCTACGATTTGTGGCGTATGGTAAAGCTTAGGTTAGGGGGTTTTTAATTTTTCTTAATTATTACCACGCTTTCAGAACCTGTAAATTTTCTATGGATTCTTGTGTTTATATTGCTATCTATAAAGGTGTATATTTATTGGAACTTTGTTATTACCATTTGTGTAATTACTCTTTTGATTTTTAGGCAGTTGCTAATTGTTAAGGAGGACAGTGGTTTAGTGGAAGACACTGATTCAATTTCTTGTTCTTTCACGCAGCTGATTTAGGTAATTTCAGTGTTAAGTGTCAATGATATACACAATTTTTTTCATGAGGATAGTCTTTAATTTATTAAATATTGTTGGACTCGATAATGATAGTCTGTTGTTGTTGTTTTCAGAATCCATAGGTTTTCAAAAATTTCCATGAGTGAAGGTCTTTCCACCACAAGCAATAGTTGTCTATTTATGATTAGCGATTGGGAACAGGACTTCAGCCATCGGAGTTGTATCTATGCCATTTCGTAATCTTAACTTTCATACGAATAAATAATTTTAAAGAATTTGTGTTTTTATTTAACTGTGAAAGAAAGCATTCAAAGGTTACGAGCAACTCTTGTGTAAAGCTCTTGGTTTTTCTATAAAGTTTTTGAATTTTTGAAATGGCGTCCGAACAGGGACTCTGAAGGCTTTAGTCTCCATATAGGCGACGATAGGGTGGCATTGCAGGTTGGGTTTTGTGTATTAAGAGTTTGTCTGATTTAACGTTGGGGATAATTTTAATTTATTTAATCATTTTTCTGCAAGAAAACATTTAATAATGGAAGAGGAACTAAGGTATTTAGTAATGTGCAGGAAGACTGTAAGGTCTCAGGTTACTAAAATATTCAAAACTTCAGGTACTTTTAGAAGTTTGAGTGATGTCGATAGGTCAACGCTAATTAATAGGTTGAAATGTTATAAAGAAGACTTGCGAAATTATGATAGCAAGATTTCTTCAATCAAATGGTCTCATCCAAAGACGAAGCAGAATTTGAGGCTGAATTTTAGTTTCTTGTCAGGAATATTTGGACAAAGTTATTTCATTGATAATTCAGTTAGAAAAGATACTTCCGTTTGTCACCTTCTGAAATGCATGAAACCCCCCGTAGCCTCCTTAAGAGTCCAGTAGTCCTTTGCCTAAATTTGCTAGCAGTGATGGCGAAAATATAGAATTGTTTTTTAGACAGTTTGAAGAAACTACAAGTAAATTTTCGTATACTGATTATGATAAATTACTTTTGCTAAAGCAGCAAATTTCTGGTAAGGCTGCTGTTTTAATAGAATCATTAGAGGCAGATAGGCCAAGGTTATTCACATGCAAAAGCACTCCTGCAAGCAGCTTTTGCTTCTATTCCAGTTCAAAAATTTAATGTACTGAAACAGTTGGTAAATATGAAGTAGATGAAAATTCTGAACCATTTGAATACTTAGTAATATTAGGAAAATACAAGAGGCCGTGAAGACTCTGAACATTAGTGTTGATGATGTTTTACAATACTTTTTCCTTAAAGGAATGAATGATACTTTTAAGAACATTATGATTCAAGTAGCGGGAAACTCAAAACCTACAACTGTACAAATTGTGGAAAATTTCTTTGAATGTAATGAACGTTATTTGAATGTTTGTTCCGCTATTAAGCCTATGGAAGAAGCTTCGGTAGCAAAGAATAGGTTAAATCCCAAAAGCTCCAATTTAGCTATTAAGGTGGATGTTGAAAACGTTAATCCCTTATTTCATGTACCCTTTGTCAAAATGCAATTTCTTCTAAGCACCCCATTAATAAATGCACTAGGTATATCACCCCAAAAGAAAAAGTAGATAAATTAAAAGCTCTTAATGCTTGCATTAAATGTGCAAATCTAGGACATGGGGAAAATTTTTGTAAGTTTAAATTTAAAAGGAAATGTAGTAAATGTATGGTTGGCATTTTTCATTTCTATGTTCTTGTGATTTCTGTTAATCCTTCAGTGAAAGAGACTGTATCCCAATCCCATTGATACCAAACCTAAGCAGAAGCAGCATAGGGATACAGCAACAAAGAAAACTACTCAAAGTAATGTATTTTCTTTCTCCAGGTGCCTCACTCCAAAGTAATGGTGGTATAGACTCTTTTGTTGCCTACCTTTTCATGTTTCATTGGAAATACGAAGGTAAGAGGGTTAATGGACTCGGGTAGTCAAGCCAACTTTATATCGGAAAGGGCTCTGGAGGGACAGCTTTACAGAATTGTTAAGGATAAGCTGCAGGTTACTGTTAATGGATTTAATGGCCCAAGAAAGTATAATTCTAAATTAGAGTAGAAGTTAAGATAAAGTTTGGACACGACACATATGACATAGAAGCTATTTGTGTTCCCGAAATTAACTTTAATTTGAAATTACCTGGCTTAAGTTTAATTGTACAATCCTTTACAGAAAAGAGGGTATGAAACGTTTTTGATAATTTTCTAAGGACGGGTAGTGATTCTATTTCTAACATAGATTTTATTCTTGGTTCCAATTCCTTATATTGCATTATGATAAACTCTGTTGTATATGGTAGAGATACTCCTTCCATGTATTATGAAACAAAATATGGAATTTTATTAACAGGAAACTTAAAGTGTGTGCTTGCTAATCTAAAGTATTTATCTAATTCCATAGTAGCTTCGCATTTGTCACTTCCTCATGAACAAATTAATGAAGAAAGTTTTAATGTATTGGAAAGTCTTTTTCCCATGACTAATTGCTTTAGGTCTAATGTAATAACCTTTGAAAACCCTAAAGAGGAAAACTTTAAAATTTTTGACAAAATTGGTGTAGTTAATGATAAGGAATTAGAAAGAGCTGCTTCTCAAATACTGAACAAGATTCTTGTCATTTTCATGAAAGTGTAGTACTAGATGAGGAAACTACTGAAGTAAATCGGAAGTTAGTGAAGTTTTTACTTAGGAACACTCATAGGAATGAAGATGGTAGATTAGTAATGCCATTGTTATGGAATGGTAGAGTTTCGCATTTATTAGGAAAAAATGTTAACTGTCTAAGAAAATATTGGAAGCTACACACAAGAAACTGTCCAAACACGGGAAATTTAATAAATTGATGGATGAAAATATTAAGGAACA
Organism: Macrobrachium nipponense; assembly: GCF_015104395.2. Classification (NCBI taxonomy): domain Eukaryota; kingdom Metazoa; phylum Arthropoda; class Malacostraca; order Decapoda; family Palaemonidae; genus Macrobrachium; species Macrobrachium nipponense. The sequence goes on along the minus strand of NC_061098.1, from coordinate 29,008,886 downwards.
AGATAAAACTAGGTTTTGATAGAAAAAAATAGAAAATTTAGAAGCATTTGTTCTCAGCATCCTGAATATAGCTTCCTACCTAATATGGGAATATCAATTTAGATAGGGACACCACTAAATGTAGAATAGTTTTCCTATCAAATTTATGTGAAAATAGTTCAAAAGAGTAATCCTGTTATAAGTCACAATCAAGCCATGTGGGCTGGACCTTGTCTTAATCAGAAGATATCTACTTCTTTGTTTCAAATTAGATTTGATAAATATTTGATGTGCTTTGACTTGAAAAAGCATTCCAACAAATTGCTTTAGAGGAAGCTGATCAGAAACAAACTTTTGTTTTTCTGCTTTAAAAACCTTAACATGGGAGACTTTACTTGTATTGCTTATCGAAATCTCAGACTTAGCTTTGGTTTACGATGTAGCCCAACAATACTAATGGTAGGCTTATTTATTTAAAAATTTTGATTATGGACGCAAGAGTTGACCCAATTGAATTGAGGAACTTAAAGAAATTAATTTATTCATTATTATACATGGATAATGGCGCATTTACTGCTAATGATCAAGAATCATTAAGATGGGGTTTTCAAAAAATTGAATGAAATTTTTCACCCTTATAAGTTTACTCTGCAGCAATTTGTTACTAATGATGAAACCTTGCAAAGTGATATTGATCATAAATTAGAAATGGAAACTCCAAAAGTAGTAAAACTCTCGGACTCAATTGGGATAGAATCACAGACAAGATTTCAACTCGTAAACTGAAGTTGGATCCAGAGGCTGATAATAAAAGGTTGGTTTTGAAAAAACATTGCTTTGAATTTTGATCCATACAATTTTAATGGACCTATTTTAAATAGAGCTCGCTTATTCATGCAAAGTCTACAGACTGACAAGTCTCTCAGTTGGGATAAAAAGTTACCCTATCCATAGGCAACAAAAGGAATGGAATAATATTTGTAAACAAGTAAATGCTACGCCAGAATTGAAATCCAAAGATTTGTAGGTGAAAGAAATAGTTCATACAGGCTAATAGCTTTTACAGACAGCAGTAAATCTATTTATGGCACTACTGTTTTTATCCAGGATATTTCGACGCTAGAAGTAAACTTTGTTCTTGCTAAAAATAGGTTAGTGAACAGACAATTAGAGAATAAAAGCATTCCTTCACTAGAATTGCAAGCCGTTGTTTTTGGGGACAGAACCTTAACTGATTTATGTCAGGAGATAACGGGCCCACAATGTCCAACACCCATTAAAATTACAGAATTGGTTTTGTATACCGATAGTATGGTTTCTTTAAGTTGGATCAATGGGTACGTTAATACACTGGATAAAATGAACAAGAAAAGTGTATTTATATTGAACAGGTTAGAGCTCCTTCAGAGGCTTTGTAATAAGCACCCTGTTAAGTTTAGTTTCATAAGTGGAATACTAAATCCAGCTGATTGTATCACTAGGTGCATATCCTATAAGGTACTAAAAGAACTAATTACTTTTCAGGGCCAAAATTTCTAAGAACAGGAATTAGTGAAGAAAATGGAAATAATGATAATTTTGATGTAATAGTTCCTAATCCTATGGCAGGTCAGAAAGTAACAAACTACTCCCTAAATACTTCTGACACAACTAATGTTTCCCTTTCAATTCAAAGTGAGCATTTAATTGATTTGAATGAAGTGTCCAAATTTTCAAAGTTAATGAAGATTTATATGCTTGTTCTAAAATTTATATGGAATTTGAAAGAGCGAATTAAAGCCAGAAAGAATTTAAGCTCAGACTCAAGACCCAATCTTTATTTGAAAGCTTTAACATTGTTATTCAAAAAAGAACAGAGCATTTGCTACCCAGAAGTTTGTCGTATTTTGAAGGTAACCGTAAGAATGTCAGAGATATTCCAAATATCGTTTTGCAACTTAATATTTATAGAGATAACTGTTCAATTTTAAGGGTTAGAAGTAAAGTGGGGTAAGTGGAAACCTAATAAACTCGTGCACTTTCCTATCCTATTGCATAAGAAAAGTAGTTAACTAAGCTTATCATAGAAGATTTGCATGAAAAAATGTTGCATTCTGGCTTGTATGCAGTACTGTCTGAAATGCGTAAAAGGTTTTGGATTCCTCAGTATTTTTCTGCAGTGAAAAAGGTAATTAAGGAATGTGTTTTGTGCAAGAAAGCTACAGCTAGGACGATAAAAACAAATCAGAACGCATACAAGATTTTAGAGATTTTAGGATAGATCCTCCTTCAATACCATTTAGGTATGTGTTTGTTGATCATTTGGACCTTTCAATATAAAAATTCATGGTAAAACTTCCAAAGTTTGGATTTTGTGTTTATCTTGTCTTTGGTCTAGGGCCATTAATTTGAAAATTTGTGATTATTTAACTACAAAAGAATATTTGAGATCCCTTCAACTTCATTGTTTTCAATATGGAATTCCAGAGTTGATTTTGTCAGATCTTGGTTCACAATTGGTTGCTGGTGGGAATATTGTAGCAGACTTTTTGAACGATCCTGAACTTCAAAGTTACTTTGATGAAAATAACATTAAAAGGTTAAAGGTTTGAACATAAATCCAAAGGATGTAAAAAATTGGGTGGCCTTGTAGAAATTTGTGTTAAAATGTGTAAAAAACTGATTCATAGTGCTGTCAAGAATTATGTTTTAGAATACAGGGAATTTGAATTTATTATTGAACAAGCTGTTCACCTAATTAATAGACGTCCATATAGCCTTTCAAGGAAAGCTTAAGAGGATGGCTCTTGATGTACCAAGAGGTCTATGCACACCAGAAATGTTGAGAACATGGATCTAAGTTTGGCTTCCATTAACATCATTCGAAATTTACAACTTTCAGAAGGAGACTTGGAATGGAGCATTGATAATCCTGTAGATGAGATCAGAAATAAATACCATAAACTCCTGAAAGTGAAAAGTAACTTGATTGAAAAATATAATTTTGAATTTTTAACTAATTTGATATATCAAGCAACTAATGAGAAAAGTCGTTATAAACCAGTGGATCATAAAAAACCTGAGATTGGAGACATTGTACTGATTAAGGAAATTAATACGAAGCCTTCTAATTATCCGATGGCTGTTGTAAAGAAAATTAAAATTAATGAATTAGATGAAGTTACTGAAGTTGAACTTCTTAAGGGTGGTTCCAGAGAATTGGTAAAAAGACATGTGTCGTCAATAATTCCACTCTTGAAACCGCAATACTATTACCTTGGATAATGACAGTTTCTGATATACTCTCAAATAAGGATAGCTCTGAAGAAGTCTTTGGGAAAGACCACAAAGAAAAACGGCCTTGCGAGTATACAGAAACTAAATTATGTTAAAAGATGAAAATTAATTGTTTAAATTTGTTGAACTGAATATTTGAAGCTTTTTTCAAAAAATTTTATAAGGTATGATTTGTTTATGGGTTACTTTATTGATTTACTTAATTTGATTTATTCAAATTCTTTGAATTTGAATCCCTTGTTTGGAGTGTTTAAGATTTTATAGAAAATTTATTTATTTGCATATTAAAGTAGTCCTTTAAAACCCCGTGCCATACTAAGCAAATTCTAAAAGGAACATGGGAGGTTTTAAAGGATTGCGCAACACCTAGATGGCTCTGCTGGCTCTTTTACCTGTTTCAGTTCGTCCTCCTCATCCTTGATTTTTTATGGAAGGACGACGGCCTTTGCATTTCGCGATTCTTGGAGGAGAAAAAAATGTCTACCTCGACCCGAACAAGCAGAAAAAGGAGTTCAAGCTCAGGTTCCAACTTGGAACCACTGGATAACCTTTTGAAGATAACTGGTGAACTCTACTCCTTCGCAAGAGAATGCTTTTATAATTGAAGAAGCATCTACATTAACTATGTAACGTTTCTTGCCGACCCACCTGTCTCTGCCTCTTCCGTCGTCGTCTTTGAAGCCAACGTCAACACTTCTATGGAGTCAATGGTTGAACCTTTCCTGCCCAGTAAGTTTCCTACGATTTGTGCCGTATGTAAAGCTTAGGTTAGGGGGTTTTTAAGTTTTTCTTAATTATTACCACGCTTTCAGAACCTGTAAATTTTCTATGGATTCTTGTGTTATATGCTATCTATAAAGGTGTATTTATTTCTTGGAACTTTTGTTATTACCATTTGTGTAATTACTCTTTTGATTTTTAGGCAGTTGCTAATTGTTAAGGAGGACAGTGGTTTAGTGGAAGACACTGATTCAATTTCTTGTTCTTTCACGCAGCTGATTTAGGTAATTTCAGTGTTAAGTGTCAATGATATACACAATTTTTTTCATGAGGATAGTCTTTAATTTATTAAATATTGTTGGACTCGATAATGATAGTCTGTTGTTGTTGTTTTCAGAATCCATAGGTTTTCAAAAATTTCCATGAGTGAAGGTCTTTCCACCACAAGCAATAGTTGTCTATTTATGATTAGCGATTGGGAACAGGACTTCAGCCATCGGAGTTGTATCTATGCCATTTCGTAATCTTAACTTTCATACGAATAAATAATTTTAAAGAATTTGTGTTTTTATTTAACTGTGAAAGAAAGCATTCAAGGTTACGAGCAACTCTTGTGTAAAGCTCTTGGTTTTTCTATAAAGTTTTTGAAAAATGTATTTCGCTGTGTTTATTACAAGCTCTTGAAGTTCAAGTGTATCTCACCATGTTTAGTACTAGCCTTGAAGTTCAAAGTATCTCACCGTAGTTTAGCCCTAACAGCTCTTGAAGTTCAAGTGTATCTCCCGCTGTGGTTAAGTATCTCGCCCTGTGTAGTACTAGCCCCTGAAGTTCAAATGTGTCTCGCTGTGTTTAGTACTAGCCCTTGAAGTTCAAGTGTATCTCACCGTGTTTAGTACTAGCCCTTGAAGTTCAAATGTATCTCGCTGTGTTTAGTACTAGCCCTTGAAGTTCAATGTTTCTGCTGTGTTTAGTAACGAGCCCTTTGAAGTTCAAGTGTATCTCACCGTGTTTAGTACTAGCCCTTGAAGTTCAAATGTATCTCGCTGTGTTTAGTACTAGCCCTTGAAGTTCAAGTGTATCTCACCATGTTTAGTACTAGCCCTTGAAGTTCAAGTGTATCTGTGTTTAGTACTAGCCCTTGAAGTTCAAATGTATCTCGCTGTGTTTAGTACTAGCCCTTGAAGTTCAAGTGTATCTCACCATGTTTAGTACTAGCCCTTGAAGTTCAAGTGTATCTCACCGTGTTTAGTACTAGCCCTTGAAGTTCAAGTGTATCTGTGTTTAGTACTAGCCCTTGAAGTTCAAATGTATCTCGCCGTGTTTAGTACAAGCCCTTGAAGTTCAAATGTATCTCACCGTGTTTAGTACAAGCCCTTGAAGTTCAAGTGTATCTCACCGTGTTTAGTACAAGCCCTTGAAGTTCAAGTGTATCTCACCGTGTTTAGTACAAGCCCTTGAAGTTCAACTGTATCTCACCGTGTTTAGTACAAGCCCTTGAAGTTCAAGTGTATCTCACCGTGTTTAGTGCAAGCCCTTGAAGTTCAAGTGTATCTCACCGTGTTTAGTACAAGCCCTTGAAGTTCAAATGTATCTCACCGTGTTTAGTACAAGCCCTTGAAGTTCAAATGTATCTCACCGTGTTTAGTACAAGCCCTTGAAGTTCAAATGTATCTCGCCGTCTTTAGTACTAGCCCCTGGGGGTTAAGATGTATTTTGCCGTGCTTAGTACTAGTCCCTCGGGCGTCAAATGTATTCCTCCGTGTTTAGTACGACAACGGTAGACCTGCCAAGCGGCCGCCATGTTGGACGAAACCGAATTGCGGCCATTTCTTACAGAAAATAAAAAAAATAAAAAATAGCAATTTCGAGTGGAATAAGAATAACACAGCCAAGACACAAGGGAAAGAAAAATGGCAGAACTCCACGAGACAGAGAATCTGGGTACGAACTTCAGGGATACATAAAGCTGCACTGGATTAAGAAGGGAAATGACGCTGAGAGAGAAGATGAATAAGCGAATCAACTCTGGAATAGAAATATGCAACGCTGGAGAGAGATGCTTTACGTCCTTTGTTCAATGGGGAAAGTATCTGCACTGACAAAGTATTCTGGTTGTCTACGCGTCACCTATACTCCGAGATGCTACTAACACTAAGCACCGTTTGGTAGATGTTAAGTAGACGGCCGCACGGAGATATCGTTTATATTAATATCATTTGTCGGCAGCGCAATACAGAAATATGTGTATATACAATACTTTGATCATCGAGGGTCTAGTACTAAAGAAGCCCTCCCAAAGAGCGTCCGCCATGTATAATACTATCACCTCGGAGTAGGTGACGCGTAGGTAACAAACCAAAGTAGCATCGATCTTTCTTTTTGGGCAATATTTATCAACAAAAAAGCCCCTTACAGCCCACATTTGAAGCAAACTTTCCATCCCCATGCGAATCCAGCCACGCCATACTTACAAATTATGCCAATTTTTCTTGGTTTCATACTTTGGTAGCAACCAAATTACACAACGACTTTCTCTCCCAACCCAGACAGTAACAGATTTGGGCCCACATTCCCCAAAAAGAAGTAAAAAAAAAACTTTACAAAACACGCTAGAGGAAAACTAGGAACTCGAAACTACAGTGAAGTTCAGCTACGAGGGAATACAGACACAAACAAAAGACAAAAGGACGAGCAGTGGAAACAATGGAATACCGAAGAAGGAAACGAATCCTCTGAGGTGGATATCAAATGTCAGTTGCGTTCGTCTGCTGTTGGCAGTGATGATGATGATGATGACCTCTGAACAGTGACCTTTGACATTTATACCATTTATACTTCAGTCATTTTATATCTGCTGATTTCTGTGACGCAAAATGAACGATGAAGAGTTTTTATATATTACCTAGACATTTCAGTTACAGAGAGAGAGATATAGCTGTATAGCAATTATTAAGTCTGAGTGATTCAGGAGGGAAGTATTATCAATATATCATAATTAGAGCTATATATGATTTACAAGCGGAAAAAAAGTGAGAGAGACTATTAACGAAATATTATGAAAAAATCAAATACTGACTATTAGTCAGGACTATATAGCTCTAACAGATTCACATCAACCGTGCATTTGATGTCTAGGCCAGTCCCTTACGACGCTCCTGATTGGCTGTTGATAAGCCAATCACAGGGCTGGAAAATCTCAGTCTCGAGGGAGAGTTCACATAGGCAGGATGTATGTTCCGCCTTTCCTGAGGGATACGTCTTTCAGGAGAGGTGGAACATACATCCTACCTATGTGAACTCTCGAGAGAGACTGAGAGTTTCCAGCCCTGTGATTGACTTATCATCAGCCAATCAGGAGCGTCGTAAGGGACTGGCCTAGACGTCAAATGCACGGTTGATGTGAATCTATTATAGCTGACGTCCTTTGAAATATTTATAAAGCAGCGTTTCGAAAATCTCCTCTCACAGGAAGTGGGAAGACAGAACAAAAATCATCTCATTCTTCACCCGCAAAAAAAAAAAAAAAAAAAAAAAAAAAATGCAAAAAAAAAAAAAAAAAAAAAAAAAAGAGGAAAGACTCCCCAAGTGAATAAAAGTGAATAACATCAACTCGAAACCGTCAAATGGAAATAAAATTGGAAAGACTTTTTTTTTTTCTCTCTCTCCTTCACTGTATCACATTTCCGGCGCCTTACTCAGGCCCTGATAATATGCTAATGTCTGCCACCAAAGGACGGGGCGTTGGGGGCTGAATGGAATAGGATATTGGCTCCGGGAAAAGGACGTTCGATAGCCTGGAAATAGTCGAGATAAAGGACACCTGTTTTTTGCCGCTGGAATATAAGAACCATTGCAAAGTATAAACTTATTTAAGGATTAGTGATATAGTTCAGGTGTGCTCCATTTTTCTCATAACTGTCATTTGATAAAATAGCTATTATGTATCTTCGTATCTTTTTTTATTTATAACGAAATCGTCCCATTTACGACGTATACGCTCTTTCGAAAGAGGAATTGACTTACTTTTCGGAATGAGAAGAAAAAATAACTAAATAAATAAAAAGGCTGAAAATAAAAACAAAAGTGTCTCGTCATCTACCACCAAAGAGAACTCAGTCCACGACCATTAAGTAATGAAATTACAAAATGAGGTTGAACGTTGAAATAGGATAAAGTTGACTGATGTTCTCTTTAATCATCATTCCATCACATAATTATAAGGCAAAAGGGGGGGGATTCATTAATAAAAAAAAATTAAAAATTTAAAGTCTGCCAAAATGAAGGAATTAAATTCTGTTAGCAAACTGGAATACACTAATAAGACAATAAGACAAAAAATAATATTAAAAATAAAATATTTTCATAATAGAAAAACTTAAATCTTATTGAACTGATACTTGGTAATGAATCTTTTATAAAAGTTCAATCAAGCAACATACACATATAAGTCTAATTCAAATCCAAACTGGGCACCAGCGTCGAATGAATATATTGATGAGGCAACGAAATAAATGATTAAAAACACACTTGACCTGAAAAATGACCTAATTACGAAAGCAATGTTGCAATTCCAACTTGTTTGAAAAAAAAAGAAGTATAAACTGCATAATCAAATATGAAATCCAATCATCAATTTCCACAGAGGCTTTTATGAACTGTTAATAACGCTGCCCCATTGACGAAAGCATTCAATAATCACAGGGATTAATTACGTAGCTAGTAATGAAGCAGGCACATTAATGCAATTAACAATTTCAGAGGGGCATTGCGTAGTCACGTATTGCAATTAGTTGGCAACTACGGCCCTCGCAAATTAATGTTTTCATAATAGATGTCAGGAATGCATTCATATTTCATAGGAATAAAAATAAGCTGAATCAGTAAAGATGTATAATTTCAAATATAATATAATAAATATGTTGAGATGCGGGATTGACGTTTTGAGTAGGAATTAACATTTCTACATACGCCACTGATTTTTACAATTGATGCAAGGACTCCAGATTCGATACAAGCTAAAAAAAAAAAAAAAAAAAAAAAAAAAAAAAAAAAAAAAAAAAAAAAACTGGAAACCACACAGTCACGGATTAAGAAAGGGAAGTCTCGCAACCACTGATTCCGCTCCCGTCGGCCTCTGCCACATCCTTTCACTTCATACCAAATAATTGCACTAGCATGATATTGGGACAAGAACTCCTCAAAAGGATTCATGGTTTATGTATAAATACCTTCATTTATTAAATAATATAAAAGTCCGGTTTTTGCAATAATGCCAACTGCTTTTCGAATCAAAAGTTAATTAGAAATTCATAATTTTTTTTAGAAATTTGTTAATTACTTATTCCTAATTAAGATCACCTGCTAATTGACTTTAAAGTATTTTTACATAATTATAAGACATGGAAGGGACAAACTGGAAGGAAGATGGACGAAAAATGACTGAAGGAGAAGGTATATATAAGAAGTAAGAGGAAGTAAAAGGAGAGAGATACGAAAGTCCCGTGTTACCACAAATGATTTGGGAACAACTCCAACAGCTTCAACAATATCACAACCGAGTCGACTCCACCGCAAATCCTCTGAGTTTTGTTTGATCTCTGTCTTTGTACAACAGCAGCCTCAGCAGCCGCTGCTGCTGTTGTTGTTGTTGTTGTTGGTGGTGGTGGTGGGGGGGAGGGGGGGAGGGTGGGGCTGAAATACACAATGGAAAATGCTTTAGGTTTTTGCTTGCTTCGGATAAATGGTGCTTGCGAATTATTTTGAAAGCAGTGCCTACTGGGATGAGAGTTGCCTGAGTACTTTCGAGTTTTGTTGTTTATCAAAGACTGTCGAAATAAAAAGCATAATTTTTTTTATAGAGTTTCTAGAAAACAAGCATATTTTTTTCTATACTTGACTGCCGAGATATAAGCATAATTTTCCTAGAGTTTCTAGATGACAAGAATATTTTTTTCTATACTTGACTGCCGAGATAAAAGCATAATTTTCCTAGAGTTTCTAGATGACAAGAATATTTTTTTTCTATACTTGACTGCCGAGATAAAAGCATAATTTTTTCTAGGGTTTTAGATAACAAAAATATTTATTTTTATACTTGACTGCCGAGATAAAGGCATAATGTTTTATAGAGGTTTCTAGATGACAAGAATATTTTTTTTTTTCTATACTTGACTGCTGAGATAACAAAAGCATAATTTTTTCTATGGGTTTTAGATAACAAAAATATTTTGTTTACACTTGACTGCCGAGATAAAGGCATAATTTTTCTAGAGTTTCTAGATAACAAGCATATTTTCTATATTTCGTAACTAAAATAGTGAAGGAGTAATAATAAAACAAGGAACTTGCTGGAGTAAAAGAGGAGAGAGAACGCAAAAAGGACAACATGAATTTTGTCAAATCGAGAGATAGCTAAATAAAGAAAATTACACTAAAGGAACTGGCATGGAAGAAAAAGAAAGGATACAAGTGGGGAAAGAATCCAAGATAAAAAGACGCTAAACGACACAAGAAAGAGAGAGAGAGAGAGAGAGAGAGAGAGAGAGAGAGAGAGAGAGAGAGAGAGAGAGAGTGATG